>NC_081325.1:3030270-3334192 GCF_026419965.1 Kogia breviceps
TAGTTCCTTGAGGTATGAAGTTAGGTGGTTTATTTGAGATCTTTCTTATTTCCTAATGTATATGTTTATCCTTATAACCATCCCTCTTAGAACTTCTTATTGCATCCATAAGTTTTGGTACGTTGTATTTCTGTTTTCATTTGTCTCAAAATATTTTGAAATTTATATTTTAAAATATTTTTTCTATTAAAAATAATAAAATTTGTATTTTGATTTCTTCCTTAACCATTGGTTGTTCAATAGCATGTTCTTTAATCTCCACATATTTTAAAATTTTTGTTTTTTTCTTATAATTGATTTCTAATTTCATATCATTATGGTTGGAAATGATGCTTGATAAGATTTCAGTCTTCTTAAATTTATTATGACTTGTATTGTGGCCTAACATATGATCTATCTTGGAGTATATTCAACATGCACTTAAGAAGAATGTGTATTCTGCTGTTTTTTTAAAGGAATGTTCTATAAATGTCTGTTAAGTCCATCTAATCTCATGGTTGTTTAAGCCCAATATTTCCATATTGATTTTCTGTCTCAATGATTTATCTACTGATGAAAGTGGGATATTAAAGTCTCCTACTATTATTGTATTGTTGTCTATTTCCTCCCTTAGGTCTGTTACTATTTGCTTTATATATTTGAGTGCTCCTATGTTGGGTGCATAAATATTTATAAATGTTATATCCTCTTGTTGGATTGACCCCTTTATCATTATATAGTGCCCTTCCTTGTCTCTTATTATAATCTTTGTCTTAACGTCTATTTTATCTGATATAAATATAGCCAACCCTGCTTTCTTTTGCTTTCCATCTGCATGGAATATGTTTTTACATCCCTTCACTTTCAGTCTGTATGTGTCCCTAAAGCTGAAGTGAGTCTCTTGTAGGCAGCTTATAGTTGAGTCTCCTGACTGCACACTTGACAGCCCAATTCAGACTCTCTTGGGGCCAGCAGGGAATCATACCTCTGACAATGGAAAATTTCAAATTTGCTTTGATGCTACTAAAGTACACATATGATATTGACTAATTTTTCCAGTTGAGTTCCAGACGTTATTTGCGATAAATCATGATGAGGCACCTATCTCCTTGATATGCCTGTGTGCTCCTGTTCCCTGGGACAGTCAGAGCATGGGACTGGTGCCTGCATACACCTCGTCACTCTGAGAAGCAGAGCTGCCATTGATTTTGCCTTGATATGCCTTGAAGTGTTGGATCTGCCTCACTCCTCTGCTTGAAATGTCTTCCCCACAGGCCTATACTTTCATCATTGAGTATTCATTTGTTTGTGTCTTGGAAAGCTTATTGTGTCTTCACACAGTATGTTAAGTCATCTCAAGCTAGGATGGAAAACATTTGGGCCATGTCTCCCAAGTTTCATGTGGCTCTTTTAAGGGCAGCCTACACCTCCCTCATCTCTGTGTTTCTGAGGTGGTGAAACATGACAGGAAGAGCACAGGAATATGGTTGAGAGAACTGGATTCTAATTCTTGGGCTACTGGGAATACACTGTGTGACCCTCAGGAGTTATTTAGCTTTTTTGGGCTTCTATTTTCTTATTTTAAGTGAAAATGAATGACGAGAAGTCTTGAGAGCTTTCATTGTTGAACGCTCACTGTACCAGACTCTATATTACATGTTTTCCCTGCATTTTTCCTTTGATTTTCACAGAAACTCTTTTTGAAGACTAGTTGTTTTTATTCCTATTTTATGGCTGAAGAAGTTGAAGCTCAGAGAATTAAGTTATATGCTGGTAAGTGACAGAGCTGGGTCAAAACCCAGCCTTATCCATTAAGTTGTATCATTAGGTCACCGCTAAGGTTCTTTCCATTTATAATATTCTATGAATACAGATGTAGAAGATCTACAGCAATCTCTGTGCTCTTGTGGTTAATAGTATTTGAGCTTCAGAGTTACATAAATATAAGGACTAAAGACAAAATCATTAATATTTATTGTTAGGCACCTTATGTACCTCATTTTTAGACAATGTCTCTTTTAATACCAGTCTCCATTTCTTCTGGAATTCCAGCTAGATATTGGACATTTTCATTTTACCTCCATTTATTTAAATCTCTTTTCTCTTTCTCTGTTGCATTCTGTATAATATCCTCAGGTTTATCTTTGGTTTGCTAATTCTTTCTTCAACTTTGTCTAATAGTGTGTTAAACTCATCCACTGAGATATTTTAATTTCATTGACTATAGTTTTTATTACTATAAGCTCTATTTGCTTTTTAAGTCTGTCTCCCGTTTTAAGTGTCTTATTTCTTACATTTTTATTATTTTTTCTTAAATCATTAATTTTTTGTTTTAGTTGCTAAACAATAGTTCTATTATCAGAAGTTCTTAAGAATTGAATTCTGCTGTTTATTTCATCTGCCGACTCTCATTGCTGGTGGTTTCTTGCTTCTTGTGCTGTACATGAACCCGAGTTTGAGAATTACGTCCCTCCAGAGAGGTTCTGCATGGTTTTCTAGGTGATCCAGGATCTCCCCGAACTTATTTGAGATGTGGCCTGAGGTTTTGAATTCTCAGAGGGGGAAAACTATCAGAGATAGAAAGGCTTTCTCTTTCTCTGCCTGTGCTGGGGGTGAATTTTCCCTAGTTCACTGTTTCCTTGATTCTTCAAGAGTTGTGTCTTTATGTGGGAGATTCCATTCCATCTCCTGGTCCCTCTGGGGAACTAAGATTGTTACCCCCTTCTCTCTGGAGTTGTCAGTGTGGGCTCACACAGTTCTCACTCTGGTTTTCAGTTTCTTTTCTGGTCTTTGGGGAGTTCCAATTTTTTTTTTTGGTTTTGTTTTCTTTTTTTGAGAACCCAGCTAGGCATTTAAAAGGAATCTCATGGTTTATGTAGTATCTTAAATTGTGTTACAGTGGGAAAGTTTCCAGGTTATTAAATATTTAATATTGTTGGAAATGGAAGTTCTCCATGTATTAACTATAAACATAATAATAGTTCTTCAAGGCAAGCATGGCTATTTCCAGTTTGCAAATAATAAAGTGCTTAAGAGAGGTTTAATGACTTGCCCAGCATCACATGGCTGGTAAACAAAGGAGTTCAGACCTGTCTTTCTCCAGCCAGTGCTCTTCCCAATACATACGGGCTGGGAGCCTGGGGTGGGGAGCCAGCCTTGGGTGGGAGGAAACTGGCCACAAAGAAGGCTGGGATCTTGCTAGCGCCCAGTGTCCCTGCTTCCCGCGTTTCCTAGCACCAGTTCTGAAGCCCTAATCATTTCAGGAGTGTAGGGTTGGGGTACCAAAAATGTGTCCTCAAGTGATAAACACAATATAATCGGGAGGTAGAGGCAGAGAGAAATGGTTCTTCCTTAGCTTTGTGTTTGATTTCCTTGTCTCTCGAGAAGAAGGTGCCAGGATAATCTGAGCAGGACAGCACAGGGAAGTCTGCCTGAGGGTCACCTGAGGAGACATGTGGTGGCTGAGGCAGAGAGGCCAGGCCGTGCTGTGTGGGCGGCGGTGCCCACATCTCCTCCCTCAGGCTGAGGCTCACCTCCATCAGCCCTGCAGGTCACTCTGCAGCACAGCTCAGGAAATCCAACACTGGGCGCTGAAAGTGAATCCCTCAGCTCCATTTTCAGTGACTTCTTCTGCTCCTTGTGTTTCAGTTTCCCAAGGGCACTAACCCCAATTAAGCCATCAGCTGGTGAAGGTATTAGGTTCAAGCGGCACTAAGTGATTCTGGGCACCAGGTGAGCAGGGCAGAGTGAACATCGCCATGGCCCCTCCTCTCTCTGGTGGCGATGCTAAACGGACAACAACGTGGCGATATTAAAAAGGCATAAACCCACCAGGTCAAAAGAAAAAGGAGAGCAGGTAGCACACGTTTGCATTTGAATGTACCGTGAGGAGGTTTACAGAACTAGAGGAGAATTTGGAACTGAGTTAATAAGAACACAGAAATGAAAGAAAATGAAAAACAGATAAGCAAATTATTGTGTCAGCTAGGAAAAGAAACGATTGTATTACATGAATAATCTGTGAGTAGGATTTACAGAGATATAATAATGTAATCCCTGAATATTGGTTAAACTAAATTGGAAACTTTTGGAAAGATAATGTATGTGTATGTAGGGCTGGGGCGAGAGTCAACAGATAATCCCTAAATTGGAAGTAGCAATATATGCAAGTTATTTAGAGACATGGATGCAAATGTGAAAATAATCAGCTAGAAGATTTGAAAGTGGTTGCCTCTGGGGAGCGAAAAATGGAGCAGGAGCTTTTATGGTTTTTTTTCTTCACAAGACTTGTAGAACAATTTGACATTGAACTAAAGCACATGTCTAATTTTGATAAAAATCAAACAAAATAAAAATCAGTATGCGATTTCATCATAGAATGTATTTCATTTTTAAAAAGTAGATTAAAAAAATTAAGTGACTCTGAGCCTTATCTGAAATCAGAATATCTGATGGAAATCTTGGTGTGAAGCCCCAAGGGGAACTCTCCTGCCCCAAGCACAGTCTGTTGGGCCCCTTGCCTATTTTCACATGTGGGCCTCAGGCTGCAGTGGCTTCTGACCAGGCCTGGCTCTTGGTCCTGTCCTTATGCTGCTCTGTTTTCTCTGCTGTGCCCTTGCTTCTGGGATCTTCCAGGTTCTGGACCTGATGCCTGGTCATTTTTAAAAAACTAATTAATTAATTATTTTACATTGAAGTAGAGTTGATTTACAATATTAGTTTCAGGTGCACAGCATAGTGATTCAGTATTTTTATAGATTATACTCCATTTAAACTTATTGCAAAATAATGGCTATAATTCCCTGAGCTCTACAATATATCCTTTTTGGTTTTCTTATACATAGCAGTTTATACTTTTTGATACCGTATCCCATCTTGCCCCTCGCCTCTTCCCTCTCCACACTGGTAACTACTAGTTCGTTTTCTATATCGTGAGCCTATTCCTGTTTTGTGTGTGTATATATGTGTGTGTGTGTGTGTGTGTGTGTGTACATATTCCTTTATTTTTTTGGATTACACATATAAGTGATATCTTACAGTATTTGTCTTTGTCTGACTTATTTCACTAAGCATAGTGTTTTCTAGTTCACCCACATTGCTTCAAATGGCAGAATTTCATTGTTTTTTTATGGCTAATATTCCATTGTCTATATATACCACATCTTCTTTATCCAATTGTCTGTTGATGGACACTTGGGTTACTTCCACATGTTGGCTATTATAAATTATGCTGCTATGAACACTGGGGTGCATGTATCTTTTCGAATTAGTCTTTTCATTTATTTTGGATATGTACCCAGGAGTGGAATTGCTAGATCACATGGTATTTCTATTTTTCATGTTTTGAGGAATCTCCATACTCTTTTTCGCAGTGACTGTATCAATTTACATTCCCACCAACATTGTATGAGGGTTCCCTTTTCTCTGCATCCTCTCCAACATTTGTCATTTGTGTTCTTTTTGATGATAGCCATTCTGACAGATGTGAGGTGACATCTCATTGTAGTTTTGATTTGCATTTCTCTAATAATTAGCAATGTTGAATATCTTTTCAATGTGTCTATTGGCCATCTGTATGTCTTCTCTGGAAAAATGTCTATTCAGGTCTTCTGCCTATTTTTTAATTGGTTTGTTTGTTTTTTTGATGTTGAGTTGTATGAACTGTTTATATATTTTGTATATTAACCCCTTGTTGATCATATCATTTGCAAATATTTTCTCCCATTCATTAGATTGGCTTCATTTTGTTGATGGTTTCCTTTGCTGTGCAAAAGCTTTTAAGTTTAATTAGGTCCCATTTATTTATTTTTGCTTTTATTTCTTTTGCCTTAGGCAACAGATCCAAAAACACATTGCTATGATTTATGTCAAAGAGTGTTCTGTGTATGTTCTCTTCCAGCAGTTTTATGGTGTTACGTCTTACATTTAGGTCTTTAAACCATGTTGAGTTTATTTTTGTACATGGTGTGAGGAAATGTCCTAATCTCATTCTTTTACATGTAGCTGTCCAGTTTTCCCAGCACCACTTGTTGAAGAGACTGTCTTTTCTCCATTGTATATTCTTAACCTCCTTTGTTGTAGATTAATTGACCATAGGTGTGTGGGACATTTTCTGGGTTCTCTCTTCTAGTCCATTGATCTATGTGTGTTTTTGCGCCAGTACCATGCTGTTCTGATGACTTTAGTTTTGTAGTATAAAGTCTGGGAGCCTGCTTCTGCCAGCTTTTGGCTCATCTCTGAATTTCCTGGTCCTAGCTTTCCATCCTGTTTATTTTATTTCATTGTCCAAGGCTATTGCTCAAAAGCAAATACAAACGACTTCCTCATTTTCGTTATCAAAAAACATGTATCAACTCTCCAAAATCTGAATATTAATCTTTATTTTCATCAGGTAAATCACACACAAAGTGACAGTTAGATTTACCTTTACTGAAATGTCATCCTTATAGTGTGAGATAATGGGAATGCCCTAAACTGCCTCTGATGGATGGTCTCATCTCAGTGAAGTCTGCTCCCGGTTTACAGCACTACGGCATTTATTACAATTCCTTACTTAACCATTAAGTTAATTTCAAAGGCATTTTGTATGTACACATTTTGTGTGTCTCTACCTGAAACTCGACCTTCCGGAGACCTGGTGTAAGGCTCTTCTCCATAGTAAAGACCCTCCCCACCTGGTACTTCCTTACATACAATCCTGATATTATTCTCTGGTGGTCTCAAGAATATCAGCGTGTTTTGTTTTTCTGGGGCGATTGCAAAGTCCTCTAGAACAGATTTCTTTTCATTGAGTCCTTTTTTATTTGTGGAATATAGCCCTATTTCAGGGACATAGTGGGCTCTGGGGAAAAATGGATACCTTAAAATAGACTTTCACTTTCACTTAAAAACTTAAGAAAATAAAGATGTAAACAACTTTTAGCTTGATGAATCTCCAAACCTGACACTTATTTAAAGGTTCAAGGTGAGAAAACTGTTATATATCACCCTCATCACCATTTAGCATTTAATGACACTATAGCCTAAGTTGGAATTTGTTTCTCGCAGGCCAGAAACACAGAGGGAATTTCACATTCTTAACTTTATCTGGTGAAAAAAATGCAGCAGTAAAAATACTGGCCCAGATTTGCAATCCAGAATTAAAATTTCCAAGATGACGATTTCCCCTTTTACGATAGTTTTAAACCTAACCATTGTCATGAATAAAATGACTTTAGTTTTTATGACTGATAATAGAAATATTACATCACCTTATCAATTCAAAGGACTTCATGGACTATTGTCTATTTTTAGGCAAATATTCCAGTCATTTTCACTCATAGTCACTATCAAAAGCCAATACTTATGTCATAATTGTTACGTTTCTTTGTACCTATGTTTACCTTTGTCTTATGTTCTGAACTAGTTGTTGATTTCCTTAAAGGCTAGAGTTGATGTGTGACTGGTGGTGGCACTTAGTTTTTTCTTTTTTCTCTATTTAGCAAACACTTTTCTGGGCCTTTTAAAAAAGCTCTACAAATGTTAATTTATTTAATCTCCATAGCTTCCTATGAGGTAGGTATCCTGTAATATCCCCATTTTACAGATGAGGAAACTGAAGCAGAGATATTAAGTAATCCGCACAAGCCATAAGTGATACGGCTGGGATTGTAACCCAGGTCTGGCTTTAGAACCTGTGCTCTTAACCGATACGCTGTGTTGCACCTCAAAAAGTTTTGCTGTTGATGATTTAAATTGAATAGAATTTTAACACTATGGGGGAAGGGGGAGGAAGAAAATGTTCTTCCCATTCTCAAAAGAGGGCTGGAATATAGGTATAGGATTATACAATGTTTAGTTGTGGCACTCATGGAATTTAGCTCACAGTAAACATGTATTTGATTTCCAGCTCTTTGCAAAATGCAAACAAGCTTTGTACTTGTTTGTCTTAGGGTTATGTCTTGGCGTACTCTCCCAGATGGTCAGATGAGGACTTGGAAGTTGCAGAAGTAATAGTTTAATTGAAAGGCTGTACAATTAATAGAGTCTTTCTTCAGTGCCTTCTATCTGTCTATCTCCCTCTGGTTGAGTGGGGATTAGAAGTTGGACTAATATGAGAAAAATAGGAGTCTGTGAAGTGTCATATCTTCATATCTGATGCTGGCAGCATCCTGCTCTGAATGGGGTTACAGAGATTGCATAACTAACAGAGAAAGGGTTTAGGGTAGGAAAAGGAGGATTAAAAAGAAATGCCAAGTTGTGTTTTTATGTGGAGGGTAGAGTTCATTTTAAATTTAGAACTATTCGTGGAGATCTGTAAATTTTTGTTGTCCTCCAGCACCCAAGAACCAGAATTACAATTATCAAAACGTAAGTGAAACAACCGTGATTTTTTTTTCAGTAAAATGGACCCTGACAATATATATAATTTTTCTTGCATGTGTCTGACTATTCAGTTGCAGAGACAGTAAACGTGATAAAACGCTAAATAGAAGGGGGTGGTTTTTGAAAGAACTAATTGTTAACAGGTTGTTTAATTATGAAGATTATATCCTTGAAAAAAGAAAAACTACTCACATTTCTAACTCCAGATCCTCTTCTTTACTGTTGTCATATAAGCAGCTGCTTATTATTCTGTCTGGTTAAGGCGTCGGAACTACAGAACTAGAGACAGCTTTACTGTGGACCCAATCAACGCTTTGTGAAAAATCTAAATTTGTTTTAGTTCAGACTTTTGGATGTGGGACGAGATTCTAACCACCAGGGTAGAACGTGGCCCAAGCATCTGGCCCAAGTGTCCTGCAGAAGCGAGAGGGCAGGAGCAGTGAGACTTTCATCTAGATCTCATCAAAGAGGTAGGTTTTAAATTAACTGGAGTCCTCTTTCTGATTGGGCATCAGGGAGATGGGGCTGATGTGAGTCGCAGAGGCTCACACCTCACACTGTGTTAATCTATAGAGGCTTTGGGGCTCTTCCACATGTCACTGGATCCTGGGTGATCCAGAGTTGAGCCTCGGGATCCAGTGCCAAGGACTTGGAATAGAAAAGCCACGGGCTGTCTCGGTAGGATGTTTTAACCACGAGACCAATCAGGATGTACACTCCTTACAGATCCAGCCAGAGGCAGGCCCTCTTCTCTGGGGAAAGCTTTGATGCCAGAGCGTGGCAGTCATTGTTTACCTAATATTCTTCCTGGTCTAGGTTTCCCTGGATGGCTTCCTTCTCCTGCCCTACACCGTGATCTTCAGGAAACGTCACTTAAATGAAAGCGCATGCAGTCTGGAGTCAGGCAGGCCTGAATCCAAATCTTGTCACCATCAACATTAGCTGTGTGCTTGGGGCAAACTGTCCTTTCTGGCCACTGACACCTTCATCTGTAAAGTGCAGTCAGAAAAGAAACACACGGAATTAATGAGGATGAACTAGCCCCTGTGTGCGTGGCCTGGTGCTTCTCGGTGCCTCATAAGCGTCGGGCTCCTCCCCAGGCCCCAGACCTGCCGCGGGCGGGCCCCTGAAACCGCAGGTGTGCGCGCGGCCCCGGAGCTTGCAACACCGGAAACAACACAATCACGAAGGCAGGAACCATGTGTTTAGTAGAAGAATGCAGGCCAGGCAGAGCGGGCGTCAACCCCGACCTGTGGCCTGAGGGAGGGCCCTCGTCTGTGGGCGGGAGAGGCGGGTGCGTGGCCCCAAGCGCCGCTGGTGTCTGCCCCGCAGACTCGGACACTTTGGGAAGGGCGGCCCGGAGGACGAGGTGTGTGCGCATGCGCGCGTGCCTGTGCACGTGCACGTGCACGTCCGTGCGTATGCGTGCACGCGCACGCGCACGTGCACTCTGGGCGCGTCCACAGTGGCGAGTCCAGTACCAGAACCGGGAGAGGAGTCAGGTACTTGAGAAGCGGGGTGTGGAGCCTGGGTGGCTGATGGCGGACGGGTGCGCACTGAGGTTCTCAGCGTGAGGGGGCTTCCAGGTGGCCGCCGGGAGCCTGGGGACGGCGCCCCTGACGTGTCCGCGCACAGGACTGACTCAGGGACGACGGCCCCTCCCTCCCGTGAGGTGGGACAGGGCCTCGCGGGCGGCCCGGGGGTACGGCGAGCTCTGTCCGGGAGGCCTTGACTTCCACGGAGAGAGGGGACCCCAGGTGCGTGTGCGCGACCTCAAAGAGCCAGTCTGTCGGCTTTGTTACCGTTGAAGCCGAGCGTCGAGCGTTCCTTTGTCCTGCTCTTCTGAGTGTCTGACTGGTCTGAGGTGTGAGACCGATGCCACCCTCCGAGATGCGCTTCTACCCGGGGTGTTAGCGGGCGAAGTGAGCGGCCCCACTCGACCCCGAGGTTCAGGGCACGAAGCCACCAGCCCTAAGAAGATGGGTCTCCTTCTCAGACAGGGTTGCTTCATTGCCTTTTCAAGACAGATGCCACAACATGTCTTTTTTTTTTTTTTTTTTTTTTTTTGTGGTACGCGGGCCCCTCACCCCTGTGGCCTCTCCCGTTGCGGAGCACAGGCTCCGGACGCTCAGGCTCAGCGGCCATGGCTCACGGGCCCAGCCGCTCCGCGGCATGTGGGATCCTCCCGGACTGGGGCACGAACCCGCGTCCCCTGTATCGGCAGGCGGATTCTCAACCACTGCGCCCCCAGGGAAGCCGCCCCACAACATGTCTTTTTCATTTCCCCAAATGCCCTGGTTTCTCCTCCGAGCCTGCTGGAGGGAAGAAGGGGGAAGAGAGCGAGACGCTAGGTGTGCGGAGGGGAAGGACCCAGAAAACGGATTCTTGGCAGCCTCGGCCATTGGATAAGCAGCGTCAGGTTATAAATTTCAGTTTCAGTTACCCCTTCACCTGGGCTTTTGTTTGTTCTTGATTTTTATCCACGGCACATTGATAATATTCTTGGTTAAGATGTGGGACTTTCCCGGACTCAACACCACGGTTGTAAAACAACCTTTCAAAATGTCCTTTTATTAAAAAAAAAAAAATGTGGAAACAGAAATACACACCTAGATAAACAGAGAAGTACAAATGCTGCAGCAGAGTGGCCATAAGCCGTTTTCTCAATGAATACATGAGGTATTAAAACCCAGGACTTAGGTGAAGAGCACAGATTGACCGCTAATGGTGACGCCCTAAGAGCTCACAATCCCCTCTGATAACATAGCCGAATTTAAAAAGCAATTGTAAACATAGGGGGAAAGAAAAATATGCATGAATATTTGAAGCAGAGTCAAGCCCGCAGTGCCACCAGCCAAGAACAACTGGTCACCCAGAGCCAACGGAGCAGGGCCGGCCAGGGGAGACCTGCACCGTCGGCCCGCAGCTCCCGTCTCAGAATGTGAGTCTCCCTCAGGACACCCGTGGGAGAGCGGAGGTGGCGATCCTTGAGCGGGGCGGTTACCCACTTCCATCTCACTGCCTGTCCCCCAGCATCCTAGCACCTAGAGCACAGACTCCAGCGCAGTGCAGGAGAAAACTGTGCCAGAAAAGAGTTTTCCCTTTTACTTCCCGAGACGCAAATTTTGAAAAGAATGTCCTTGTATTGGGTCCTCTGACTTCTCTTATAGAGGAGCACATGAAGATTTGAATGCCCCGGGGACGATGTCTTCCTTCCTCTCAGCCGTCCTTCCCCAGCAGGGCCAGACCCGGGTCGCAGGCGTGTCCCTGCCGCCCTCACCATGTGGCCCGTGGGACAGAGAGGCAGCCTCCTCAGGGCTGGGGAGCACCGGGGGGCGGGGGGAATGACTGCCCATGTGCTCTGGCTTCCACACGCCTTTCCTTCCAACAGCTAAACTGTTTTTATTCCCATTGATCTGCACCCCATCTCCAAATTATTTCAGTTGGGTTTCCTTGGTCTTTCTATTCGCAGGGTTGCAAGTTGCTGATGTGGGGTTAGCGGAAGGTGAATGCCACCTTCTAGAACCTTTGTCAGATCGGCCCAGCACATCTCTCTGCATTTCATAAGTTAATTGCTAACTTCCAAGGAAAAAACACTGTTTCTTACTTTCTGGTCTCTTATCACACATGCTGAGCACGGCTTGGTTAAGCAGTAACTCCGACTATGCAGGTAAACAGAATCTCCGCCCTGCCCCCTCTTCTCCATGTGAGTCTAAGAACTGGGAGCAGCGGTCAGCAGCTATTAATAACTCGCTTAACTGGAAGTGATTCAGTTTCATTAATACACCTTGAGAACATTCACATCCGCAAAGGACAGAGTGTTTACAAGGCCTGAGAAGGTTTTATGGAAAAGCAGCTTTATGAGCCCTGGGGGCACTCGCCTGCCAGTGCCGACTTCCACAGCACTGGGCTATCACTGAGTGAAAACCTCAAGCTTTTGCTGAAGTTGGCCCTCTCTCTGGCTTTTCAGAGGTTCTATAAACAGCCCGCACCTTGAGAGCCAGCAGTGGTTTTGGGGCTTGGTAGAGGGTGAGTGTGAATGCCATCCAGGCCTCGGATGCATAGAGTGGAGGAGTGCTGGCCATGCCGTGGCTTCCTCCACACCAGCGGGCGGAGGGCCTGGGCCACCTATGTAGTGTGACTTGGAAGTTGCCAGGAAAGCAACCCCCTGACCGAGAAGTAGGCGTCTCTCCTCAAAGACCTACCTCAGAGTCTGAAATTTAGACCAGGAGATCTCTGCATTTTGGTTTGGGCATGCTCTTCAAAACATCTCCTGTGAAGTGCAAAAACTCCACTTAAGAGAGGAAGGTATTAACACAGCAGCACCCAGAGCATGTACTGAGAGTCACCTGCAAAGTCCTAAAGGTGGGGCCTCACAAAGTGCGGCCACCGCCCAGCTGGCTTGTGACCAGGGCCTGGGCCCTCCCTGCGTCTTCAGGCCCACGCCACCTGCAGGTCCCCATGAGCGCCCGTGCAGAGAGCCACTGCTTCTGTTGCCTGGAGCTCGTGTTTCTTGTGGTGGCTCTGAGATTTTTTGCAGCAGTGTTTACATTCAGGATTGATTTAGGATCTTTAGCCGGGAACAATACAAGATCTTCCCCTCCATGGCCACGAGAAATTCAAATGCGTTCTAAACTGCAAAGCAGACATAGCGACCAATGAACTCAGCACCGAGTTTCACCGTGGGAACTAGCTTTTTTGCACTTTTGGAAATAGGAAATGTGAAATCTTTCAAATCTTCTTTCTTGGTTCCTGTTTGCTAGTACCCTGAGCGTGTGCTTACCCTGCCTACCCGGCGGCCCGGCGCCTTCTTCACTCCCAGGATCCAGTTACTACTCGGAACCAGCCCACCCAAACGCGTTCTGTCTCTAAGCACTAGACTCACCTCCGCGGTTGTCCAGCAATTACGTCCGCTCACGTGTTCGCAGGCATCTGCACGTCACCAGGTCTGAAACAGAACTCATGATCTTCTCCTCCAGATTTGCTCCTCTACACGTTCTCCCCACTGCACAGAATTCATTCAGTTGCTCAAGGCAGAAATCTTAACGCCCTCCTCTTGGTCACCCCGTATCCAGGAGCTCTGTGAGTTTCCCCTGTCTCTCGCTTCCATCGGCTGTGACTTCACCTCTGCTGCACCACCCGCCCCACGCCGTTCGCTCCCGCCTGGATTCCTGCGGCAGCCTTCTCGCTAAGCCTCCCGCCTCTGATCCTTTGGTCTCGGACACCCACCGTGCGGCCTGCAGCCCGAGAGACCCTCCTACCCTGACCCACCACCCGTCTGCCTTGCCAGCCTGCGTGCAGTCCCCGGGCTTAAGCTCGCTCACGGGGTCTCCAAGCCTGCGGGATCCGGCCGGGCTTTCTACTCCAGCGCATACCCGCGCACCTCCCGCCTCCGGTTCTGGCCCCTGCCATAGGAAACGGCTGTAAATGCCCACAGCACAGAAACCTGCTTCCCTTCGGGCCTGTGCGCACGCGGTCGCAGCCGCTGGGAGCGGCCTGTCTGCTTTGTACCCGCCTGATGGAACCTGCTGCGTCCCTTCCTGGGCAGCTGGAACCCGCACGCTGTCCCTCCCAGCTCGGGCACCGCACCGCCGCCGCCGGGGTGGGGGCGTGCTGACGTCATCTGCACGGCCGAGGCTCAGTAAGTGGATCGCGGGGTTCTTTTTTCAAGTCTGAAGGGCACTGTGGTTGGCGCCGAGGTGACGGACTTCGAGGCGGCGGTGCTGCTTCTGAGCTGTGAAGGTGTTGGGGGGGGGGGTAGGGCGCGGGCGGGGCCCTAAACCGTAGCAGCGGCCGGCGTACAGAGATGCGTCCCTGCTTTATCTGGGGCATCAGGGTTACCCTCGACGCAGACAAGGAGCCTGAGGCCTCCTAGGTGAAGGGTGGAGGGGAGGGGGCGGCGGGGTGGCTCGCCCCGGCTTCCTGCTCCCGGCGCCGCCTCGGCCGGTCTGTGTGGCGTTGGCCACGTGCAGGAGGGTCTCTGACACCCTCTGTGGCTTCATGCAGCGGCCGCCCTGTCGAGTCACTTTGCTCTGTTGTGTATGATAGCGTTTTATTTGCATCAGTGGGAAGGAGCCTCTTGGGTGCGTGTGCTTTGCGGGGCGGAGGAAGCAGGGGAGTGTGACGTCGAGTTGCTGGATTGAGTCATGGAGAGAGTAGCATTTGCTGTTTCGAATTTCATGTCCTGTTTTTCCAAATGGTCACCTCAAAAATCAATGAATTAGCTCATTCCTTCACCAGATGTTTATTAAATAGGATGCAAGATGCTGTTCTATACTCTGAGTATCAGACGGTCTTAACCTAGCTGCGAGACAGGAGGCGGGCCCCCCCTCCCCCGCACAGAGCAGAAGCTGGGGCCGCGGGCGTGGGTCTGGGGTGCTGAGACTGAGGCCATTTCTCGCTGTGGTGACTGGAGTAGGCGGCATGTGACCTGGCTGCCCGCAGTGGGGCGTGTAAGCTGTTGATGTAAGCATGGCAACGAGCCTATGGCCCTCCCCGGGGCCATAAAGCAGGCCCTCCATCAATATTTACTGAGTCGGCTTTTAATCTCAGGTGCAGCGTGCAGCCATACAGCTGAATAGAGGAATTGTGTTTATGGCCGAGTCTGGTACAGTGTATTTCATTAGTACAATTACGATGGAAAACAATTCATGTGTTATTTGCCTCACTTCTAAAATGCTTGTATATCTTAATTATAAGGTCAGGATTTTTAACCTGGAGATCTCAGATGCACCTAATCTTTAGACCCAGATATTAAGTGCAAAAATTTGTACGTATACGTAACTATTTTTCTGTTTAGCACTTTCATGAGATTCTTAAGGGTATCATATGTAGGAATTTTATTGTTGAAAGACATATATTCCACAGAGGGATAAAGCTGAACTTATTTATTGATTTCTTATGTAAAATCAACACATTCTTTTCTTATAAGTATTAACAAGAAAATTACTTACAGGTAACTTTTTAATTTTTAACTTTTTGTTGAAGTATAGTTGATGTACAGTATTAGATTAGCTTCAGGTACTGTGGTAACTTTTTGAATGTTATAATTTGTAATAGATAATGGGTCTAGAATATGTCACTGTGGCTTGGAATGTGAGAAAAGTTGAAGTGCTTAAACAAAGATTTGGAAATAAGTGATATATTATCTAAATTGAATGATCAAGGCACACCAAAATCCTTAGCTGTATTCCATGCATGTGCCAGAAATATACAATCAACAAAGGATCTCCCAAACTCCAGTTACTGGACTCCAGTGACTTGACAAATGTTTGGAGCAGGCTTTGAGGTCCTGTGAGGATTCCTGCATTTGGTGCGGGCACCAGCCTATTAGGGAAGGTGGCAGACCGAGGGGGGTGAGCTGGCAGCCAGCTGGGATGGGAGGCTGTCTGTGGGTGGACGCTGTCTCCGTGCGGGTTCTTCCAGAGGTGGATTCTGAGAAAAGGATCCCAGCACAAGTAGTTTCCCTGGGAGGTGATCCCAGGAGACCCAGGAAGGGAGTGAGCCCTGGGAGGAAAGCATGTTCTCAGGCAGGTGCCACCGAGGGCGTCTGGGCCTTATTCCTGCCGGGAACTCTGGGGCCAGTGCCGGTCCTGTGCCTCTGCGGACCCCGCCCGGGGTGGGGACGCAGATGTTTCCCCACTGACTCCGGCTCCGTCTGTCGGTTGAGAGCCACTCCTGGGAGAGGGGCGGACTCCCCAGCACAGCTGGCCTGCCCGCAGAGAGGGACGAAGTCCTCGGGAGGGTTGCAGGGGTTGGCAGTTGGGGAGTTGGGCCAGCCTGTAGGAAAATGGTAAATGCTGAGGATATAGGAGCAGGACCCCCACATTTCTGCCATAGACCCCTTCTACTCTGCTGGCCAGGCCACTGGACGGTGCTTGGGGTCAGCAGACCCCAACTTCTCCGCTGTCCACCTCCTTTGCACAGTGTCAGAAGTCCGGGTACCACCCACAGGTTCCTACCCAGGCTCTAGCTCTCAGCCTGGGGCCCTCAGCTCTGAGGTTGTAGGCAGTGCTCCACGTGGTGCGCTAACCGGAGAGATTAGGGTGGCAGTAGTGGGTTAATATTAGGCGTGATTAAGGCAAAGAAGTGTGCCTTTTCTCTGCTTTGAGAGCTTTAGACTAAAGTAGTTGGCTTATCAGAGTGCTTAGGGTCTGTGGTATCACAGGATAGACATCCCCCTCCCTCCCTCCCTCCTCCCTCCCTCCTGCTCTTTATTTTCATTCACTCTTTCTCTTTCTAAGAACTTCCACGCAGAAAGCCTTCTCTTCTTTCAATATACTGTTTTCCTCATCCTGCCTTTTCTGTCCTGAACTTCTGAGCTCAGGGACCATATTTTGTTCATCTTTGTGGTATGGATGCTCAGCAGAGTTCCTGGCATATACGGTGGCTCTTGAGAAAACGTTTGTGGGATGAATGCGTCTTTTGGATGCACTGAAGTGGGTCAGGACAGGGGACTGTGAGGAGCTCTCTGCCCCTCGTGCGGCAGTCTCCGCCTGCGCTCTGGAGCCCCTTCTCTCTGCACACAAAGGGAGACTCAGGTCTCCTGACTCGACAGGAAGCTGATGTCCTCTTGGGGTTCAGCAACGTAAAAGAGTCTTTCAAAACTAAACCTTTTTCTGCTGAGAATTGGCAGAAAACCCTGGTAAGTGGAAAACTGACAAGTTTTCTGTAGTTGCTGTCTAAAGAAATTTTCTCTCTTTGCAATTGTTTAAATTCAGCTGTGGAGCTTCTTACTGACTGTGAAATTAAAGTGCCATTTTCCCCACCACCATCCAGGCCTTACCCCAGAAGTGTCTCCTGTTGGGCTCCTAACTGCTGCTGGTACTGGTACTTTTCTTTTCCTGTTGTCTGCAAACTCATATTTATTATTATCTTTTGAGTCTCTGACAAAGGTAATATGTATACATTGTAGAAAACTTAGGAAAAGATATGAGAGTATGAAAATAATTTCATCATTCAGGATAAAACCTCTTAACATACTGGTAGAAAAACTTTTTATGGATATAACGCAGATAATGTTTTGTTTTATAACAAGCTGAGAATATTTGTTCTAGCTTCTATTTAATTAACAGGCAGGGGTATCTGAGAACGGGTTTTGTTGGGACCATTTCCCATTGAAACCTCTCTGCAGTTTCTTTTCCTGCCTTCAGTTGGGTGAAGAGTTTTACAAATGAAGTGGCACGAGATACAATTTGTTGAAGCAAAATTTTTACAATGCTTAAGAAATTCACTGTGTAGAATAAACATTTTCTTTTTCGCATGCCACCTAGCTGCTGAAATTTGGACTAATCCTTCCAGTTTCAGCTTTGAAACTGGCATGCAACAGTAGTAAACTCCTCCCGTGAGGTTTTGCTTATTTTGTTTGTTTTCCCCAAATTAATTTTACTGTGGTGGGCTAGAATAACTTGTCACTGAACATTTGGGTTTATGTGGTGAGGTTCAGCCAATGAAAGCAGGAGGTGGAATGCAGCTGTACTTGAAGGTTGACATAGAAGGGATTGAAAAGCATCTGTGAGTGGCTGGAAAAAGCCTTTAGAGGACATGGACCATTTATTCAGGCAGCAGGCTTGGTCAGCGTGAGGGGACAGTGCTTTCAGCCACCTGAATCTCATGGCTTCTGGTAGATTCCATGATTACACAAATACTTGTTACAGGATAAATGCAACTGCCCTAGTTGGGTTACTGCATCCTTGCCAAAAAGTCAATGTACAGGAAGAGCCACTTTGGGTTAGTTTACTCTTACTGACAAATACAGAGGCGACATGAATGGTCAGGGAAGTGGCCAGTGCAGCTGGACTGGAGGTGCTTGTGCATCAGACAACACCTGGGATTTTAGTATAACAGCCACACCAGCACCTCCACAACAACATTTATCAGAAAATGAAAACAGGGAAGGTATGTTTCACATTTCCCATGGGCTTGCTAAAATATAACTTAAATATACAGCCAGTTAGAAACTCCTTCTGCAACCCCCCGCTCCAAACCCCCTCTAGATTGACCTTGAATGTTTCCCTGTAAGCAGCTGCTAATATGTGAGCACACAGTGTGTTTAGAGCTTGGTTTCTAAATATTATGCCCACTAAATAAACCAACATTCCTTGGAGAAATGGCTGGTTTCAGGGCCAGGAGGAGAAAGAACAAGATGAGTCTGGATTATCTCATTAAGTCAGAAGGTGAGGAAGCACTCACACGGTGATAGGACACCACCCAGGAGCGCAGACAGGCCAGGGGCTCCCACTGCGAATGAGGGACGATCTGAGTGGCAAAATGAAAGATGACAGGAATAGGCTGTAATTCACTGAACTGTGTGAGAATCCCTAGGTTCATGGTGCTAATAAGTAGGTAAATGGAGAATAAAGGAAAGCCCTTCCTTAAAGCAAAGTGTCACGTAGAAAGAAGAGAGTTAGAAAATCACTTTGTAACCGTCAGAGTAAAGGTCTCTTCAGACTGGAATCACTAATGGATGCTGAAACTATTGGTTGACAGTTGCTTGGGAGGAGCCGGATATTTACATTGTCTCAAAGCCTTCCTCACAGACTGCTCACTAATTGCAAATGTAAGAATGGCAACTTTATAGTGAAGAAACCTGGGAGACCCATATTAACAATCAAGGATTCAAAGCAAAGTTTGTGTCACCAAATCACAGGGCAAACTATTTAACACACAGGTCCTGTTGTGATGCCTCTCCTACCTAACCTTTCTGCCCAAATGCATAACCTACATCTAATTCAAATCGAGGTTGTCCCTGAAATCTTCAAAAGTGCCAGTGTCACAAAAGACCAGGAAAGTGGAGGAAATGTTCCAGAATAAAGGAGATTCAGGAGACAGGACCACTAAGTGCGAAAACACATGAGTTCTGCATGGGGTAAAACGGATGGAAAAGACATCATTGGGACAGTTGGTGAAATCTGATACGGACTGTGGAGTCGATAACCCTATCAAATCAAAGCTCACTTTTCTGAATATTGGTTTATTGTAATACAGGAGAATGTTCGCGTCTTTGGAAAATGCATGATGAAGGATTTTGGGGTGACAAGGCAGGAGATCATCAGCTAACCCTCAAAAGGTTCAGAAAGAATGTAATTATATATGATATTGTATAGTATATGTAAAATATGTAAAACACGTTATATATAGAAAGGGGTGATAAAGCAAAGTGTTAAACTTGTGAATCCGAATAAAGGGCATATGGATGTTCTTTGTACTATTTTTGCAACTGTTATAAAATTATTTCAAGGTGAAAAGTTAGAAGGAAAAAATTACTAGTTTTGCCACAGTTGGGGTGGAGGTGGACCAGAAAGTCAGATCCACATCTCCGTCCGTTTCTTCTGTTCTCCGTGTTCCGTGGTTTCCTCTAGAGCCAGTCTGCCTCTGCGCCCTGTGGCCGGGCTCCCAGACCCCAGACAGCAGTGACAGCCCCTGCCCGTCCTGTCCCTTTGTCCTGTCTTCCTTTAGTTTGGCTGCTTTGGTAGCCCTCCCTGCTGCCTGCGAGCAGGCGAGAAGACCCCCGCCTGCTCTCTCTTCCCCAGCACTTGCTGTTTCCCTCCCCAGGCTGTGGACCCCTGGAGGTGGGCTTAGACAGCCCAGCTCTTAGGTCTTGGTCCACCTCTTCCGGACCGCTGCTTGAGGGGACAGCCCTTTCATTTTCCCCCCAGGAAACACCGTCATTTCAGTGGGACGGGATTGGTTTCTTCAGGAATCACCAGACAAATCCTACCATGGGCTTCCTCAAAGTGTCCCAACGCTGAGGTGCATGGCAGGACTTTGAAGCTCCCGAGGCCACCGGAGCTGGCAGAGCCTTTGCTATTGAGCTGTCCTCACTCCCCTTCAGGTGTGGCCCCTTGTAGACCGTCACATGCCAGCCGCTCCTTCGTTTGTGGGATGTGAGATCAACTAGGTTAAAGCACCTTTGAAAGATTATCGTGTGATTGGTAATAACTCTTTCACATTAAGGGAATTTGATCATCTTGGCATTAAGACAATTTATGAAAATACTGTAACTTAGCAAAACCCGGGAAATGCCAGGTTTTGGTTTATGCACCTGATGGTCTGTGGTTCTCATGCTGGGATTTCCTTGTCCTTTTCTTTTTTTTAAACTTGTGCTGGGAAGGGGAATTTGAGCCCTTACGTCTTGGTGAAATTTAAGCGTAATTATTTTATCCGGTAGCAGGGGTGTAGCTATTACCTCAGTTACTCTTTCCATTAAGGCCGAGTGTCCAGGACTGGATGATGGTGCAGGACCCACTGCAGCTTCTGTTCATGACATGGGGTGTTAGTACGTTACCAAACACTTAGTTTTCATACTTTGTATCTATGTCAGCTGTTGTAGCCTACTTGCAGAAGATCCTTCATTCCAGCGGTGTTTAAAATGGAGTGCTTTTGTCTGCATCAGGCAGGGGAACAGCATCCGGGGAAAGCTGCTGATGGGTTGGAGCTCTCATTGGCTTCCTCGAACCTCCTGCTGCCCCATTTTATTTAGAACACTAATAACTAAGTAGTTATTTTTCCAAGGAGAAGAGTTCTGCTTCTTTTGTCCTTAACCAAAATAGGGACCAGTTGCTGAAAGTTGTATTGGTATTTGCACATGCCCAGCTTTCGAAGTCAATGTTATGGGGAAAAAAAAAAAAGAAAAAGTGAGACAAACAGCCGTTTAAAGTAAACACGACCATTGTAAGCCACTTGGCTTTGATAATTTCTTCTTTTTCCGTATAGCCTTGACCTTGGCTGAGACAGCATGATTTACAACATGAGTGAACGTCTGGAGGGCAGAAACTATGTCATACATGTTCTGAGCTTGCCACTTCCTGTTCTAAGATATAAATCATGTAACATTTGTAGTAAATTAGAATGTTTAGGTATATGATTAGTTGCTTTGTATAACTAGTTTTTAGAATATATTTGTAGAATGTATCTTTGCTATATTTTGATTTTAAAATTATCCTTTAAAAATTAATTTAAAAACAAAAGTAATACATGTACAAGGTTTAAAAAACAGTGCACATTGGGACCTATAAAAAGAAGCAGTGGCCCCTGGGCCCATCCTTCCTCATCCTTTGTCCCTTTACTCAGGCCCGACTTCTTTTATCTCTTTTAGCTGTTTCTTCTGTTAGTTATTGCCAAATAAATCCCTAAATATTGGTTTATACTGTTATTTCTCTAGTCTGATGGGATAGATGAGGAGTTACATATCCTCATCAGCATTTCTCACAATATCTTGATACAGTCAACCCACATTTTGAGTCCTTTCATTGCTGGATTACTTTGTCACTTTAGGGAGTATAAGTATAGCTTGATTTCTTGTTGCATTAAGTGCTGGGAGTATGTCAGCTTCTAACTGTGCACTCAGCCCCAGGACAAAGTTACATACTTTTTAGGGACAGTGGAAAATGAAAATGCAGCCCCCCTTGTTTAAAAAGTATTTTGAGGGCTTCCCTGGTGGCGCAGTGGTTGAGAATCCTCCTGCCAATGCAGGGGACACGGGTTCGTGCCCCGGTCCGGGAAGATCCCACATGCCGCGGAGTGGCTGGGCCCGTGAGCCATGGCCACTGAGCCTGCGTGTCCGGAGCTTGTGCTCTGCAATGGGAGAGGCCACGACAGTGAGAGGCCCGCGTACCACAAAAAAATAAAAAATAAAAAAAATAAAAAGTATTATGAATATCATGGTGATGACAGAGAGCGTTAGACCAAGCTTGGGGCCCTTCTGGTGGGGTCTCTGTGGGGCTGCAGGGGTGGCACATCCTGACGTTGCTTTTCTTTCCCTTCAGCTCTCTTTCTTCTCTTAACTTGTCATTTCTTTCTTACTTTTAAAATATCAAGAGTAATAACATTTTAATTTTGTCCTGTAACCATATATATCTCATCCATTCATTCTCTATAGGTTAAGTATCCAAGTAGAAAAATAATATATAGTTTATTGTTGTGACTATACAAATATTATTCATTGCAGAACCAAGTAAACCAAGTATTTTCTTTCTTGTACCTCCTTTTGTTTTTCCTGGAGTTTATAATTGCTTTTACTTTTGTCTTATCCTTTTGCTATATCACGTTCTCAGTTGTAACCAGTCTATCTAATCAGCTGTTCAATCTATTTTTCCCCAGAGGCCTCTTCCAGTCCTGAACAAAGGGCCTCCCTCCTCTATCTGGACTTAACTCTCTCCAGGCCTGTTGCCTGGCTGGTGTGCTGGGATTTTTCTTTATTTCTTCCCTGGTTTAGTTTCACTGCTTCCTAGATTCTGAGATTTTATCCTTGGTTGATCCTTTGCTCTAGGCCCTCCTCAAACAGATTAAAAAAAATTTTTTTTAATTAATTAATTCATTAATTTATGGCTGTGTTGCGTCTTCGTTTCTGTGCGAGGGCTTTCTCTAGTTGTGGCAAGAGGGGGCCGCTCTTCATCGCGGTGTGTGGGCCTCTTCACTATTGCGGCCTCTCGTTGCGGAGCACAGGCTCCAGACGCGCAGGCTCAGTAATTGTGGCTCACGGGCCGAGCTGCTCCGCGGTATGTGGGATCTTCCCAGACCAGGGCTCGAACCCGTTTCCCCGGCATTGGCAGGCAGATTCTCAACCACTGCGCCACCAGGGAAGCCCTCAAATAGCTTTCTGATGGGAGTGCAGGAAGAAATTTTTGAGTCCTTCCAGTTCTGAAGATGTTGATAATTTATCCTCTCAATTTGCAGTTATGAATAGAACTCTAGGTAGAAAGTAACTTCTCTCAGAGCTTTGAGAGAATCTCTGATTGTCACTGGCATCCACTGTCATTGATGACAAGGCCACCTGATGCGTTTTGTTTTACACTGTGGTAGTTTTTTGTTTTACACTGTGGTTGATTTTTCTCCCTGAAGACAATTTCCTTGCATTCTTGGTATTCTGAATTTCACAATGGTGCCCCCAGGTGTGGCACAGGTGTGGGTCCTTCACCCATTATTATGCTAGGCATGTGGGAGCATTTTAAACCTGGAGATTGCTGTCTTTTAATCTTTGGAAAATTCTCTTGAATACATTATTTGATAATTTCTTCCCCTTTGTTTTTTTCTTTTTGAAAGTTCAATTAATTGGATCTTGGACCTCTTGGACTAATTCTATATACTTCTTGAATATCATCTCAACTTTGCCTCTCCTTAAGAGACACAGTTCTCGTTTTTGGGAGGTTTTCCCAGTTTATCCTCCACTCTTTTTATTAATTTATCATGTTTTTCATCCCTAAAAGTTTTGTTTTTCTCTAATTTTCCACTCATTGCATTGTTTTTGCTTTATGAGTGTAATACCATCTATAATGATTATACAAATTGGAATATTCAAATTATTCCTGAATACTCCATAGCATTTTTTCCTATTCAACCTGGTATTTTTTTTTTTTTTCCCCATGATGGAGGCTTATATGTTGGTGATTCCTGACTGACCTTTGAATTTTGAGGTGAGGCACTAAAAACCTGATGGTGAGCTCTATATATTTAAATAGAGTTTGTGAATTGGTGGGGTTTGATTTAAGGTGATAGGTGGTGACAGTATTTTTTACTGGGACTTCTATATACTAGAATGTATAGGTCTTTTTTCTGTAGCGGTTAGAGGTTTTAGGGTGAAGTTTTAGATTTTTTTTTTTTTTTTTTTTTGGCTGGAGGTATTTTCCTGGGTGGAAATCGAAGTGTGTGGAATTGATGCGTTCTTATAATAACTTTCAATTATTTCCTCATTTTCTTCCCCAGAGCCCTCCCTGCCCCTCTGCTTTCCTGGCTTGGTTGCACTGCTTCCTAGGCACTGTCCATCATGGCTCTGATACTTGTAGGTACCAAGTCTCTGGGGTTCCACCTGGAGGACAGCCCTCCTGAGCTCCCTGGAACCATCCTGCTCCATCAGTTCTCTGTAGCTTTTCACTCCTGTAAATTCGCAGACCTCTGTTCCCCCCTCCTTCTCTGCATCATTGTTGGTTTATCACCACTTCATTTCTTTACTGTCATTTAAGTGAGGTCTTGAAGCTTCGAGGAGGATGCTGTCTATGTGTTGTGAGGAAGATTTGCCTTAATCTTTTCTTAAACTGCCCGTGGCTTCTGTGTGTGCCAAGGACGGCCGTGCCCAGTGCGTATCAGCTGTGTCCACGCAAACACCATCCATTCTCGTCACACCTGTCACTTGCAGAGTCGGAGAAAAATCAGTGTAAATTTTACAGGAAAACCGTAGTTTTCTAAATACCCATGTGTGTGTCTGTGTATCTGTGTGTCTGTCTGTGGTTATGTAGGTAGCCCCTGCTGTGGGGACATGGTTCAAATGCGCAGAGCCTGTTAACAGAGCTCAGAGAGGATGGGTATGTGGTCGCCTTGGGGATGGATTGGAGGAGCTTTTGTTCTTCTTCTTCTTAATCAGCAAAAAGTGTAAAAATTTTAAATTAAAAAAGTGGCTTTAGGCTGCTCCATATTCTCCAGGTCACCAGGCCTCATATCTTTATGTTATTTTAAAACATACTTATGAACTGATTGAGATCTACCTTTATTCAATCATGTAAATAGATTGTTTAGTAAAGTTCATGTTTTTTCTCTCCAGGGTTTGGGGCAAATACTGCAAAAGTAATGTGTAAAATGAAGGAACTGGTTAAGCTGCCAGCACATGCTTGTAGCACTTGTTATGTTACTACTATAGCAGTTACACTGGTGATTTACACCCGCTTAACCACAGCTCCTTCTCGGGGGAGATCCTCCTAAGCGTAAGTTTAGACACCAGCCTGGGAGGCGTCTCTCAGCTTTCAGAGACCTTGTTCACACCTCGCAGAGGCTTCTGTCTGTAGCGTTTCAGTACTTTTCAGGGAGAGATCTTTACATCCAAGGAAAGTAAAGTGGCCAGCAGCTCTTCACGGCTTCTCTCCGCCTCTTTCCTGATTGCCCAGTAGACAGTGGTGACATTGGGCAAATATTTCTGAGCGTTTGGTGCACATATTGGGACACTGGTACACTAGCCTCATGGTGGGACCCGGAGGGAGGTGGCTGTGAATTTGGAAATGTGAGAAGCACAGTAATGTCCACGGGCCCT
Source organism: Kogia breviceps (assembly GCF_026419965.1). Taxonomy (NCBI): domain Eukaryota; kingdom Metazoa; phylum Chordata; class Mammalia; order Artiodactyla; family Physeteridae; genus Kogia; species Kogia breviceps. Next base: position 3,055,631 of record NC_081325.1, read on the forward strand.
TGGTCTGAATATTGCATGTGGAGAACAACAGGCCTCTTGAATACTGAGTGGGAGAAAATGGAATTAATCTAGAGGAGTTCAATTCGGCTAGTTTTAAAGACCTGTTGGGGGTTGTAGCATGGCTTTCTAAATTTATTTTTATTTTTTAAGCAAGCACACACAGCACTAGCTGGGTGTCAGGCAAGCGTCTCCTTGAATCGTCATCGTTGGATGTGATGTGTCCTGATCTGCTGTCTGCAGAGGAGGAAACCAAGGCTCAGAGAGGCTGCAGGACGGTTCCCCGGGGTCCTCCCCGGGTGGAGTTGAGCCTGTGGGTCTCAGGAGGCCCATCTCTGAAGGACGTCTTGCCTGCCCCACTGTCTCTGTCTGTGACCTTTGTTTGATTTGCCCTTTTGCCTGGAGCACCCTCTTTTACTTACTGAAATTCAGCTCCCCCTTTAAGTCCCAGCATCAACGCCAGCAGCATGACATCTGCCCACGTTGCAGAGCCTCAGTCATGGCTGGTTTCTATCTTTATCTCTCCGGGAGAACTTCTCAGCTCCCAGCTTGGTGTTCCCTTCCTCCCTTGGGTTCCTGTTCCCTCACGGCCACCGCTGTCCGTGTGCACGGCCGTGTCCCCTGCCGGCATGCAAGCCGTCTAAGATCATCAGCTGCGACGACGTCCTTTCCCTCCCATCCCCACGGGCTGACATGGTGTCTGCTGCTTGTCGGACCCTGAGATCTTGAGGAGAATCCGGTGGGCCCACAGTGAGGCAGGACTGTCCACCCAAGTGTGTGGTTGGTTTCTGACACTGTAGGATCAGTTAACGTCTAGCTGTAGAGACATCATTCCTGCCTGTTTTTTTTTTTTTTTTCATCACTCAGTTTTCTGGGGAAGATAGAAGACTCCATAAAAACTACAAGATTGCTCAGAAAAAGAAAAGAATGTTTACTAGATTCTGAGATATTTGAAGGCAGGAGCCATTTGTTGCTCTCTCAGCCCCACTCAGCAGCTACACACTGCTTTGCAGTACAGTTTGGATCATTGAAGGCCTACTGGGTGGTGAGCCAGGGGTGAAGACGTGCCTGTGTGGTGTGGAGCTGCCCTCCTCATGCTGACCTCCTGACTCTGGGATTCCTAAGGCTTTAACTAGAGTTCTTTTTTTTTCCCCCTCTTTTTATGTTTGTGTGAATTCTCTCCAGTGTTTTTTCATCCTCACTTCCTGCAGCAATTTTCATTCTTCTCCTTAGCTGTAATTGCTGGGTATTAAAAGACTGTGTGACTGTGTTATGAAACAAAATTGTATTGTATTGTATGAATATTCTTCTCCTGGGGTTTTCTTTTCTGTGATGATGTGAGAAATCTCTTTTTTACCTCCTGTGACGTCTCTGAAGGGATTTTTGCAGCTAATTTGGGATAATAAAGGCATTCTTACTGTAATGCAGCTCTTCCTTTTAGGAATATGTATATATATTGCAGTCACTTCTATATAAATTTGCCTGAGCTGAATGAAATTCCCCGCAGAAGGGTGTTAAAGCGTTACAGTGTTTGCATGCCTCTTCCCAGGCCACCCATCCACCCCCCCAGCAAGCCCACAACTCAACCTTGACGTGTGTCACCCCAGACAGCTCCTTGGGTGCTCTGAGGCTTGTTCACTGTGGTAAAAATGAAAGAGACGGAGAAATCAGAGGTCAAAACATTGTCAAGGAGAATAAAAAACTGTTTGGCTCGAAGGTCGTCTCCTTTTTGACTGAGAGTGTAAAAGGCATTGGGAACCAGAAGGGTGAGCATTGCTTTACTTTGGTGATGCTTTGCTTGGCTGTTTGAAATAAATGTCCATTAAATGCACAAAACACGCCTGCCAGCCCTCGGACACCGGCGGTTTCCTGTCTGTGTCCTTTACGAGAGAGGCACGCGGACTGACTCTGAGGGGTCTTTTCCCAGCCCCGCCCTGCCACCCCCCCGCACCTGCTTCTGTTGCTTCCCTGCTCCCACGCGCCTCCCCCCACCCCCCGGGACATCCCTGCCATCTTCAGGGCACTTTCCTTTTAAAGAAGATGATTTTTTTCCTTGTGTGATGGTTGGTTCTGTGCCAGCTTGGCTAGTCTGTGGCACCCAGTTGGTTGGTCGGGGCAAAGCATTTGAAAAAGAGTAGATACATGTACATGTGTAACGGAATCACTTTGCTGCACGCCTGAAACTATCACAACACTGTTAATCAACTCTACTCCAGTATAAAATAAAAAGTTTAAAAAAAACCTAGTCCGGGTGTTTTGCGATGTGACTGACATCTTACATCAGTTGACTTTAAGTGAAGGAGATCATCCTGGACAATGGGGTCCAGCCTCATCAATCAGTCCGCGGCCTGAAGAGCAACAACTGAGGTTTCCTGGAGAAGAAGGGCTGCAGCCTCCGCACCGGAGCATCACCTCCTGCCTGAGTATCCAGCTGCTGGGCTGCCCTGCAGATTCCAGGCTTGTCCCGTAAACGCATGATTGCACGAGCCAGTTCTTTAAACTAACTCTCCCCCCCTCTCTCTGAATACTTACATCATCTGCATCTATATCTGTGTCTGTATCTGTATCCCTATTTGCTCTGTTTCTCTGGGGTCCCCTGACAAACCGTATTTCAGATGTCTAGACACACAGCCTCACTAACTTTGATAACAGAGCAGGAAAGTGTCTTCATCAGTGTGGGTTACAGTCATTACTGAAGAAGAATGTTTAAAGCTCTGAGCCAGCAGCACATTCACTGCCCCAGCTGGTCACAGAACTTCTCCCCCAGCTTGCCCCCTGCATCCCTGGCCACGCTCTGTCACTTTCTCCTCAGCGCTTGTTCTGGGGGCCACCCGCGTGCATAGCCCTCTCTTCCTATTTACTGTTCACGTTTCCTTGGCCCCGTTACAGAGACCAGAAAACAGGCGACCTTACAATTAGCTGGGTGAGGAAGGGGGATTGGCCATTTCCTTGCTGCTTCTACTTTTTGCCTGAGGGTTGTTTATTGCAATGAATGGATATGCAGAGTGAAAGTCTGAAAAACACGGAACATGTTCTCCAGGTGTCCTTCCTCTTAAATGAATATGTCCTAAGAAAATGTGAACCTTGCAGAATTGATCAGGGAGGACCTACATTGTAGCTCCCCAGACGGGAGGTCTTGAGGGGACAAGTCACGAGAGGTGGCCCCCCCTCCTGATGAAGGCTGACCAGAGGAGGGGCTTCTGCACAGCCACATGGAGAGGGTGAGAAGGGCACCAGAGGACTAGGCTGCGACTGGGGCGTCGGGGCTCAGACGTGATGTACGCGGTGGCCACGCGGAGACGCTTATGTCAGAAGGGGCTTCCTGGGCCAGCCTGGCCACTGTGCTGGAGCTGGCGGGGACAGAGCTGGGGGCTCTTAGACCCAGCTCGGCGCTCCGTCCAGGTGGGACACTGAGGCTCATCAAGGCTTCCACTGACCAGCAAAGGAGATTTGGGGTAAATAGCTATGTTTTAAACATAAAGTTAATGAAAAATCAGGTCTTATTTCCAGAAACTTTGTTTTCAGCTTCTCTGGCGCACGTCCGGTCTACAGAGTGGGAGAGGCTTTCCGCCCCGCCCAAGAATTCTAGGCTTTTCTGGCTTATACATCACTGTCACGTGTCACCTTTTAGTTTCCTTCTTGGCCTACTTCTGAGCGCCAAACCCTTCTTTTCTCTCAACTTTTGTTCGTTTGTTTACATCTGCCCAGCAATCGTGTGACTGACTGAGTCTCTCTGAATTCCTATCTGGAGAACGGGGACTGAGATTCATGACTTACTTCACTTCTCACGGAAGCTCTTCCCGTCTCTGTCGAGCTGAATGAGTGTCGGCTTGGCTCATACCCTTGAATGAGTGGTAGGAGTTCGGGGGTCAGAAAGCCTTGTCTTTCCCCCAGCCCCATCCTTTCCCAGTGGTGGAACCTTAGACAAACCAATTCTCAGCTTCTCAGTTTTCTTATCTGTAAAACAGGACTAACGCCTGTTGTGAAGATTCAGTAGGAAGACAGGTATAAAATAGGAGATGGTTAATTATTGGAGACTTATTATTCTTTATCGAAGGCCATTGATTTGTTTTCCAGGCAGGAAAACCACATCCACGTTATATCTGTTCTGAAGAATTTTTACCTCTTCTTCCTTTTACCTTTCTTCTCCCTTTGATTTCATAAGAATAAGTGCAGATAGAAAGCCAGAACTGCTTTAGTGTTGTTATATTATTCAGTCTGAGGAGAAAATCTTTTGGAACTTTAAATAAAATTAAATTTAAGGGTCTTTACCATTTGTGAGTGTCACCATGGAGACAAAAATGTGTGGTCACCATGGCGACCTTTATCAACATTCTCATCTGAAATTCTTACATATAAAATTAGGCATGGCTGCCGCTATGAAAAGACAGAGTATAAATAAGTGAACTCTTGTGATGACAATGCCTGCCCGATTTGGTGTCACGGCGCAGTTCTAAAAATGTCATTAATGGTAAGTTGACACCCTGTGGATTCTCACAGAGCCGACGTTTGGCTGTGCCCTTCTGCCTCTGAGCTGGCAGAACCTTCTTAGATGGGGTTGTTCCTTGTTTCTTCTTTAGTCTCCTGCCTCACTCGAGGCAGCCTTTCTGTGTCTTTGCTTTTTATGTCTGCCTCCGGTGCTTCCTGTGGCTTCCTTGAAGGGATACTCCATGAGTTCCGTTGTGTTTGTAAAAGAAATAAATCACGTGATTTTATAACAGCTCTCACATACAGTTAATAGTAGTAATTTTGTTTTAGGTCAATGTTTTTGAAAAGAGACGAGCATTCTTCTATAACATGCTAAGATGCATCTCATAACCTACCACGCATTATGTATCTAAAATGAATCCGTATTTAGAAATAAATGATTCCCAAATGTGTGACAGGCCATTAGTGTATCCAAATGGCATAAAAATACCCACAGTGTGTATTAAAGTGGAGGCACCCAAGTTCATCAGCTGTTAGATTCCCTGGTGCAGGACGGTCTCCCAGGGGTGGGGATGGCCTCCTTCCGACTCAGGAAGAGTTGGTTGTGTTGATGGAGACCGCCCAGGGCGGGACGGTGAGTGACAGCCGGCGGTTAGGAGACAGGGAGGGCGAGGGCCGTGCAGGCTGAGCCCTGTTGGACAGCTCTGAGGAGCATATGCTCTCTTGTTTTCAGACCTCCCCTGCTTTCAGAATACCACCCCAAACCTGAGTTAGATAGGAGCCTCAGAGCCCTCTTAAATACACACATTTTGTAATCAGGTTTAAAATTTCAAAACAGAATGGGCAACCCTTCAAGTGCATCTTTGCAAACATTTTCTGGCTCAAAAGATGCTGTGATTGAATGGAAAAATGAACTCTAGATTATTGGTTTTGTGAGCAAAATGACTTCCCAAACCCAGGATCCCCCCGAGGGGTGAACGTAAGCTCTTTGTGGTGCACCCCGGAGGGAACCGCAGGCTTCCCCTCGTGGCGCACTGATCAGACTCTGGAGTTCTTCTGGTGGTGACGTCTCTTTGCTGAACTGAACGCCTTCTGCAAATCCAAGGACATCTTGAGCCAAACCTGGTCCTTAGCGTCTGGGGATTGTTTCCCTGGGCAAAATGTTGACCTCTGTTTCTAAGAAAAAAAGTCTTTGAGAAACTCTTTGGCCGTTGAAATAGCTCTACAAAATAACACTTTGGTGCTTTAAAATATAAGCTAACCAGAAACACATGAGTTCAGTTTCCCACAAATCACAGAGGGTTTTGCCTAAGAGAAAAATGCATGTCAAAACACGTCTCGGGTAAACAGTTTAAGGTGGTAACCTGGTTGCACAAGTAGGTCAAGGATTGGGGAAGGTGACGTGCGAATTTGCACCCAGGTGGAGGATGGAGGGCATATCGGCGTCAGCTCACCGCTGCTGGGAGACGGGACGCCGGCAACGCTGTGATGGGTGAGGGGGTGGCCCTCGCTTCCCTGTCCTTCTGTTGGAGGCTGAGCTGTCTGGTGTGAGCCTTTATTTGGAATACGTAGAGAGAAAGTAAGACCACGTTATTAAATATTCCAATCATAGGTTCATTACGGCAGTGGTCTGCTGCTCTGCACTTAACCTGCTCGTTAACCTGCCGCTTCCCATCATCACCTGCGTCGGCGGGTCGGTAAGAGGCACTGACAACCAGCACGTGTGAGCGGAGCTTCTGAACTGCATCGAGATACTGGGAAGCACTGCCAGGGTTTAGAAATATCCTGTGTTTGATATTCTTGGCGTTGTAACTTGTCTTATTTGTGAAGCAAGTTCTTTCTAAGGAAGGTCCTTGATGAAATGATCACAGCATGTGAATTAATAGAATCCAAATGAATTTATAAATGTATAAAGTGAGTATAAAAACATTCGTTTGACTTGCATTTAGGTTGTGAGGTTTGTTGGGAATTTCTTGGAATCTTCTTGACTCCTGGGTGAGGGCTCTTCTGAGAAGCTGGAGGGGAAGGGAAGGATGGGTATTAAGTATCTTCTGTGTGTCATGCATTGTGCTTTTAAATGTGTCCTCTTTTAAATGGTCACAGAAGTCCTTTAAGAAGGCTGATTATCTTTATTATCTAAGTGGGTGAGGAAACTGAGGCTGGAGACATTAAGGTCATTTGGCCACAATCAACAGTGATGATCAGTGCTCCATTCAGCATTGAGCAATATTGTCCAGGACTGGAAAACGCTTTGCTGGATCAATTTGTAGTTTATCAGATTTGCAAGATTCCCTGTCTCTCTTGTCCAAGGCTGACAGCTGGGACGGGAATTGAAGATGCATAAATTAGAAGGCCAAAGACCAATCCTCGTTCCTAATTTAAAAAAATTTAGAGAAACCCACAGACTTAAAAAAAATTCCTTCATCATGTGAGCCCCGGTGTTGGTAAAAACACTCGGAGTCTCAGGAAGCCTGGTTTCTGACCCACATAGCCCCGGGGGGCGGCCTGCGCGAGTCACGTCCTCTGTCTGCTTGGGACAAAATAAGTAACGTCGTAACAAATAATAACAGAGTAAGGAGTGATGAAATAAGTAACATCGTAACCAATAACTGTAGAATAAGTAACAGTGAAATGAATAAAATGATAAAGGTAAATAAACTTTATGTACATTTTGACACCTGGGGAGAGGCATTTATGAGGATGATCTATTACTGTGTAGCCAGTCACTGTTAGGGCACACAGATGGTATCCTGAGTCGACAAAGCTTTTTCCCCGTCCAGTCCTCCAAGGAGGCTGGTCCAGTTGTCCTTCTGGTGCCCTGGTGGTGAGTGTGGTACTGTGTCCTTGTAGTCTGGCAGCAGTGACGGTGCAGTCTGTGCTCAGCGATGGAAATTTCTCCAAGTGCTGTTTTTAAGAGTCACCGTGAATTCATGCATTTGGCATGTGGCTGTTTGGGCAACACATAGTGTCTTTCCCTCACGTGATGGAAGCTGGAGCATTAGCTGGTTAATATTAACGACTTCCTCTCACCGAAGTGGGATGTGGTGGGTGGGGTCTGGAAATTCGTGGAAATCACAGACCCTGTGCATGTTGAAAATCACGGAAAACTGGTCCTCTCTCTCACGATCGTGGCCACAGAGAAAGGAGAGGTGGAAGTTCTGGCCATCGACAGCTGCTTTCAGGCTCTGTGACCACACATGCTGCATTGCACCATATGCTGAAAAGGATGCTTCAGGATGATCGTCTCTTTTTCACCTTGAAATATTTGAGTTTCAGTATTTTTTTTAGGGGCACAGGTTAGGTTCTTAAGGCTAAATTTGTCATTTTTTTTTCCAGAGCAAACAGTGCTGTTGAATTGTATGAGAAAACAAGGTGCTTAGAAGGAACTCTTTTAGCTGCTCAAATTATTTTTCAAAGCCAGAATGCAACCCTGGGTTTCTGTACTGGTTCCAATAGCGGTGGCAGGAGGCGGCAGAGCACGGTGGTTTCTGGACAGCGACCGCGCCTTTGGTTCCTTTGGCAGAGCTGCTCTCTGGGACCAGGGTTCTGACCTAGTATTTTAAGGATTGAGGGCCCTGAAGGGCAGTGCAGTTGTGGGGGGACTTTCCTTTACTTTGCCGTCTGTTTTTCCAAGATACGTATCAGTATTTAAGGAGTCTAGTCATAAGGCAGAAATGTCATAGCTCTTGTACATTTAATTTATTCTCCTGAAGATGGGGCTTTGTAATCCCCCCCCTCCCCCGAAGCAAGTCTTAACCCTCTCAGATCTCAGAGTTCAGGAGACCTTTCCACGCCTCTTGTCTGAATCGACCGCTCTGCCTACTTCCGTGGTCAGTTCCGGCCGCTCGTCCGTACGGGGGAGTGGGTGTGACCTCCTGCCCGGAGCGTGTAAATCACGTCCTTTAGCAGCGGTTAGGTGACCATCTGGGGTGTGCTGGGCAGGTGCGTGGCACGGGTGGCCCTGGGTTGCCTACGAGGGTGCAGGCGTTGAACGTGTGATGGAAACCTTGACGACTGTTCAGACACGGAGGGCCGAGGGCTCCGGGGTGTGGCCAGGCCTGGCCTGGGGAGGGCTTTCCCAGGAAGAGGTGAGTGTCTGAGGCTGAAGCAGCTGCCGGGTGAGGGCCGGGGTGGAGGCTCCGGGGCTGGAGACGCAGGATGTGTCTGGGAGGCACCGGGTGCGTCCGGACGCAGTGCCCTCACGAGTGCCCTCCTGCTGACGGTCAGCCCCCAAGAGCAGCAGTGCCCACTCCATACCTGGGGACAAGTGAGCTTCCTTCAGTCAGGAGGCTTAGTCAGTAGCTTCTGGAACAATTAGCTTCCAGTCCAGGCACCAGAAAATTTGATCTGAAGTCTGTGTAATGATTATAATCCTGATGGTGGCAGCATTTTGAATCAGCTAATTCCTGGTTTTGAGGACAGTTGAATGTATAGACTCAATGTCTCAAGGTTTGAAAAGAGATTCTCAAAAGCCATTTGGCCCTCTCTCCACCCGATGTTAGTATTATCATTTAGCACCTCCGGGGAGGTGGCACTCATGGGACATGGTAAATGAGGGCAAACTTGGGGTCCGATAGAAAGCCATGGGAAATTCCTGGCTCTGGGGTTATGGGTTTGGCACAGAATGCCACAGGCATGGAGTGCTTTCTAAGCACATCCCGTCAGAGGGCACCTCTCTGGTGCGGTCAGACGTGCACGTGAGTAAGGTGTGTCTGCCAGGCCTCTTCACTGGAAACGTGACTGTTTTCCCCTTTCTGCACTCTGTTCTTTGGAATTAGGTCACTAAGTCCAGCCCACATTCAAGAAGAGGGGAGTTAAGGTCCAGCCTTTTCTCTCCAGGGCCTTTCACATCCCAAGCCTTCCCCCCAACTCCAATATCTTATAAATCTCTAGGAGAGAAAGCTACTCCCTCATGGGCTGGATGAGTCATTCTATCTCTCTGTCTGTCTGTCATCTATCTATTATCTTGTCAATTGTCTATCTGTTATCTATCATCTATTATTGAGCTATATCTATCATCTATATCATTTATTATTTATTACTGATCTCTATCATTTATTGGTCTATCATTTTTTATCTATCTATGAAACAAGAATAACAGAGCAGTTTGGGACAGGTAATAAGAGTCTAGGAACATTATCTTCTGAAAAGAAAATCACTGAGGCTGAGCAGTCCAAGAGTCCTTCACGTTAATCTGGAAGAGTGCTTAAAGATTTCTCTTTCAAGGGCTTCCCTGGTGGAGCAGTGGTTGGGAGTCTGCGCAGTGGTCGGGAGTCCGCCTGCCGATGCGGGGGAGGTGGGTTCGTGCCCCGGTCCGGGAAGATCCCACATGCCGCGGAACAGCTAAGCCCGTGTGCTGCAACTACTGAGCGTGGGCTCTAGAGCCCATGAGCCACAACTGCTGAGTCTGCGCTCTAGAGCCCTCGCGCCACAGCGACTGAAGCCTGCGTGCCTAGAGCCTTTGCTCCACAACAAGAGAAGCCACCACAATGGGAAGCCTGTGCACTGCAGTGAAGAGCAGCCCCCAATCACTGCAACTAGAGAAAGCCCGCACGCAGCAACGAAGACCCAACGCAGTCAAAAAAAAAAAAAAACAAGTTGGCTAACATTTGGATAACACTTCAGTTTTCAAGAGTACTTCCGCATACATGATTGATTTCGCATAAACTTGACTTGCAGGATCTTGTTTTTGTCGTCAGATATGTCATCACGTTTCAGGTGCCGGGCTAGGCAGCGTGTCTGTCTGCTCTGCCGTGGGACTTCCAGTGTCTTGAATCGGGCTGCACGTGGAAGGCTTGGGCTGAGTGGTTTGTCGAATGGCTGAGAGACGGGTGATCAGCTCCTCAGTGTTAATAAACAACTCAGCACTTACCTGTCCGGGCAGTGCTGAAGAACGGTCTGCATTTCCCCTCTTAGGTGTCGTAGCATTCTCCGCAGTCTCGTTTACTCTCCTAATAAAAGGATAACGTTGGTTTTCTTAAAATGTTTCTTAAAAGGTACCTGTAGAGTCTGAATTAATGAATTTTTATTATGACTCAGTGAGAATTGCTTTAATTTGTTGATGCTTTTATATTTTGTAAAGGGCATGACGATGGTCATAATGATTAACAAAAAATCACGTATTACTTTTCTTCCCATTGGCCCAAAAAAGCAGCTAGAGACACACCCTCTCTTTAATCAGCGTATCCATCTCATACCATGGCTGTGACAATGAGCTTCAATGTAGGAAAATGAGCGCGAGTTTATTTTGTCTCCTCACGGCTACGCTGGTGCTTGACCCGGCACAGAAGCCGCCCGTCGCCGCCATCAACTCTCTGGTTCGTGCGGCTCGGCTGTGAGGCTGTGGGGCTCCTCTCGGACCAGGGCCGGCTGGACGTGCTCGGTGTTCCGTGTCCCTGTAGTGGAGCCTGGGATCGTCTGTCTGCTGACACGTCCTGCCGCTCCTTACGAGGTGCCGAGTGCAGGGGCGGACAGGGCTTCCCTCATTCCTGCTGAGTCCCCTGACCCCTCCGCCTCGTCCTCGGGAAGCCAGGCGCCCGGGCAGCCCTGGCGCGGTGTCTGTGACCCCAAGACGCGCCTCCATCGCTGCCTGAGAGAACTCAGTTTTCCCCAGAAGGGAGGGAGAGGTGCTTTTCCTTCCCCGTTTCTAGATTCTCTTTCCTTTGGGTGTTGCCCCACGAGAGAACACTCTACCGGTCATGCTGAGGAAATGTTCCACAGGCATGGGGAGAGGGGCCCCGGGCTGGGTTACCGCGTCAGGGACGCCGCGGGGCGAAACGCCGAAACAGAGCAGCAGTCCGAGGAACTGTCCGGAGGCTGAACCGGGCCGCCCCGAGAAGGAGCCAGAGATGGCGATTCGCCCCGAGGCCAAGTCAGGCCAAGTCAGTACAGTGAGTGGGAGGCAGAATCAGGACTAGGAGAAAGGAGGCTGGCGGCCCAGGGGAGGCCTCTCTGGAGCCTCCTGGGCCCCTGGGCTCTCGGAGGACTCGTGTGACGTCCAGCCCGGCTGTCGGGGTCCCGAGTCACGGCTCCTCAGTGATGGCCACCTCCGCCTGCACGTGGCCGAGAGCTGTCTTCACCAGCGGGTCCCCCGGCTCCCGGCGGGGAGGGCCAGTAGAGACGGCAGTCAGCCTGTGGATGTGGCTTGAAATGCATTGAAGAAGTCATGGTCCAGTGTGTACGTTTCAGAAGGCCCTCGTACGGGAAGCGTTTCCCTGTCAGTGTGATAGTTGCCGAGGGAGTGCTTGGTGTTGTCTAGAAATACCAGGAGCTCGAGCTTGACGGGGCAAGTCGAAGGCTTACAACGAGGCTAACCGAACGCAGGGAGGCCTTGGGGCTTCACGTAGACCACTGGCTTCGTGTAACTGAGTGACCTTTCCCTTGTGTTACGTCCATGCTCCGGACAGAGACGGGCTGGCTGAGACCAGGGAACTGGAGGGCGCAGGCTCTCTTCCCTCTGGCGTCGTGAGTGGTCAGCGGGCTTCTTCCGCTGGAGGGGGCCGAGGACTGGGGAGAAGCCCTTCCAAGTATCCTTACACGAGCTGGCCGGGCCGGGGCTCCGGGGGGGGGGGCTCCGACTTCAGGAGGTGGGTTCGGGGCAGCCGGCCCTGTCCAAGGCAGGCAGGGCCCACGGCAACCCTCCACCCCGGTTCCCTCCTCTCTGCTCTGCCCCTCCCTGCCTGCGTTCTCCGTGGCTGCCTGGCCCCTCTGACCCCTCCGTGCTGGGCTCCCAGCCACCTCGGCTCTAGCCCCCGGAGGCCTCGGGGCAGGGCAGCTGAGGTGGGACCCACAGCTGCCGGGGATTGCCCCCCCCCCCCAGTCTGGCGCCTCACTCCTTCCCCTGCGGCCCTGCCCACGCCTCACCCACCGCCATGTCCCAGGAATAAGCTCTTCTCCACGCTGCCGCCGCCCCGCCTTCTCCCCTGCTCCCCCGGGCCCGCAGAGCCTGCCCTATGGCGTCTGTCCACCGCGTGGGTTTGCTCTCCTCAGAAGGTCTTCCTTGGCCCCTGCTGCCCTGTGACTGAGTCCCCGAGTCCTCAGGGCCCCGAGTCCAGGCCTGGCCCGCGTCACTTCCAGCCCCGGCCCCAGGCCCCAGCCTGTCCCAGGCCCCAAAGGGCTTCACTTCTCTGCGCGTTGCTCCCGCCCTGGACGGCCCTTGGCCCTCGGCTGGTTCAGCTGTGAGGTCCTGTTCACCGTGCTGGGTTTACAGGAAAGAATGTTTCTTCGTGGAACTTGTTTGCCGTCCTGAAACTCTGGAAGGGCCGCCTCATAGTCTCCTTTCTGTAAGACCCCTCCACCCACACGTGTCCCTACCCCCCGCCCCGTTCGGTCACCTGCAGGGACACGGAGGAATGCAGCGTGGGGCGCCTGCTCTCAAGGAACTCACCCGATGGCTGTATCAGAACTTGGCTTTTCCAAGTCCATTTTTAGAACCTTTTGTCTCAATGGAATGAGAAAAAGTAAAAATAGCCCAAGCAGGCATTTCAAAGGTGTCTTAAATTATTCTCCACTAGTTTTTCTTCGTATGGTGTGAATATCTTTAGCTTCTATAGAGGGACAAAGCAAAGAAAAGAAAATTCCTGGCGGCTGTGAGTTCTATTTATACCCAGTGGTACATTGTATTTCCATAGAAATAGCTCGGGAGGCTGGCAGGCTGTTTTCGTGGAAATGCAGCTCTTCTTGGGGCTGTTGACTGCCTTTCTGTGCACCAGCAGAGGGGGGTGTGAGGGACGCTCCCCCTCCCCCCGGGTATCCCCCAAAGCAGCCGCGTCCTGCCCACCCCCCATTCTGGCTTATTGGAGAAACGGCCAACGTGACCAAGCTCAGGCCTGTGACAGTCACAGGAGCCAGAGGGGCACACACGTGGTGACAGGGCCTTGAGAGGTGACACCTTCTGTGTCGCTGTGCTGTGTTCTGCCACCACATGGGGCCTGTCCCCCTCCACTCCAGCACCGCCTGCCTTTGGCCTCGAGAGCCTGGCGGGAGTTCGAAGGTCGCCTCTCTGTCTTCTCATGAAACCGTTTACCCCTGTTTGTTCCGTGATGCTGCTTTGGGCAACAAAATACAAAATATCAACTCAGAGTGAACGGAGTCCTTTCTGATGAAAATGTAGTGAGAGTTTCTGTTGGACGGAGGAGGAGGGGGCTCAGGGTGGGCCTGCGGTTTTGCAGCCTGAACAGGGACAGGACTGGCTTCTGTTCCATAGGAGCAGGGGGGCGGCGGAGCCCGGTCCACGCCAGCCACGTCCTGGGAGCAGGGCCAGGGCTCACCCGATGTAGGCTATTTGGCGGGCTTAGCTTCCCGTCGTTCCTGCTGTGAAGACAGCTACTGGTGTGCATTGTACGGTGGTTTCACCTCTTTCCTCCTCTGCACTCCTGATCGCTTCCTGGCGGGGGTGGGAGTTGCAGGAGACCGTGGCTGGGGACCGCCACCAGCTTCTGCGGAGCCATCTGATGCCATCCGGCTTAACTATTTCTTACTCAGGATGAAAGGCTCTGGAGAGGATAAAGAGTGAGCAGGTGGTCTACGGTTTCAAGCAGGACCGAGGCCTGTACTGAGGGGAGACGTGCTGCGTCCCGAGAGAGGTCGAGGCGGTGTCTGTTCAGGAGCAGGAGGGTCGGAGTGGGCTTCCTGGAGGAGCGGCTCCTGAGGGGCCTCGCCGGCTGCCGGGACGACTGAGTCCGGGGAAGGGGTGAGAGGAGGCTGGCAGGGGCAGGAAGATCCTGCGATGCCCGCCCTGCTGAGGCCACCTCAGGCCTGCGCTCCCTCCCGGCCCTGTGAACACAGGGAGACAGGAGGTGCTTCCTAAGGCCCGATTCTGCCCTAGAGCTTTGGGATTCCGAAGGACAGGAGTCAGCTGGGGGTCCATCCAGTGGTCTACGCACGTAGTCGAAGAGTCTGCTTGGACTGGGCAGGGGATGGAAGGGAGGGCAGATGGGACGGGGGCTCGGGGATGGTGGACGCAGCAGAGGGAGATGGGGTGACCAGGGCGGGTTCCAAGCCCGGCTGCCTGGGGAGATGCTGGTGCAGAGGCATCAGAGCAGGAGCTGGTTTTGTGGGAGGGTGGGCGCAGCCTCAGACACGCTGCTTTGGGCCCAGGTGGATGCGGCCCCCAGGTTGTCACAGGGCGCTTCTGGAGGACGGTCAGGCTGGAGGGGAAGACCTGCAGCGTCTGTGCACAGGGTGTGTTGGGGCCCCGGATGAGGGCGGCGCGGGAGGAGCAGAGACAGGGGTGGGGGGTGGGGGGACCCTCCCTGGTGTCAGGTGCTGCCTCCAAGGAGATGGGACCTGGCGGGGGGTTCAGAAGAGACAGAAAAGACCCCCAAAGGGTGATGGGGTCCCAGATGTTTTCTTCCTATTAGATCTGGGGTCACTGAAATTCAAGGAAAGCCAAGAGAGAGAGAACGGGAGGGAGAGAGATGCGGAGAGAGAGAGGACACCAGCGCTGTGAGACGGAGGCAGAGGTGAGCGTTGGCACCTTCAGGAGAGTTTCTCGTCCTCGTTTTACAGTTCTCTGATGCCTCGGGGGTCCTGGTGTCCCCAGTGGTGACGAAGGTCTCTGCTTGGCTATTCTATACCGAGAGCAGACTAGATGAGGTTGAGAAGTAGCCTCAACTTGCTCCCCAAGACAGGCAGGATGCGGGCTCAGCACTCCCCGGGGTCAGGGGTCAGGTACTGGGAACAGTCATCAGTGAGAGAAGAAAGCCCCGGACTCCGCAAGCCCCAGGGTAACCTCTGACAGTCTGGCCACGTAGCCAGACCGCTGACAGCAGCATCCCAGCAGTGCTTCGTTTTGTTTTCAGGGCTAAGACGTGGAAAGCCACCGAAGTCAGCCCGAAGGTGAGGGCAGTGGAGCCCGGCCGTGCCCAGTCGTTGGCCTCTGGGCCCCGGCTCTGCGGCAGGTCGTGACGGGGGAGGCCTCCCGGGCCCCCCGTGCCAGCGCGGGATCCGTCTGGGCTCCTGGGCTCAGGCTCTGGGCTTGAGTTTCGGGGGTGGGGACCTCGGGTGGGAGGTTGGCAGGCAGCCCAGGTTCTGGAATGTGTGCTCTGCCTGGTGGGCTAGCAGCCTGGCATCAGGTTCCTGCTGGGACTGCAGGGGAACAAAAGGCGAGTGGCTCCAGGGCTAAGTAGCTGGTGAAAGCCCTGGGCAGGGCGGGGGGGCCCAGGCTCGCTCTCTCCTCTGCCTCTGGGGAGGCTGCTCCAACACTTGCTGGCGTGGGGGTCCTGCAGGCCAAATGGTGCAGCAGGAATTGGAGCCAGAGGGGAGGAATCGAACCTGTGACAGGGTCAGAGGGTGGCCGGCGGTGACCCAGTCCACGACAGGGCCCTGGGCGCAGCCGTCATGCTGCCCTGGCCCCCGGCTGCATGCCCAGGGATAGCTGCGTGCAGAGACGCTCCTGGCCCGCGCCAGCTGTGTCCGGGCTGAGGCACCGCCGTGACTTCATTTCTCACGGAGGAAGTGCTCTGTCTGCACCATTTGCTTTCCCGTGTTTAATGTTGTAGTGGGGGTGGGCTGAAATGAGGGCCAGGCCGTGGAAGGCTTCAGGGTTCCTGGGACACCAGCCAAATTCTTGGGGGAACGTGTGTCTGGATTTTGTGGAATCTTAGGTTTGAGAGAGTCAAAAGGTCTTGAATATTTGACAGGAAAAATAAGAGTGATTTTTCATTCAAAATCATCCAGCTCAACTCAGGACAACTCAGATTTACATGAAGTTGAATTAAGAATGCTATTTATTTAACAAAAGTGTTTACGACAGGAATCTTTGAATAAGAAGTCTTTCCCAAAGGCTGTGAAACATAAGAAGGTGTTTAACTTATAGCTTTTAAGGTGTTCATCTGGTTTAGAAGACGAGAGCCGCCTTTCATCTGGATCGGGGTCTCTGGGAGAGGCTCTCGAAGTGGATGGAGGGAACGTGTTGGTAAACTGGGTTTTAACACAAAACCTCACTTCTCTCCTTCGGCAGCCCTCTTGCACTTGTTCCCAAATCAGTATTTTTCTCTCCTTAAGTGGCTCCCTCAGGATTCAACTCTCAGGCCCTACTTCAGAGGCCGTGGTAGGGCTAGCGCTGAGGAAGTAGATGTCTAAAATCTTTCCCCCCAGAGTTCTTCAAAACCAAAGAAACATTGCTTGAAGGTGATCATTATTTTTCTAAAAGGATGGAAGAATCACTGCTCTTTCGCGCGTCTGCGAAGGTCTGCCTGGGGCAGAAGCTCGCAGTTCCAGTGCGGTGGTCGTGGTCGTGCAGCCCGCGGCCTGGGAGGGTTTCCGGGCCGCCGCCCCTCCCCGTCGCCACCCCGGGCGGCTGATTCTGGCTTTGGCCGGATCCCCTGGGGGTTTGTAAGCACAGGGCCTGGGAACAAGTCGCTACCCCTCTGTCGTGAGCCTGAGATCCCCTCTTTGTTCTGTCATGAACGCTGCTCTCTCCCTCTCTCCCCCGCCCCGCCCACCTGACTGTTCATCCACGCAGAGGTCCTGGACCACCCTTGGGACACCTAGATTTTTCTCTGTGAAGCGTGTGAGGTGATTTGACAGCTGGAGACCTTCCTGTTAACAGCCATTATAATAAAACATTCCCTCCAACCAAATTCGACAATTATTAACATGTTTAAACAGAAAGCGATGTTTACTAAGGCATTCTTCCCAGGGCTTAACATATCCTGCAAAGAGGGTGCGGGGCGGAGAGGGGTGGGTGGAAGCCGGGGCCCTACCTGCAGTGCGAGGTGAAGGCAGAGCTGGAGGACAGTGTCGGCAGGCGGAGGCCGTGTGACAAGTGCGGCGGGTCAGCGACAGCCCTCTCGCTGGGGGACGCGGACCCCAGCCCGCCCCTGCCCCGCGCGGCTCTGCTGGCACAGCGCCTTCGGGAGGCGAGACTCGGGCCGAGGCCGGGGTGGGGGGGCGGCCCCGGTCTGCCGCCGCCCGCGCAGCCCGGTGACTCCTCGCTGCCTCGTGGCGGCAGTGGCGGCTGGCACCCGCGTCCTTCGGGCTGAGTGTCTGCGTGCGATGGGGCAGCGCGGGCGGGCGGCGGGGGCCGCGCCTGGCCTGGCGAGCTCTTCTGTCCTCTCCCGAGGCGCCCGTGCCGAGGCCCAGGGCCTCCCGGCCCCCACGGAGCCTCCCTGCAGCCGGGGGCGCGCGGTGGGCCGGGGCCGCCCCTGGGTGAGGAGGCGGGAGGTGGCGTCTCACCTCCAGCGCGCACGGTTCAGCGGCAGGCACGCGTCTACGCAAACACGAACGCTCCTCCTTTCTTAAGAAAACCCGAAGTGTTTGAAAGGCAGGGCGCGGGGAGCAGAGGAGGAGGCGCCCCGCTCTTCCTGAGACCAGGGGGCGCGAGCCCGTCGGAGGACCTTCTCGGGGCGACCAGTGACACTTTGTGAAGCGTTGACGGTGTGCCAGGCCCAATTCGCAGGGCACACGTGCTCGTGCACGTCGTCACCACGCTAGTGGCGAGTTTATCGCCGCGCTTTCTAGGGGCCGAAGCTGAGGCCTGCGAGCCGGCGACTTGCGCAGCTGGCGCGGGGCGGGGCGTGGGCCCGGGCAGCGGCGTGGCCCCTGAGCCCCGGGGCCCCGGAGGAGGGGACACGCAGCCCCGGCGGGGAGGGCCCCCGCGCGGCCCGCATGCTCACGCCCTCAGCGGGACCTCGGAAGGGAGCTCACGGGGGGCGGCGGGGCTGAGATGCGACCTCGGGCCCTAAGGAACTTACTGCTCCTGTCTAGGTGACAGTTACGGAAGGATTTTAAACACTGAGGGAAAATATACAGAACACAGCGTTGAACTGTCTTCACCATTCCGAGTGCAGCATCCAGGGGCGTGAAGTGCATGCGCACTGTGCTGCCATCGCCACCGTTCATCTCCGGAATTTCATCCTCTTCCCGAACTGAAACTCTGACCCCACTGAACAGTGATTTCCCGTTTGCCCCTCCCGCCAGCCCCTGGCTCCCCCATTCTATGAACGTGGCTTCTCTAGGGACCTCATGTGAATGGAATCATACAGTATGTGTCGATTTGTGTCTGGCTTATTTCACGTAACGTGATGTCCCAAGGTTCATGCATGTTGTAGTGCAGGCCAGAGTTTCCTTCCTTTTTAAGGCTGAAAAATATTCCACTGAACGCATGGAACACACTTGGTTTATCCGTTCATCTGTCTGTGAACACTCGAGTTGCTTCCACCTTGTGAGTCGAGGGACTTTACTTTGGGAAGTGATGTGTCAGGTTTACATTTCAGGGACACAGAGGGCACACCTGGCTGCCAGTGCCCAGCAGACAAAGCCGAGGCCGCCTCTCTCTCACATTCCCTGCTCCAAGGGACTCTGTTTGCAGCAACACCTATAAAAGGTGGAAAGTAGCCTTACACCTCAAGAGTTGAAGTAAAGGGGATGAAAGGGAAAGGGAAGATGAAATGATACGATGTACCTGAAAATACACATGAGCCGTAAAGCACGGTACATATATCAGCTCTTATTCTCCTCATTTTCTCTGTGTTTCTGGGCGAATTGCTTCTGAGTTCAGAATCTAGCCTTGACCAGTATCTCTGCAGCTTCATTACAGCAAAGTTCCCTCTTCAAAGCTCCCGATCAAGTGAGGCTATGTGAGATATTTGAAGTTCCCTTTGTACAGTGCCTCTTTTTCCAGCTTAAAGGTACCCGTGTGTCACAGGTGGATCTGTGTCCTAGGTGACCTTAGGACTTTGCTTGAGGTTAGAAAGACTAGACTCCCTGACCACTTGAAAATATGTCATTGTGAAAAACTTCAAAGACACAAAAGCAGGGGGAATAAAAAGCATAGTGAGCACCGGCATATCCATCACCCAGATTTGCCTGTTGCGATACTTTGCTGCTTTGTTTACACTCTCCATTTATAAAATTAAAAGAAATCTGGAACCTCATTTCATTTTACTCTCCGCATACTCCAGACTGCATCTCTAAGAAGTATGGACATTTCTTCTGTAACACAAGGCCGTTTACACACCTGAAAATTAGCATTACCCGCATAACTAAATTACCCTGATCGGCTCAAAAACCTCTCCTTACACTTGGTTGTTCCACTGGGGCTGCCGTGTCTTAGCTCGGCCTGCTATAACAAAACACCAGAGATGGGCTGGCTTAAATAACAGACAGTCACTTCTCACAGTGTTGGAGGCTGGGAAGTCCAAGATCAAGGTGCTGACCGATTCAGGGGTCGGGGGGAATGGTCTGGTGAGACCCTCCCCCAGGCTTGCAGACAGCCGCCTTCTTGCCGTGTCCTCCCGTGGCCGAGAGGGGGCTCTGGTCTCTGTCTCTTCTTATAAGGGCACTAATCCCGTCGTGGGGCTCCACCTTCACCGTCTCATCTAAACCCAACTGCCTCCCAAAGACCCCTCCTCCAGGTACCTTCACAGCGGGGATTAGGGCTTCAACATATGGGCAGGGTGGGGGGGGTACAGTCCTTCAGTCCACAGCAGCCCTAACCTGTCACACGTTGCACTCATTTATGAGAGTGCGCTCTTGCACCCTTTCTTGAGTCTTTTCATGCCCCTTCCTGAATTCTTGCAGCAACTGGGCCAGCTGCCCTGCAGAACGTCCCCTGTCCTGGCTCTGTCCACTGGCCTCCTTGTTCAGTCTTTGGGCTTGCCCCCTACCTGCCATGTTTCCTGCGAGTGGAGGTCGGCTCTAGAGGATCGATTCAGTTCAGGCTCATCATTTTTGGCAGGAGTATTTCACAGGTGCTTCTGTTTCCTTCCTGTCGCCTGTGTTGGCAGGCTCCTGACCTCTGGTCATCGCACCTCAGTGCTGCTGAGAATCGTTACGGATTCAGAGTAATCTTTAAAAATAAGTAGTAAAAAACGATTTTTCTTCTTATTCCAAATTAAGACGTATTGATTGTAAAAGATTTACAACATGCATTTATTTATTTTCTTTTTGGCTGCATTGGGTCTTCGTTGCTGCACGCGGGCTTTCTCTAGTTGCGGCGAGCGGGGGCTACTCTTCGTTGTGGTGCACGGGCTTCTCATTGCGGTGGCTTTTCTTGTGCGGAGCACAGGCTCTAGGCTCACGGGCTTCAGTAGTGGTGGCACGTGGGCTCTGTAGTTGCGGCTCACGGGCTCTAGAGCTCAGGCTCAGTAGTTGTGGTGCACGGGCTTAGTTGCTCCGCTGCATGTGGGATCTTCCCGGGCCGGGGATTGAACCCCTGTCCCCTGCATTGGCAGGCGGGTTCTTAACCACTGTGCCACCAGGGAAGGCCCAAGGTTTACAACATATAGATAAGCAAAAGAAATAAAACCATCTTAACATCCTAGCCCTAGATAACTGCCATTGAAATTTTGGTGTGGAAACTTTTAGTATTTCTTCCCAATATAATTATATCATGGCCATCTCCTTCTACTTACTGTGAATATCTCTTAGTGTCGTGAAATATTCCTTTACTATGTCATTGGCCATCTAGTCCTCAAATGGTGGAGTCAGAATTTATTTAATGTACTACTACTGTACAAGTCGTGACAGTTGCAAATCCACTGTCCAAGACGCTCATTCAGATTTGGCCCCAAAGCCCCCTGAGAGCAGAGGGCTGGGCATGTCTGTGTACCTCTTGGGACTGCTGCTGTCTCTGCTGGGGGCCCAGGCCGGTGGGGGGTGGGAAGGGCGGGGGTGCCGCTGGGGGCGGGCTGCAGACGGGTGCTGTCTGAGAGATCTCCTGAAGTGCTGCAATACTGTCTTCTGTGTCTTGCTCGACGCCCTGTCTCGTTTGGTGCTCAGGGCCCCACCCCTCAGTCACAGCTCATTCCCTGGGCGCCTCCTGGGGGCTTCTTGGAAATACGGAGCTTCAGGCCCACCCAGCCCAGCCGGGCAGGATCAGAGCCTGCATTTTAACCACATGCCCCCGGGGTACAGTGGGAGAGTCACTTTCTAAAGCTCTTTTGCCCAACGAATGCCTGGAAAAGCCGGTCCATTCGTGAAAAGAAAGATCCATGTGGCAGGGGCATGCTAAGGTCAGCCGTGGGTGGAGAAGAGCTTAGTAGCCGGCCAGCTTGGGATGCCACCTTTCCACGGATGCAGAGCAAGCCGTGCTGAGCCTGTGAGGCGGTCAGGGGCCGGGAGCCGGGCTCTGCAGTTGAGATTCAAACTTAGCAACTGCGTGGCTTCAGGACGTCACAAGTGGTCCCGACTTCGGTTTCCCCCTCAGCATAATAGAGGACGTACTTTCTTATTTCATAGGGATGGTCTGAGGTGTAAATAAAATTGTGTGTATGAAGCAGGAGCACAGTGTAAGTGCTCAGCCAGCCAGTGTTGTGAATTATCACAAAATGCTTCTTGAGGAAGCGGTGTTGAGGGCAAAGGTTAATTGATAAATATTACTTTGGGGGATGCCGGGGTGGTGAGCTCTTTTCCTCCTAACTTCAGCTGCAGAAGAAGTCACCAATCCATTCTAACAGCTGGTTCCACGTAGAGAAAGCGATAAACCGTGTTGGGCTGGACACATCCATGTTACACTTGAACAGCCACCCACTGTGGACCATATGCTGTCTTAGTCTTTAACCAAATGAGAAAAGAACAGCCCAGCTTCCCCTCACTCTTCTTAAAAAGGTCTT
Source organism: Kogia breviceps (assembly GCF_026419965.1). Classification (NCBI taxonomy): domain Eukaryota; kingdom Metazoa; phylum Chordata; class Mammalia; order Artiodactyla; family Physeteridae; genus Kogia; species Kogia breviceps. The sequence goes on from NC_081325.1 coordinate 3,077,614, forward strand.
TCTCTTCAGTACAGGCTGAGGCTGAAATGTGCTTTGATTCCAGAGAGATTGTATTTAGAAAGTGCCTTCATCTTTAAGAAGTTCTGGCCGGTTCAGTTCTGTTACATTCCCAGGGGAGTCACCATGGGGTAGGCACTTGACCATGCTTTCTGAAGTCCATGAGTCGAAACCAGCACCAGAGGCAGCGTGGACTTCTCCAGCCCCTAAAATAAATACTTGTAAAGCAAGCTCGGGGGCATGAAGGCCATGGTGACGGAGGGTTGAGACGTGATAACGTGATTCTTAAAGATGGATCTCCTGACAGTCAGACATTGGATTCTTAGCCCGGGACTGAGCCAGGATGGGTCAAGTACTCAGGAGTTAAGTACTCTCCACGCGGGACAGCACTCTCTGGGGGGGGTGGTGCGTATTTAGCTCCAGTGAAAGGCATCAACCCTGTGATCTATAAAAATAAGTTTACCTTTATGAATAACCCCTACATTCACATAGCACCGTGTCCTGACTATTTTGCACCTTCCTAGTTTTCTGTACTTCCAGGCTAATACTTCAAACTCATCTTCCTAGAGCAACACTGCAACTCCTCCCCATCCTGTGCCTCCCCCCTCCCTCCAAAGAGAAGACAGCACTGTGCGCTCCCCTCGAGCCCTCAGCTTGACGACCCTCAGGGCTGCACACCGTCTCCTGACGTGCAGAGCGCGGACCGGCGTTTATTTCCCAAGGAGGCATCTGTCGATCCTTCACCCCTTTGTCCTTTGAGTGACTGTATTTTCAAAATCAGTTTGTGATCTTCATTGTCACCAGCTTGGAAGTATTTAGGAATAACTTCCGCAGCCCTCGGGAAACAGCGAGGAAGCTGCAGCGCTGATTTTTCCCTGGAGCTGAGTCACTGCAGCATGGGGCGGGCTCTGGCCTGCCTTCAGGGCGGCCCTGCCGGGAGGCTCCCGTCCTTGTTTGACTACTTGGTCTGAGGACCCGGGAGCAGGAATTTTTCGTAAATATCATTCAGCCGCAAACATTTTTGTTTTGGGCGTTCATAATGAAAGCCATGAGCTGGGGAAAGTCACTTTTATTTTTAGACCAGCCGGTTACAGACAGGACGTTCGGTTGCCTGGTTGGTAATAACGCTGTGCTGTGCAAACGTGGTTCGCCCTGAGGTCCTCTGGCACCGCGGGCCGCGGGCCCCTTGCTTTTTAAAAATCGTGGTAAAATGTACATGACATAAAATTGACCACTTTAACCGTTGTAAAGGATGTAGTCCAGTGGCGTTAGCACGTTCGCAGTTGGGCGGCCGTAGCCACCGCCATCCCCAGAACGTTCTCATCTCCCCACAGAGCCGCACTCCCCACCAACCCTACCTCTCCGTTCACTGCTGCCCTGCCGTGGCGCCCACCCTCGAATTCCTGCTTTCACGTCTTTTGAATATATACCCAGAGGTGGGTTTTCTGGATGCTACGGTAGTTCTGTTGCATCTCTGAGGAAACCCCCTGCTGTTATCCACAGCGGCTGCGCCATTTTGCCTTCCTGCCAGCGGTGCCCAAGGGTTCCCATCTCTTCACGTCCTTCCCAACACTTGTTGTTTCCTGTTTTTTTTTTTTTTTCTTTAATTGTAGCCCTCCTGCTGAGTGTGAAGTCATATCTCATTGTGGTTTTGATTTGCGTTTACCTAAAGACCAGCGACGGTGCGCATCTTTTCACGAGCTTATTGGCCGTTCGTATATCTTCTTCTGAGCGGGTCCTTTGCCCGTTTTTGAATCAGGTTGTTGTTGCTGTTGTTAGCTGCCCTTTGGGACCCGCGAGAGAGAACGACTCCGTCGGTTTGCCTTCCAGCGCCTCCTCACCTCCGTGAGTGCGGCGTTGCCCTCAGCTGGTGCCGAGTTCCGTCCCGATGGCCGCCGTCAGGTAACTGGCCTGGGTATTTTCTGGCAGGTTGGCTTCCCCAGGTAACGGGGCCTTACCAAGCGGTGTTACAGGGGCTGCACACCGGTTCGTGGGAAGCAGGGGAGCCAGTGGGCCCCCGTAACTCAGCGAGGAGAGCTTTCTGGTCAGAACATCCCCTCCCGCACTGGCGTGCCCGCCCTCTGTTCCCACTTCGGTCTTCGGAGCGTCGCCCCTGGAACAAAACACACTCTGGCCCTTAGGGCTTTTCCAGATCAAAGCTTACACTCCTGTTTTTTCAACATTTCTTTGAAGCTGGGGACTTAACATGATTTAGGCTCGCGAAAAGCCATCGCTAACATGCACTCTTCTTCAACCGCGACGCGGACCTTCACTCCGTGCGTTCTCTAAACACAGATAATTGCCATGGCAACCGCAGTGTTTCACGACCCTCACACGCACACTTGCACCTTCCTTAAAGAAACACAGAGCACAACGATGTGGAATTAAAACGGTAAATCATTTGAATGTTTTTTATTTGTTGTTACATAGCTGTCAGAATCTAGAGAAGAGCTGCACATTGTCATCCGCTATCAATTGTACTCGGAGAAAGTAGCCATTTGGCCGGGCCCTTTGACATCTTGCCAGAAAGTAGGGTGCTGTTTGTAACATGTAAGGAATGACCGATGGGTTTCTAGCTTGTCAGGGTCAGGGACTTTCAAAGCAGAAAAGGTCATGAAGAACAGCAAGTACTGAATAGTACAGATTTTTACATGACACATTCACTGGGACAGCTACCTGCAGCTACATTACAGTTACGATTCCCACACGTTGGTAAAAGTTTGCAAAAACGTGCTTCTGGGGTCGTGTCTAATTCTGTCTTTGGTTGTATTTGGAAGCATGCACGACAATTTTGCTGTGCTTTCAAAAGCCGCTCTCTTTTGTGGTGACGTAAACAAGTCTTTTACTGCCCTGTGAATACCTGATGAGTGGTCAGCAGACTGGAACCCGCGTGAAGCTTTCATCGGAAGACATCTCCAGGTGGCTTCCGGCCAACTGCAGCCTCTGGGTCACGGGGACCCAGCAAAGTCAAGGCCCACAGGCCGAAGGTAAGGAATTACACATGCTTTTAGCAAGCCGCCCGCCCTCAGTTTTGAACGGTTCACGATGTTTTGTCCACGTATGAAGAGATCTGTCTTTCTGTAGCTCTGCGTGTGATGAGGACTGGCTTTCCTTCTCGCTAATGGAACGTAGCTCTGATTTCTCCATCGTTAACTGCTCTGTCTCACAAATGTTTTGATGAGAGAGAAGAAAGGACCCTCTTCTGTTTGATTGTTTTCTTTTAAATTAAAAGTAGTGATAAATCTAACTCAACCAAAATAACTGCTGAACATTTCATATTAACGTAGCAGTGAAGATGAACTGGGGCTGCGCATGATAAACGTCTCTGTGTGCTTAGACTGGAATGCCTCCAAACCCTTCAACCCCCACGCCAATTTGGAAAGGCCTACCTGAGGTTTTTATATCCTTAGCCTGAAGATTCATTTTTCATTTACAAGATAGAGCCCCTGCGTTTCAAGGACAGCTATGCTATACTTCTGTAGAAAGTACACAGAGATAATGTTGGAATGAGGGACTTTTAAAAAACCCAGTGAGTATATTATTTGCCTTCCAAATCGGTCACGTGTCTGCTTTTCTATGTTTTCTATAATTTGATTATAACGCTATCACTGTATAAGTTTAAATTATATGAAGCAAATAAAGAAATAAGAAATAAATCAGTTGGCAGTGTTTTTTTTTTTATTAAACATGTACCTACTGTGTGTGGGATTAGGAACAGATGTGGCATCATTCCGATCCGCGCCCCCCTCCCCGCCCCCAGCTTTCTTGTCAAGGAAGATGGTGCGTAGAAATGCCAGTGTAAGACAGCTGCTCTCTGAGCCCAGCCAGCCAGGTGAGTGCTCTCTGCTCTCCCTGCACTGGCTGGGAGGCAGGTGTGCGACCTGAATGAGTGCATGAAAGGTGGGTAGAGTTTGGAGGAAGACCAAGTGACGATGTGAGAATTCAGCTGTGGATGGACCTCTGTTTGAGATAATCATTATTTATTTCATTTCTGTGTGCGAACGCACCCCAGATGCTGGACGATGTAAAGGGTTTATCTTCATGGAGTTCAGTTTACTTCAGTTGGGAGTGAGGAGAGGGCTGGTTGGTGCAGAGCTGGGGAACCAGGTCTTCCTCGAGGCTCACACTGACCGAACCTGCCTGCCTCAGGGACTTGCCTAGAACGCCTGCCTGCCGGAGGGTCCCTCCTCCCCCGCAGACCTCAGTTCAGACGGTGCTTCTTCAGGAGTGCGTTCCCCGATGTCTCCGGAGAGGTTAAAAGTCAGCCCCCGCGAGCGTGCCTAATCCCTCGTCGTGCCCTGCGCGGTGGCCGTCCCTACTTCATTGCATTTGTATGTTTTTTGAGGTATAATTGGCACACAATGGTATATCATATTAGCTTTGGGTGTTCAACCCAGCGATTCAGGGTTTGTATACACTGTGAAATGATCACGGTGAGTCGAGTTAACACCCGTCACCACGCATAAGTGCAGAATTTGTCCCCTTTCAGGGAGAACGTGTAAGATCTACTCTCCTAGCAACTCTCAGATATGCAGACAGTGTTGTTAGCTATTGATATAGTTGCCACGCTGCACATCACATCCCCAGGACTCATTTATTTTATAACTGGTGCCTTTTAAAGTTGGTACTTTTGGACCCTTTACCTATTTTGCCCACTGCCCACAACTTTACTTTTATTTGTGTGATTGTTTAAGGATCTGTGAAACCCCTAGTAGCCTGGAGCTCCGTGAAGGCAGTTGTTGAGCCCTCTGGTCCTAGGATCCAGTGACTAGTACCTGGCACAAAGTAGAAAAGCTCATCAGTGTTGGGTGAAGCAGCCCGGCGGGTGCTATTTGAGTGTGGTTTACCTCTTAATGATTCTCATGCCTGTTCCCTTTCTGTAACTCCATGGGGTCCCCTTTATTCAGTGCTCATCATCGTTTTGTCGTGGACAATTCCTACAGCCTCCTAAATGGTTTTGTTGTCCACATTTTGCCCCTATTTTATGTAAACAGCTGCTGTTACAGCCAGAGTAAGCCTCAAAAATGCACACGTGGCCATGCTGCTCTCCACAAAGGGCACGGCATCCTCGGTGCTGTGGGGATCTGCCTTCCTTCGCCCAGAGCTCCCGACCCCGACCCATCGCGCCCTTGGCAGACTCCCTTCAGCTTCCCGAGCCCTCCCAGGTGTCTCACTCTTCCCTCACTGTGCGCACGTCGTTCCTCTAGGCGGGGATACCTCTGTCCCCTGTCTTTTATCTGGAAACATCATACTCATTCTCAAGACCCAACCCAAAGGGCTCCCTCCATTAGGACCCCTCCAGTCAACCCAGCGGTCCCCCTGCTATCAGCTGCACAGGCGGAGAGCTCTGCCCTCTGCTCCTACCACGCTGTGCCACAATGACTACTTTATACGTCTGTCTCGCTTGCTGGATCGTGTTCCTGGAGGGCACAGAGCATGCGACTCATGTAATTATCCCCATTTTGTCTCCATTGTTTAATACAGTGTCTGTCACTTAATAAATAGTTGGAATGAATAAAAATTTCTCTTGTTAGTCTTATCCACGTCTTAGGAATTTAGTAAATTTTTTCCAGGAATGTCAGCTCCTCTTCTAAGTAAGATCTCAAGCTTTTGGAGTCAGAAATAGTATCTTACATTCTTCTTAAGTATCACTTTGTGCTAATTGTACGTAATAAGAACATACTAAGCATTCGTGATTGATTGAGCACTAGAAAGTCAGTCCTTTTAACATACTCTTTTTGTATATAAAAATAATTTTGGCTTATAATAATATTGCTCAAAAATATATCAAGAACTATATTTATCACATAGTCTTGTGAAAATGTCATTTTAAATAATATATCTCCAATCCTTTTTTTGATAGGTTGCTCCGTTCACATTAATGTACAGAGTTACAAGTGAGGCTTTTGAAAGTTTTATTTTTGAAACAATTCATTTCAATTAATAAAGTTTCCTGTGCAAGTTCATATATTTTTTTTCTAATATGTGAATTCGAGATTCAGTAACAGATCATTGTCATAAAAATTGAGATTTCATATCAGGGTAATGCTGCCCTCATCGAATGAGTTCGGTTGTGCTTCAGAAACCTCCTATCTTTTAGAAGAGTTCGAGAAGTATCATTATTAATTCTCTAAATGTTTGGTAGAATTCACTAGTGAAGCCATCTGGTCCTGGACTTTCTTTGTTGGGAGGTTTTTAATTACTGCTTCTATCTCCTTATTAGTAATTGGTTTATTCAGATTTTTCTGTTTCTTCGTGATTCAGCCTAGGTAGGGTGTATCTTTCTATGAATGTATCCATTTCTTCTAGGTTGTTCAATTTGTTGGCATTTCATTGTTCATAATAGTGTCTTATGATTCTTTGTATTTCTTGGTATCAGTTATAATGTCTCTTCTTTCATTTCTGATTTTATTTATTCGAATCTACTTTCTTTTTTTTCTAAGTTAAGTCCAGCTAAATGTTTGCCAACTTTATCTTAGAAAAAAAAAAACCTCTTGGGGCTTCCCTGGTGGCGCAGTGGTCGAGAGTCCGCCTGCCGATGCAGGGGACGCGGGTTCGTGCCCCGGTCCGGGAAGATCCCACGTGCTGTGGAGCGGCTGGGCCCGTGAGCCATGGCCACTGAGCCTGAGCGTCCGGAGCCTGTGCTCTGCAACGGGAGAGGCCACGACAGTGAGAGGCCCGCGTACCGTGAAAAAACCCCACAAAACCCCGCCTCCAAACCCCCCAAAACAAACAAACAAATAAAAAACTCTTAGTTTCACTGATCTTTTCTATTGCCTTTTTCGTCTCTATTTAATTTATCTGATCTGATCTTTGTCATTTCTTTCTTTTTATTAACTTTGGGCTTTGTTTGTTCTTCTTTTTCTAGTTCTTAGAGGTATAAAGGGAAGTGGTTTATTTTATCGCTATTAATGCCCTCTTAAAACTGCTTTGCTGTGCCCCATAAGTTATGGCGTGTTGTGTTTCCATTTTCATTTGTCTCAAGGTATTTTTTGATTTCTCTTTTGATTTCCTTTTTGGCCCATTTAGTTGTTCAGTAGTATGTTGTTTAATCTCTACGTATTTGTGAATTTTCTAGCTTGCTTCTGGTAATTGATTTCTAGTTTTCTACCACTGTGATCAAAGAAGGTGCTTGATGTGATTTCAATCTTCTCAAATTTATTGAGTTTCTTTTTGGTGGCCTAACATACATTCTGTCCTAGAGAATGTCTCATGTGCTCTTGGGAAGAATGTGTGTTCTACTGCTCTTGGATGGAATATTTTGTATATATCTGTTAAGTCCATGTGGTCTAATGTGTAGTTTAAGTCCAATGTTTCCTTACTGATTTTCTGTCTGGATGACAGTTCATTGTTGAAAGTGTGGTATTAAAGTGCCCTACTGTTATTGTAGTGCTGTCTATTTCTCTCTTCAATTCTGTTAATATTTATAAATTTAGGTGTTCTGATGTTGGGTGCATAAATGTCTAGAAATGTTTCCTTTCTCCTTCTCTTTTGCATACCTAGTATAGGTTTTGCTTTGTGGTTACCATGAGGCTTATATAAAATATCTTATAAAGGTCTATTTTAAGCTGAAAACAACTTAATTTCAAATGCATACAAAAGCTCTACATTTTTACACCACCCCTTTTTATGTTTTCGATGCTACAGTTTACATCTTTTTATATTATATATCCATTAACAAGTTATCATAGTTATAGCTATTTTTAACACTTTTGTAATTTAACCTTTTTAAAAAATTAATTTATTAATTTATGGCTGCATTGGGTCTTTGTTGCTGTGTGGGGGCTTTCTCTAGTTGCGGCGAGTGGGGGCTACTCTTCATTGCGGTGCACAGGCTTCTCATTGTGGTGACTTCTCTTGTTGCAGAGCATGGGCTCTAGGTGCTCGGGCTTCAGCAGTTGTGGTGTGTGGGCTCAGTAGTTGTGGCTCACCGGCTCTAGAGCACAGGCTCAGTAGTTGTGGTGCACAGGCTTAGTTGCTCCGCAGCATGTGGGATCTTCCTGGACCAGGGCTCGAACCTGTGTCCCCTGCATTGGGAGGCGGATTCTTAACCACTGCGCCACCAGGGAAGCCCTGAAATTTAACCTTTATACACAAGGTATAAGTGATTTAGTCACCACTATTACAACATTAGAGTTTTCTGAGTTTAACTATATATTTACCTTTTCCAGTGAATTTTATACTTTCATACGTTTCCATGTTACTAATTAGTGTCCTTTTGTTTCAGGTTGAAGATGTTCCTTTAACATTTCTTGTTAGGCCAGTAGTGGTGATGAACTCAATCTTTTGTTTGTCCAGAAAACACTTTATCTCTCCTTCGACACTGATGGAAAATTTTGCCAGGTAGAATATTCTTGGCTAGCAGTTTTTTCTTTCAGCACTTTGAATATATCATGTCACTCCCTCTGGCCTGCACATTTTCTGTCTAAAAATCTGCTAATGGTCTTATGGAGATTCCCTTGTATGTTGCTTTTCTCTTGCTGCTTTTAAGATTCTCTCTTTGTCTTTAACTGTTTAGTTATAATGTGCCTTGGTGTGGATCTCTTTAGATTCATGTTATTTGGAACTTTCTGGGCTTCCTGGATTTGGATGTCTGCTTTCCCCGCCCCCCCCCAGATTCAGGAACTTTTCAGCCATTATTTCTTTGAGTAAACTTTCTGTCTCCTTCTCTCTTCTCCTTCCGTGACCACTATACTATGTATATTCATCCACTTGATGGTATACCATGAGTCCCTTAAGTTGCCTTCACTCTTTCTCACTTTTTTCTTTTGATCTTCTGCTAGATGAATTCCACTGCTTTGTTTTCAAGTTTGCTAATCCTTTCTCCTGCTTGATCTAGTTTGACTTTGAGCCTTTCCTTTGCATTTTTAAGTGTGTTTATTGTATTTTCCAGCGCTATGATTTCTGTTTGGTGCTTCTTAATATTTTTAATCTCTTTGTTGAAATTCTTGCTTTGTTCATGCACTGCTCTCCTGACCTTGGTGGACGTCTTTTATGACCATTGTTTGAACTATCAGGTAAATTACTTATCTCCATTTCATTAGGATTGTTTTCTGGGGATTTATCTTGTTCTTTTTTTGGGGAACATATTCCCCTGTTTCTTCATTTTCCTTGACCCTCTGTATTGGTTTCTCTACATTAGACAAAACAGTAGCCTCAGTCTTGCCCTTAGTCTGCCCTCGTGCAGGAGATGAACATCGTCAGTCAGCCCTGCTCAAGCTCCTTGCTGTCTCTCAAACCTTAGTGATTGTCCCTGCTGCTGTCTTCGCTCCTAGCGGCTCCCAGCAGTTGAGGGTGTGCCCAGACCATCAGTGTCCCAAAGGGGAGGACCCCAGTCAGCCTCTAGAAGCTGATTAGAAGCAGGACCTTCTGGCTGCAGCTGGGCAAGTGTGCAGTTAAACTACTTTTAGGGGAAAACTGGGAAATGGGCATTTTTGCCTTCTTCCTCTGTGCCGAGCCTGGGTGTAGAGCCACTGGGTATACAGCAGAAGTGAAAACTGCCTCTTTGTTGGCTACAGTCATGTGGAATTTGTGACTGCAAGGCTTGGCTATCAGAGCTACGTGATTTGGGGACCTGTCCTTTGGGTGGCAGCTGTAAAAACTGGGGCTCCAGACACATGTACAATCTGTTTCTAGAGGGGTGCTGGTGACCTGGTTTTGTTGTTGGAGTGAGCTGGAGGAAGAAGGTGGCGGCAGGGCCCGCGGGCTTCCCTGGGCTCTGGGAAGGATTGCAGCCATGCCCTAGATGCATGCTAGCTAATTCATGGATGAAGCCCCATTGGCTTTCAGAGCTAAATGTCTCGGTGGCCCATCCCTTGGGTGGGAGCCTTCAAAGCTGGGCAGTAGATGTTGGGTGGAGCATCTCCTCAGGGAGATGCTGGGAGTTGGAGATCTCTCCCAGTCTTTTGGTGCCATATGGGGGTGGGGTTCATGGTGAGAGAACGTCTCAGCCTTTCCTGTCCTCTTCCATGTGGGTTATCTTCTCACTCACCATGGATGGGAGTCATTCGGGATTTCTCTCAATGGAATTGCTTCATGTGTTAGCTGCATAGCTGCGGCACCTGTGGAAACTGGGACTGTTTATTTTTTGAAACTGATTGAAGCACTTGATGATTATCCCGTAGTGTATTTGATGTTGCTTTTGGTCATTTGTTCCAGTCTACTGAGATCTTCTAAATCTTGATCCTGTTATACAACGTATTGTACAGGGTCACCCATTGGCCTGAATATTGTGTTTTCTGTATTTTTTATACCTGAAATGTTCAAGTCAGGCCCATGAACTAAAACTTTAGCATATTGTTGGCAATTCAAATTGACCTCACTTTGTTCATTAACAGTCTTTGGCAGTTCAGTAACTAGAAATCTACGAAGCTTTATTTTTATCTTTTAATTTTTATCCCCACCCACAAAATAGATCACAAGAGACTTCGCTAAATACCTGATTGAAATTAAGATTCCAAGCGTCTGTAGCTTTCCCTTCTCTCCCACCCTGGTACCTTAGCCAGTGAGTCACAATGGGGTTAATTTGTCGAGTGTTGCTTTTGGTGAATCAGTGTTGTTCCCAGTGATTGCTGCCTCCTTTTGCAAGTGTTTACAAGCCTGTGTTTAATAATTTATTTAAATATTTTTCTGGAGATTGACGTAAGCTCTTAGATGCTAATTTTTAGCCATTTTCCTTGAGCCTTTTCCTGTGTTTGGAAGTCAGGACATTTGCATGTCTCTAAGCCTTTGGCACCTCTCCTGTTCTCTCTGAAGTTGAAATACAGTGATTCTGTCATCATATTTGCACATTCTTTTAGTATTTTGAGTGTAATTCATTTGGACCTAGAGACTTGAATTTATTTAAAACAGCAGGTTATGTGTCTTACTGCTGTTATTTATTTTGGCTTTTAATTCCTTGAAGCTTTTTTTTTTTTTTTTTTTGCGGTACGCGGGCCTCTCACTGTTGTGGCCTCTCCCGTGGCGGAGCACAGACTCCGGACGCGCAGGCTCAGCGGCCACGGCTCACGGGCCCAGCCGCTCCGCGGCACGTGGGATCCTCCCGGACCGGGGCACGAACCCGCGTCCCCTGCATCGGCGGGCGGACTCTCAACCACTGCGCCACCAGGGAAGCCCCCTTGAAGCATTTTTATGTTAGCCTTTCAATGTTAAGACCTTCTTCCATGAGGGCTCAGAAACGTATCTGCTTTATTCATCACTGTTTCCACAGTGCCTGACCCACAATAGGCTCTGAATAAACACGTGTTAGATGGTTGAATGAAAGTTGAATTACACAGGGACTCTGCTTACTAGACTGGTAGCCCTGTGAAGACTGCTACAGGTGTGGATCCCTTGTAATTTTGTGGATATTCTCTTTGCCTCAATCATGTATTACTTTATTTTTTGTTTTTTTTCTATATTTTTGGTTTTTTACTTTAAAAAATAAGTTGGTTCCCCCCAAAATCCTGATAGTACCTTAAAATGCAAACTTTACTTCTAAAACCAGCTTATTTTCATTAATAATAATGTTAAATGTTCATTTCCAGTTAGAATATTCTCATTAAATATGTTCTTAAGGTTTAAATAATATTTTCCCTGACAAAATCTGGATCTGTGACATTAAAAAAAATCACCAGAAATGATTGTAATATGCTTCTAGTCATGGGCCTTTAAGTTCCTGGCAGTCAACAAGAAATATCATCCTAAAGTCAGACACTCTGCTCAGTCTTCTGTAGCCTCGTTCTTTGCTGATATGAATGGCAAAGCTTACTGGTTTTTATATAGATGAAGAATATCACTTTGATTCAAAGTGATTTACAATGATACCTTCTTTATTAGTACCCGTGTCCTTAAACCATTGGCAAGATGGAAGACACAGTCATTACAGGTTGAAACTCAGGAGAGCCTATACTTAAACTTAGAGATTTGCACCTGAAAAAAGCCACTGTCTGGAATAGTCAGGTAAAATAAAAGATGGTCATAAATGTTAGTGGTAATATTGATGTGCCACCTGCCGAGGATGCCTGGCGTGGGGTAGGGTAGAATGGGGACCTCTCCGTAATGAGTCCTACAGCATGCCAATAGGGAATACCTTTAGGATTTCCTCTTACCTCATTTCGTTAAAAACAATGCCCTGTGCTTTCAAATATTGGCTCCACAGCCTTGGCCAGTGGGTGGAGAACTGAGTAGAGGCCAGATGAGTGACACACACAGCACCGTGGAGATGAAGAGAAAGAAATGGGTATAAACTGGGAATACTCTGAATTTCATGTCAAAATAAGACGGTGAGGGCTTCCCTGGTGGCGCGGTGGTTGAGAATCCGCCTGCCGATGCAGGGAACACGGGTTCGAGCCCCGGTCCGGGAAGATCCCACGTGCCGCGGAGCGGCTGGGCCCGTGAGCCATGGCCGCTGCGCCTGCGCGTCCGGAGCCTGTGCTCCGCAACGGGAGAGGCCACAGCAGTGAGAGGCCCGCGTACCGCAAAAAAAAAAAAAAAAAAAAAAAAAAAAAAGACGGTGAGGTGGAGAGAAAGTCAGGTCGAAGGACGAGAGCGAAAGAGATGGAGCGGCCCATACTCAGCAGAGGCAGCTCGAGGGCCTGGGCTTTGGAAAAGGCGGTGGCTGCATCTTCTTCTCCCTCAGCGATTCCTGGAAATCGGCCTCCACCGAAGCTCCATCCCCCGGGGGCGGCAGGGAGAGGCCCGAATGGTTAGGGAAGTCTGGCCGGCGCGGTCGCCACCTGTTCGCCCCCTTTCTTGGTTGATACGGAGTTCAGCTGAGCAAAAGAGTGCACCCCGAAGCTGAGGGGTTGTTGCAGAGGACAACGTCCTGTAGCCCACACTGGACAGGACCTGGAGATAAGCTGACCTCCAAACGGCAGGAGCTTCTCTCCTCTCGGGCACGTGGTTCCCAAAGCCCGCAGTACAAATTCTTACATTCCTTCTACTTCAGAACCCCATCCTTCTGAGAGGGCACAGGGCAGGGGAACTGCCTGAGGCTCGGCTGGAGATGGCGCTGGCTTGGAAGTGAGGCGTTTAAGGTCGTTTCCAGGCCGTGGTACCTCTGTTTCCGAGTCAGCCCTTCTACGTTGACATCGGCCTCTGAGCCTGGGAGACTTGGCTCTTCTGGAATCACCTGTTCGGGTGTGTGTTTCTTTCCTTAACATGTCAGTGCAATTAAAAAGGTATGATTTTGTTCCATTCTTGTGTTGTAATGTTGACTTAAAATTTAAGTTTTGTTTTGTAATCTTTATGAGGTCATATTCTAGCCTAGCGTTCCTCTCCTCAGCATTTTGGTGCAAGTGAGACCACGTCGTCATTGGCCCAGGGTGCTGGGCTGTCCGCTGCCTTGTCCGCTGCCCCCAGCCTTCGTGTCCAGCCAGCGGGAGCGGGCCGTTCTGCTTCCAGCTACGTTTCCCGCTGCAGCCCTCGTGGTGCAGAGTTTCCAGAAGCAGCACAAGACCTCTGGGAAGGAGCAGTTGAATTGGAGCAGGTAGATCGAAGCAGAGGTTGTGGCAGGTGTGAAATCAGGACATGGCAGAGGGAGGTTTTTCACACATTGTTGCAAAGTCTGATGTTTTGTGGAAACATCCGAATTTGACAGGCCCCCCAAAGTTACACATTCTAAGAACAATATCGTAAAGTTGGGTTTTCTTGCAGGCAATTTCAGGTAATTTTCCTGAAGGTATTTGGGATAGGAAGACAGGGATTTCCATTATGAGCGTTTCTGCGCACATTTAACTGCAAAGGAGGCTCGTGGAGGATTTTCTCTCCTGTGTTGTGTCTTCACTTCTAGAAGTAATCATTTGCTGTTTCTCTGTTCAGCTCGAATGACTTGTTTAATTAGAAACGTATGTCAGTCACCCAGAGGCAGTCTCTTTGGTAGCATCCGTGCTGTGCGGGGAGCCCAATTCACGTAGGTTAATCACAACAGCACCTTTTGTGTGTGAAGCACGGTGGCAGGAATCGTTAGTTAACTATATACTTCACGATATTTGAGGTGACGAGCAACAGAACCAACACGGCAGCTCCCCGTTAAAGTGAGCAAGATGGTGTGCTTTCGCGCTTCCTAGAGCGCTGGTCAACGGCGGGCAGGGTGTCCGGGGCGGCCGCAGGCAGGCCCCGCGGCTTCACACTCGGCTCCCAACGTCCCACCTGCACCTCCTCTGTCAGAGGACCTTGCAGAGACGTTCCTTTTGGTCTCAGTGGTTTGAAATGCGCCCGGAGATGTTTAAGCCCCGCTATCAACCAATGTGCATATCAAAAGTAATTGGTCACGTCTTTATTGGAGGGGAGGGCAGCCCCGGGCTCTGTAGTAGGGAAGGCTCCGTGGGGTGAGGGGAAGACCGCTGGACCACACTGTAGCCTCTTTCAAAGTTCAGTTGAAATGTCTGTGTTCCTGGGTCTGCCTTGAGCTTCCGTCACGCTTGTGGGTATAGCCCCTCTCCTGTGTGACCAACCCCAGGTGACCCCAGGTAGGGCCGTCCTCTCCGCAAGACCCTCTGTTCCAGGGTGGGTGCCGCTTGTATATTGATCTCATCTGCCCTCTAGGCCCTTGCCCCGCCCCTTCCCCACATGGGTCCCTTATAGGTCTTTCCTGCACCTGTGAATGAACCGCTTGCGGGAAAGTTTAGAGATGGAGTTAGCTGTATACTATTATCCCAGGAAAGCCATCGACTTGTACAGGTGGCAGGGGTCTGAGAGGTCGTGCCACCCAAGTGATTCATTTCATAGCCTGGCTTCATTTCGTGGAACACCCTCTCGGTGGGACAGGTTCTGGGATTTCGACTCGGCCGCAGAGACTCAGAGTCAGCTGCACCAGGGACTGCGGCTGCAGACGAGGTGCTTTGTTCAGGCAGCAGAGCTGCAGCCCCGCCGTCCCTGTGGGGTGGGGCGCAGCAGTCAGGGCCTTGGTCAGGGTTGGGCCTCGGTCTTCGAGCCCCTTTCCTCCAATGCCTCTGCTCCTCTACGTCGCGTCTTACTGCACCGTTGTTGGGTCTCCGGTGTCAAATAAAGCACCTTTCACATTGGGTACAGCAGGCACAGTGTTGAGCTTGTCTAGTCCAGAGTGCTGAACAGGCAGTAACCCACCGACTGCCCTTGACCCAACACTGCACAGCGGGCTTAAACAGCACCGTTATCTGAGATAACCTCGCCCAGCGGCAGCCGGGAGAGGCGCACCGAGCCTCAGGACCTGCTTGGGTGTGGCGCGTACGGATGTTTCTCCTGACGGTAAAGGTCTTAAACCCCGGCTGTTTACAGTTCAGAAGTCCTCCGGACGGATGATTAGGGCAAAGTGCATGAAATAGGAAATGACGGAGTGCCTTTTAGGAGGTGAGGGCTTATGATGATGGACTGTCTAAAAGATTTCAAAATCGGGATATCCAGAGATTTTATTACCAAAGTAGAATTAAGCAACAAATTCTTGAGACTCTCCATAAATCAAAAATGACCCCCCCAACAAAATAAAAATATCTGGCTGGGTTTTGGGGAGTGAAGATATTCATTTATCTAAGTGACATGTTGACTGTAGCTCGTTCTCAGGAGACCGGTTTTCCATCTGAGATGTCCGTTCACCCCTCCTTTCTGCCTTTGGAATTTGTAACACATTATAAAAGGTCCATTCCAATTCTATCACAAGGAATGGAATTTGAGGAGTTCACAGTTATTTCAGCTCTTTAAACTTATAAAAACATTTTAGTAAAAGAAGTACTGTACTCTCTGCTTAAGAGAGTTTTTAAAAAATTCAAAAATTATAATTACAGTGGATATTTAACAGTTCCCGCAAATTCTTGTCTCTAATGTATGTACAACTTCTAGCAAGTTACTTCAGTTCTGTGGGCTCCGTTTCCTTGTCTGTAAAACGGAACATGTTTGCTGAGCTTCAGTGCTAATGCTTCTTTGTTTTGATCATTTATTCAGTATCTGTTACTTCAACACTGGCTTAAAAAATAGCTGAAGGAAATTGAAGGAGTCATACTGGTTCCAAAACTTTGAATTTTTGTGTATCACCCATAGTTTAATTTGTGAGGCTTTAGGAGAGGTCGTGGCAACATGTTTTGACCATGTTTGCTGTCTCTTTGCTCTGTGTGTGTGTGTGTGTGTGTGTGTGTGTGTATCTTCCACCCGGTAGGAGGTGACACATTCCATGCACCTGAGGGCTTGAAATGTCTCTTACAGTCTTTACTGTTTAAATACAGCGAAGACTGTAAGTTTAATAGGAAATATTTAAAAAAAGGCTCAGGGTGGTGATATTTTCAAAATTAATGAACACTGTAATTTTAGTCCTATTTTTGTCCAATAAGTAAAATGTCAAGGTATGGTTGTTACCTAAGATAAATGGAATTTTCCATCCATATCTGTTGAATAGTCTCTGGGGGGAATTCAATAAACATTGCAGCTCCTCGCGAAAGGCTGATGGGCTCCTGGTGTTGAGGGTCCAGGATGGTTCTTTGACAGGGAGACGCAGGGCCGGCACCAGAGGCCCTCAGAGGCGAAGAGAGAATTCTTTTTTTTTTTTTTTTTTTTTTTTTTGTGATATGCGGGCCTCTCACTGTTGTGGCCTCTCCTGTTGCGAAGCACAGGCTCTGGACGCGCAGGCGCAGCGGCCATGGCTCACGGGCCCACCCGCTCCGCGGCATGTGGGATCCTCCCGGACCAGGGCACGAACCCGCGTCCCCTGCATCGGCAGGCGGATTCTCAACCACTGCGCCACCAGGGAAGCCCGAGAATTCTTGATGATCCCCTTTGGGCAGCAGCGTGTCAATCAAACTGAAAACACTTCTGAATTTGCGCATGACAGAGCTCCGATTTCTCTTCCTCATTTCTCCTATGCTTTGAAAAATATTCAGCTCTCAAGTCATTTCAGAAATTATTGTTTTGATGTGTAGGTGCCACTGCCTTGCCTTGAGATACGTTCAGAGCTAGGGTCCGCGGGCCACGATGGGGGCAGTGTGGTCCAGCCGTCGCAAAGGACAGATGTTCTCATGGGTCAGGGTTACTGGGTGAGAGACCACCCGTTAGATGTTTCTGCATTCGTGCAGGTCTTGTAAACCATCAGGAAGATGCAGAGCCTACTTTTAGTTCCTGGCACATACTTAGGTTCTCGTTTATATGGCATTTTTCTACCTAAGAATGTTGATAAGTCAAGGAATGATGCCAGTGGTTACGAAGTGCACATGTGATAATATCAATATACAGAAATGCCCGTGGATGTTGATAAATCTTCAGACGAGGATTACACACATTTCGAAGCACAGTGTCTCTTTTCACCAGGCAATAGCAGATGGTTTGTTCTCCTTTTCTCTTTGAGCAAGCAGATTTTTTTCAAAGTTTTGTCAGTTAAAATTTTCATACCTTTCACCCCCTTCAGCATAGGTTTTCTTGTTTTTTTGCATAAAATTATAAAGTTATATGTAACATTCTAATTGTGGAAATAAAACGACAGCTTGAAACACGTAGAAACATCTCGCTGTAAATGACTTAAGTGGTGGAGAATCTGGAGAAAACCTTCTATTCAATTTCCACTTTAAAAATTATTGTTTAACATTATGTAGCACAGATATATGACACAAATATGAATCCACTGTGGGTCAAATCATGTTTTCGGAGACTAGCTACAGTAAAAGCCTCTCATAAAATTATTACAAGGAATGGCCTGAAGTGAATGCCTTGCTTGTTGAGTCAGCAAAAACCTTATTTCATAACATGAAAGTTGGTAAGACTTCCACTATACGTGGCAAGGTCAGTGTTTCCAAATCTCTAAATTTAAGATAATTTGAGGCTAATGGGAAGGTATCCTGCAAAATAGCATGAAACATATTAGAATGTACTTAAGAGCGTTAAATCAGAATAGAGCGTTTTTAGCATGCTTATGGAATTACATGCCACCTCGTCAGGTCAGTGACTCAGAGAGTTCATATTTAAGCTTGCCTGGGATTACTTTTTCACATGTTATTAAAAAAATAGGTTTCAGTAGCTTAGTAAGGTTTGAGGAGAAAAAGTGAATTCAGTTGTAAAGTTACGCCAAGATGGAAAACATACTTTGATTCAATATGAAAAATAGCCAGAATTCTTTTTAGTGTGTTTGCATAACAGAAATAGCTGGTGCTTTGAATTTCGGTTTTGCCAAAATTGTGGCATTCGTCGGGGAAAAAAAAGGCACGCGAACCATTTATGTGGACAAATGTGCTACGCTCCACGTTGCGAGGTCGTTTGGTGAGACTGCATTAGGGACTTGTCTTTCCGCAGCTGAGATTTTGAGTCTCTGTGAGGTTTTGGGTTCTAAAATAGCTCTATACTGGGATTGTCTTGAATTTGGAGACGTTGAGGTCGTTTTGTTTTGGATGCTAATGATTTTTGTCTCTTTTTATCTGTATTGTATTTATTTAGACGCTATATTTAGATTGTTTTTTTTTTTTTTTTTTTTTCCCCTGAGTCTTTTATGGGCAAGGCAGTCCCTACAGCTCAGTCGAGTAACCACAGAGCCTGCGGAGCTCAGGCATCTTCTCCTGCTCTTATTTGCTGCTTGATTTCTCGTGCTTTCCGAGGAGCCGTGAGATGGCCGCGAATGCAGCCTGCCGTCTGCTCAATTAGGAGCACGGCCTCTCCGAGGACGCCTGTCTTGAGGAGGGTCGCGACTTCCTCTGGCCTCCTTTGGGCCCCTGGGCTTCGCCAGCAGCTTGCGGCGGTGTCCTCCTGGTTCGGGGCTCTACCGGGGTGATGCTGAAACGCATTCTTCGAGCCGGGACGCCACGGTGACGCTGTTTGGAGGCACGTGTCTGCAGTGCGCCGACAGCGGCGGTGGGCCCGGGGCCCGTGGCTCCGGCGTCCCCCTCCCTCCACACCGTTCTCCGAGTCCCGCCCGCCCTGCCCGCCCTGTCGCCAGGGACCATCAGGGACTTGGTCGCGTCAGGGCGGTTCCTCATCCTGAGGCGTTTCCGCAGGCCCGGGAGGGGTCAGGCGCTGTGGGAGCCGTGGGCCCCACGCCCCGGGAGCTCGACTTGGCGGCGGCAGGTCCCCGGGGTGCGCGCGGTGCCGCCGCAGGGCCGGGGGGGAAGGCGGAGGCCGGCCTGTTAGGCAGCTGGGCGCGGGGGGCGAGGGCGGCGGGCCGCCAGCTCGGCCTGGTGCGGAAGGAGGCCGCGCGCCGGAGCTGGGAAGCTGCTGCGTAAGTGAACAGCTCTGTCAAGCCACTGAGGAGAAGAAATTGAGGCAGAAAGTGTAACATCCGGTAGGAAACATGACAGGAAAACAGTTACACCCGTTTAGGGCATTTTGTCTGTGGGGCCACGTGCCCGTTCTGTAAAGCTGGTGCTTCTTGGGAACCTTTAGAGGGTTACTGCGTGGCCGCTTATCTCTAAAAGAAAGTTCTTATTCAAGTATTTACACACCACCAGGTTGAATCAAAATAAGGAGCTTGGTTCCTGGTCAAGTCGTGGTGCAGTTGCTCGAAGAGCCTTAGGCCGTATTGTCAGCAGATCCTCTTTTTTTTGGCGGTACGCGGGCCCCTCACCGTTGTGGCTTCTCCCGCTGAGGAGCACAGGCTCCGGACGCGCAGGCGCAGCCGCCCCGCGGCACGTGGGATCCTCCCGGACCGGGGCACGAACCCGCGTCCCTTGCACCGGCAGGCGGACTCTCAACCACTGCGCCACCAGGGAAGACCCATCAGATTCTCTTCTGAAAGGTGTTTGGATGTGGGAAGTTGGTGTGTGTGTGTGAGCCCAGCCTCGATACAGTTATAGAGTTATCCTAAGCTTTAACAGCAGGTGATAATTTTAGTATTTCAAAGCTCCTTTGCTGGCTTCTGAACAGAGTGGGGAGGTTTACTGGTTATTTATTCCTTTATTTTGTAGGTATAAAGATTAAAAAAAAGCCCATAACAACATAATACCCAAACTCCCCCAGTCCAACCCTGCCTTTGGTTGGAAAAAGCAAAACAAAAATACTCCTCAAAATGTTTCCCAGATGCTTTGACTTTGCCTGAATTGGTGCATGGCACCAGAAGACTTTAGTTCAGGATTTCGGAAACAAGCTTTAAACTCTTCAACAAAAATGGATTCTTACATTGTATATTTGTGAAAAAATTCTCTTATCTCTATGATCTTATAACAACGTAACTATTGTCTTAGTTCTTTACCACTGTGCATTATGGCCATACAAATTGCGCCATTCTCTAAATGCTTGTTGTTTTAAACACTCCAATGTCTTGCATTGTTTTTGAAGAATATTATTTAGTTTATCTATGAAACTGCTTACAGAGTTCCTTTTCTTTCTGTCCCATTAGAGAGATCTTCAAACCTTCATTTCTGTGTTCTAGATCCATCCCTTTCATTTGGTGTTTCACTGACGAAAAAAAAAATACCCCTAGTTTTTGCAGTCAGTGGCTTAGCTCTACGGATTAAATCCTATTCTAGCATAGTTATCTCCTGAAGTGATTTTCCCCGCGTAGATCACAGTATATATACTGTAATAAATAACCTTGACCAGGCTGTTCCTGGCTGTGTACGTATTCTTCTCCTTGTCCGTCTTGAGTAATGAATGGTGAAGCGTGTATGAGAGAAGGAGATTTAATTTTTTGAACACACTGACTTTGATCAAAGGTAATGTTTATTTAGCCTGTTTGTTGCTAACTCTGAGGGGAGGAACTACAAATGCAATCTTTGCTGATTTTTGAAATTGAAAAAAGAGAAGCAGATTAACTGACAGGCTGCCTAGAGGCTACAGATTTTATCCGAGTAGCTGGTTGGGTGTACAGGTCTGGAGCGGAGCAAGACCAGGGGAGAGGCAGTCTTGGGTGGACAGGGCTGCCGGCTGCAACCATGGTGGTGGCCCAGGTTCAGGGTCAGCCTTTTCTTCTCACTGCCTGGTGACCTCGGCCACGTCACATAACTCAGTCAGTGTCCTTAGCTGTCAAATGAGAGAAACTGTCCCCGATGTGAGGCTTAGAAGAGATGGCCTTTGCATAATACCGACGCACGCCAGGCAGGAGTCCCTCCTCCGGAGATCCCATCACCCTAAGCGGTTCCTCTTTGGGGGCTCTTACACCTTTCTACCTTGTAGTTGATTTTTCACTTAGTGCCAGCTCTTCAAAGATGAGGTCTGTGTCAGATTCATCTTTGTTCCTTCTGCAGCTTCTGGTAGAGAAAATACTCTATTGAGTATTTGTTGTGTTGAGTATTGAGTATTTAGTATAGTCACTAAATGCCCTGTGCCTGTTTGTTGAGTGACTGTACGGTGAGTGATCCCATGTAAGTACGGTTTAAGTATTTCCCTGGTCCCTGGTAGGAATTTTGAGATACGACGTCTGATGCCGGCGGCCTGGATGTGCGCCGTGAACGTGGAAGCGCGTCACGTCACGGGTCTGAACGGTGTTGAGTATAGCTTGGAGCAGCCTTGGATGGCTGCAGATAGAAACTTCATATTGTCTCAAAGCCGGAATCTGGCCACATCGGAAAATAACCAATGAGTTTGTCCCAGATGGAGTTCCTAACTGCACTGCGATAGAGCCATCAAGGGCCCCAAGTCTTTGTGAACTACATTTAAGAAAGTATATGATTTCCCCACCAGTGAGTGATCAAGGAGGTCCATGTGTTTTTAATTTTTATTTTAATCGAAATAAGTCATTCCATGTTCAAGTGCTTTACAATTTTATTCTGGTCTTTGAAATTCCTAGGCAACTGGTGGGTTGTCCACATGTTGCCTTCTACCTTGAGTCCACCAGAGGTTCAAAGAACCGTCCTTTGCTGGGCTTTGATCTCAAAGGAGAGCTGTGTGGACGTGATCAACTTGAGTGCCCCACCTAGGCCCAGGGAACCTTGAAGAACAATGCACTCATTTGATTTTTTTGGCCCTTGGAACGCATTACACGTTTAGATGTGTCAGTTGACTACATCTTTACATCTGTGACTAAATCAATCACAGATTTACTTCCAAGACTAATATTTTTATCTTATTTGCTTAAATGTTAATTATATTTAGTTTTGTATGGTGCTCCCCCACCCCCCCAAAAGGGGAGCTCAGATTAAAGTAAATGTAATCCTTGCTCAGATGCCAACAGTATCTCGGTTTTTTTTAATGGAATGAACTGCTCTCATACCATCCCAGGTATGTACTGCATACAGCTCCAAGTCATCTTGGAGACGCACAAAACAAAACAGGTCTGCATGCTTCCCTTTTACAACCACTTTCTCTACAATTATAATAATCTGCTCTGTCTTCTCATCATTTTCCTGCGTTCATATTAAGTTCTAGTAAATCGCCGTGTAAAATAAAGATCAAGGACTTTTAAAAATGATTGAGAGTATAAATAACATGCCTCAAATACTGCAGAGAAGGTATTTCTGCACCCTGAAAGAAAATGAATTCATTGTAACTGCCATTAGGGAGGGAAGGATTAGCATCTTGCCCTGTTAAGCACTGCCTTTGCCGAGACCTCGGTGGAGAGGCCAGTTCTGAGCCATCCTGGGTCGCCATCTTGGATGCCATGATTTCAATACGGGGTGATTTGGCTGCAATAACAGCTCCACAAACTCTCTAGCTGGTGCTCCCACCTTTCAGGAGAAGACACTGTATTTTTTTTTAGATGTATTCATGGATTTTTATTCTGTTTATCTCAACACATTTTTTTCATGTATATATTCCTTTTTAAAAAACATCTTTATTGGAATATAATTGCTTTACAATGGTGTGTTAGTTTCTGCTTTATAACACAGTGAATCAGCTATACATATACATATATCCCCATATCTCTTCCCTCTTGCGTCTCCCTCCCACCCTCCCTATCCCACCCCTCTAGGTGGTGACAAAGCACTGAGCTGATCTCCCTGTGCTATGAAGCTGCTTCCCACTAGCTATCTGTTTTACATTTGGTAGTGCATATATGTCAATGCCACTCTCTCACTTCGTCCTAGCTTACCCTTCCCCCTCCCGTGTCCTCAAGTCCATTCTCTATGTCTGCGTCTTTATTCCTGTCCTGCCTCTGGGTTCTTCAGAACCACTTTAAAAAAAAATTTTAGATTCCATATATATGTGTTAGTATACAGTATTTGTTTTTCTCCTTCTGACTTACTTCACTCTGAATGACAGACTCTAGGTTCCATCCATCTCACTACAAATAACTCAATTTCGTTTCTTTTTATGGCTGAGTAATATTCCATTATATATATGTACCATACCTTCTTTATCCATTCATGCGTCGATGGACACTTAGGTTGCTTCCATGTCCTGGCTATTGTAAATAGAGCTGCAATGAACATTGTGGTACAGGACTCTTTCTGAATTATGGTTTTCTCAGAGTATATGCCCAGCACTGGGATTGCTGGGTGGTATGGTAGTTCTGTTTTTAGTTTTTTAAGGCACCTCCATACTGTTCTCCATAGTGGCTGTATCAATTTACACTCCCACCAACAGTGCAGGAGGGTTCCCTTTTCTCCACACCCTCTCCAGCATTTATTGTTTGTAGATTTTTCAATGATGGCCATTCTGGCTGGTGTGAGGTGATACCCTCATTGTAGTTTTGATTTGCATTTCTCTAATGATTAGTGATGTTGAGCATCCTTTCATGTGTTTGTTGACAATCTGTGTATCTTCTTTGGAGAAATGTCTATCTAGGTCTTCTGCCCATTTTTGGATTTTTTTTTTTTTTTCTGATATTGAGCTGCATGAACTGCTTGTAAATTTTGGAGATTAATCCATTGTCAGTTGCTTCATTTGCAAATATTTTCTCCCATTCTGAGGGTTGTCTTTTGGTCTTGTTTATGGTTTCCTTTGCTGTGCAAAAGCTTTTAAGTTTCATTGGGTCCCATTTGTTTAAGTTTGTTTTTATTTCCATTTCTCTAGGAGGTGGGTCAAAAAGGATCTTGCTGTGATTTATGTCATAGAGTGTTCTGCCTATGTTTTCCTCTAAGAGTTTTATAAGTGTCTGGCCTTACATTTAGGTCTTTAATCCATTTTGAGTTTATTTTTGTGTATGGTGTTAGGGAGTGTTCTAATTTCATTCTTTTACATGTAGCTGTCCAGTTTTCCCAGCACCACTTATTGAAGGGGTTGTCTTTTCTCCATTGTATATTCTTGCCTCCTTTATCAAAAATAAGGTGACCATATGTGTGTGGGTTTATCTCTGGGCTTTCTATCCTGTTCCATTGATGTATATTTCTGTTTTTGTGCCAGTACCATACGGTCTTGATTATTGTAGCTTTGTAGTATAGTCTGAAGTCCGGGAGCCTGATTCCTCCAGTTCTGTTTTTCTTTCTCAAGATTGCTTTGGCTATTCAGGGTCTTTTGGTTTCCATACGAATTGTGAAATTTTTTGTTCTAGTTCTGTGAAAAATGCCATTGGTAGTTTGATAGGGATTGCATTGAATCTGTAGATTGCTTTGGGTAGTAGAGTCATTTTCACAATGTTGATTCTTCCAATCCAAGAACATGGTATATCTCTCCATCTGTTTGTGTCACCTTTAATTTCTTTCATCAGTGTCATAGTTTTCTGCATACAGGTCTTTTGTCTCCTTAGATAGGTTCATTCCTAGGTATTTTATTCTTTTTGTTGCAATGGTAAATGAGAGTGTTTCCTTAATTTCTCTTTCAGATTTTTCATCGTTAGTGTATAGGAATGCAAGAGGTTTTTGTGCATTAATTTTGTATCCTGCTACTTTGACCAGATTCATTGATTAGCTCTAGTAGTTTTCTGGTAGCATCTTTAGGATTCTCTATGTATAGTGTCATGTCATCTGCAAACATTGACAGCTTTACTTCTTCTTTTCAGATTTGCATTCCTTTTATTTCTTTTTGTCCTCTGATTGCTGAAGACAGTATATTTTAAATACAGGTCCTTGAAAACATTTTACTTGGAAGTCATCTGTTTTCCGGGTTAAGTTGCAAGTCCATTTTTTCTGTAAGCGTAACTAAAATGGTAAATAGATAGGAGTTTGGGGAGCATGCCACATAGTCGGTGGGGGCATTAACTCTGCCTACTTGGGCTTTATTTTTATTTTGTTTTCATTTTCAAACCAAGAAAAAGATGAAAAGAAGTTGGTAATGGAAAATAACCTCAAATTCCCAGAAATGAAATGCATTTTTATATTCTTGCTCCTTCTTTTTCATTTTTTTTTGTCTCAAACTTGTTTTTTTGCGTGATTAAGTGAAAATGAGTGGTGTAGTTCATTAGCTCAGCCAGTAGAGGGGAATGATGCCTATACCCGCTCATTACCATGTGCAACTACTTCTCCAAACCCCTTTCTCATGCTCCAGTGTGGTAATAGTGCAGCCTTGCAAATAAGCGCTATCCAGGGACACCAGGGCCAATGACGTGGGGAGGTGACCTTCATTTTTTGAATCATGTTCCTATAACTCCCTTGTTTTATGGCTGTTTCTGACGTCAGTTTCTGCGTTTCTGCCACTATGTCTTTGTCCTCCTTTCTGTGTATTTGTCTCCTGGCAAATACTTGATGTGTCCAGTTGGCCTTCTCTCTGCCCATTACACCTAACAACCTCATAGGTACCTCTTTTCTAGAACACCGATTTTCACAAGCATTCTGTTCATAAAGGGAAATTACTGGAGTATTATCACTTATTAAACCACCTATTCATCCTAGATGTGTAAGCGAAAACTTCCATTCCTGGCTGAGGCAAGTCCACAAACAATTTCCTAGACTGTGAAGCCCAGGCCACACTAATTTTGTAGGGTTTATCTATCACCTGCATAGGTGTCATTGTCCTAACTTTAAAGCTCAACAAACTTGTGAGAGAAGAGTCCTAAGAGTGTGAAATCCTATATCTCATTTCTAATGCTCTGACTTTGCTTCTACTTTTCACCAATGTGTGTGCTTGAGTGAACATCTTGATTTTGACTCTACCTAAGGGGAGACCTTTTCCATTACTAGGTCACTGTAGTGTTCAGTAAGCACTCACCAGGCTGAATGTTTGCTCAAAGTGTGTTCTCCTAAAGGCAGAGTTAGGAGAATTTGTGAATTATAGGCCATAATAAAATTTGGCACTGGATTCCATCTTTTAGTTAACAAGCCTGTATGTAAATTTGGATAAATGTGTGATAGATAAAAATTGGTTTAGGATTATATAGAATCTCCCTCCAACAAAGTAATCTGTTGAGACAGTAAGCATACATGTTTCATTTGATTGGTGAATAACAGTATATATCATTTTTAATTTTGAAAACTAGTCTTCAAGAATCCTCCATTCCTATAGATGATATCAAGAGGGGTCAAATAATGTCCAAGTGGAATTTATCCCTGGGGTGTAAGGTTGGTTTAACTTATGAGAATTAATCAATGTGATAGACTACATTAACAGAATGAAAGATAAAAACCACATGATCATCTCCATAGATAGAGAAAAAGCATTTGACAAAGTTTAACATCCATTCATGATAAAACTCTAAGCAAAACATGTATAAAGGAAAATTTTCTCAACATAATAAAGGCCTTTTGTGAAAAGCCCACAGCTAACATCAAAATCAACAGGGAAAAACGGAAAGCTTTTCTTCTAAGGTTAGATATAAGGCAAAGATGCCCACTCTCATTATTTCTGTTTAACGTAGTATTGGAAGTACTAGCCAGAGCAATCAGACAAGAAAAAAAGGCATCCAGATTGGAAAGGAAAAAGTAAAATTATCCGTTTGTAGATGACTTGATCATGTATGTAGAAAACCCTAAGAACTCCACAAGAAAACTGCTAGAACTAATAAATGAATTCAGTAAAGTTGCAGGATAGGAAGTCAACACATAAAAATCAGTTGCATTTCTTTACACCAGCAACAGTCTATCAAAAAAAGGAAAGCAAGAAAATAATCTCATTTATGATAACATCAAAAAAAGTACTTAAGAGTAAATTTAACCAAGAGGTAAAAGATCTGTCCACTGAAAATGAGGACATATTGATGAAAGAAATTGAAGAAGTCCCAAATAACTGAAGTGATACCCCATGTTCATGGATTGGAAAAATTAACGTTGTTAAAAATGTTCATACTACCCAAAACTATATACAGATTCAATGCGATTTCTATAAAAATTCCAATGGAATTTTTCACAGAAATAGAAAAAAATTCTAAAATTCATGTGGAACCACAAAAGACCCTGAATAGCCAAAGACATCCAAAGTAATCTTGAGAAAGAACAGAGTTGGAGACATCACACTCCTGATTTCAAATTATATTACAAAGCTATAGTAATCAAAACATTATGATACTGGCATAAAAACAGGCATATGGACCAGTAGAACATAATAGCATGTCCAGAAATAAGCCCAGGCATATATGGTCAACTAATTTTTGATAAGGTCTCTAAGTATACACAATTGGGAAAGGATGGTCTCTTCAATAAATGGTGTTGGAAAAATTGGACAGCCACATGCAGGAGAATGAAATTGGATCCTTATCTTTTACCATGCACAAAAATCAACTCAAAATGGATTAAAGACTTAAACGTTAGACCGGAAACCATATCATTCCTAGAAGAAAACATAGGGAAAAACCTCCTTGACATTGGCCTTGGCAATGATGTTTTGGATGTGACACCAAAAGAAAGGGCAACAAAAACAAAACAAGTGTGACTACATGAAACTAAAAAGCTTCTGTGCAGGAAAAGAAACCATCAAAAAAATGAAGAGGCAGACTATGGACTGGGAGAAAATATTGCAAACCACATATCTGATAAGTGGTTAATCTCCAAAATATATAAGGAACTCATACAACTCAATTACGAAAAAAACAAGCCAACTGAAAAATGGGCAAAGGACATGAATAGACATTTTTCCAAAGAAGACATACAGATGGCCAACAGGTACGTGAAAAGGTGCTCAGCGTCACTTATCAGGGAAATGAAATCAAACCCATAATGAGATATCACCTCACACCTGTTAGGATGGCTGTTATCAAAAAAATGAGATAAATGTGGCCTAAGATGTGGAGAAAAGGGAACCTTTTGGTGGGAGTGTAAATTGGTGCAGTCACTATGGAAAACAGTGTGGAAGTTCCTCAAAAAACTAGAAATAGAACTGCCGTATTATCTAGCAATCTTCTGGGAATGTACCCAAAGGAAATGAAATCAGTGTCTTGAAGAGATATCTGAGTCTCCATGTTTATTGCAGCCTTATTTGCAGTAACCAAGATATGGAAATAACCTAAGTGTCCATTGATGGATGAATGGATAAAGAAGATGTGGTGTATATACGTATACCATGGAATGTTACTCAGCCTTACAAACAGACATCCTGCCATTTTTGTCAGCACGGATGAACCTGGAGGACATTATGAGAAGTGAAATAAGCCAGACCCAGACAGGAAAAAGCTGCATGATCCCATTTATATGTGGGATCTAAAGAAGTCAAATATGGGAGCAGAGAGTGGAAAGACTGTTAACAGTGTGGGGTGGCAGAGAATGGGGGTTCTTGGCCTAGGGGTACAAAGTGACGGTTGTGTAGGAGGAACGGATCTAGAGATCTAGAGCACTGCACGGTGACTGTACTTAATAAGACTATTGAATCCTGGAAATTTGCTAGGAGGGTAGATTCCAGGTGTTCCCATCACACACACACACACACACACACACACACACACACACACACACACACACAGTAACCATGTGATGGGATGTTAAGCAGCTTGACTGTGGTCATTGTTGCACTGTGTGTGTGTACATCCCATCAGCATGTTGTACACCCTAAATATACACAGTCGTACTGGAAAAGAACAATTAAAAGAGGAGTCAGATGTCATAAATAGAAGATGTCCATGAAGATGTGGTTTACAGCAAACTTTGGTGTGTTCTTGTGTTACGTTCAGGCTCGTGGTGTGGGAAGGCTGTCTGGGGACAGGAGGAAGCGGGTCACGCTGAGTTATAACGGATTCAACACCACCGGGAAAGGACAGCCGGCGGGCGGAGCGCCAGCTGTGTGCCAACACCGCAGTCCCCGCGCCTTACTGCAGACTCCTGAGGACGGTGCGGGGGGCGGGGGTGGGGTGGGGGGCAGTGAGAAAACGGGGGCTGGGAAAGGCTGGGTCGATCTGCCTTCCTCGTACTGCTGGTAAGTGACAGGGCCCGGTCCCCACCCGCCTTGGTCCGACGCCGCTGGGGCCACTTGCTCACACCAGGCGGCCTCCCAAGCTCTAGCAGAGTTACTGTGATCCTTATGTGGTATTGCTTGTCTGAATAAGCTGTTCTTTTTGAATTTTCCTCTCTGAGCCATGTTCTTTTGTTACGTGTCATTTTGTGATTTAGGTCAGGAAAAAAATACCGAATAGGAATTGCAAGTAACATTAGTTGATTTCATTTTCGGCTTGAAAGTCAAGGTGGATTCTTTCACTGCGAGATCGTATCCCGTGTGTTCCATTGGTCCAAGGTTCTCCAAATTGCTGGAGCTCCGGGTCTGCCCTGGAAGGGAAGGAAGCTCTTTGGGAGTCAGGGTGCAGCGGAGAGGGGTATGGGGAAGGCTCCCAGGAGGGGCTTTCACTCCCCCAAAACCGAGAGAAGAGACCTCCTACGATTACTGGGATGGGTCCAGGTTTGAGGACTCCTGCTTGGCAAGGTAGACGAAAGAATGTGTTTATTAGGAACTGGCCATGGAGCATAAATGGATGTTGAAATAGACCAGAACCAGGCAAAGCAGCCCACCAGCAGATAGCCATAAAAATCGGGTTACAAAACAGAACACATCCTTGCCCTGCCCGTCCGACTCTGAACTTGGGGTCAGGCCCTCGGCCTGAACCTCGCTTCCCAGCTGGTGTTTGCTTCACTCACGCAGACTCCTCGGCTTCTCTCCCCAGCCCAGGCTAAGCCAAGGTGTCATGTCTCACCATCTCGTTTATAATATTTATTTCATATTATTTGTGTGTGGGACGGCTGCCTTTGAGTTTTTCTAGACAAGATACAGGCTCCGTTTTGACACACTGGACTTCCTGGGAGGAGGACGGAGGGGGGAAGGAGTGGCCTGGATGTTCTGTGGAATTCTCATCGAAGAGCCCCCAACCCACACTCCTCCCCTCTTCCTCCCACAAACAATTAATTAACCTCTTTGAAGGCTGTCTTGACTCTAGCTGCTTCCAAACCTTCTTCCGAGAAGAGTGAAGATTTCCTTGTTCTCTAGGTTGGGGCCCGTCGCTGAGTCCAGACACAAGAGAAATGGCTGAGACTCAGGTCACGTAGGGTGGCCAGACTACAAGTTACAGACGCAGTGCAAAGAGGCAGCTCAGGACTTGCTTTGCCAAAAGTAGTCAAGGCTCCTGCAAGTTTCCTCTTCCTGCAGGAGTGTTGTAGGGGTGTGCCAAAAGGGGAGACAGACGTTCGCTTTAATATCAAGATGATTCAAGTACGTTTCTGATTCCTTGTCCTTTTCTATGGCATGTCGAACGTTTGGGAGTTTTGGAAGCTCCCTACCCTAATGCGAATAGAGCCTTAAATGTAATAATGTCACGAAGTCTTATGATTTCATGAGGTAGAGGTAATTATGAAGAAAATAACGGTGAAGTTCATGAGGCCTTCCCCATGACAGTGGCCTTTAAGGTCTTGAATACACTGCTTTATAGTATAAAGATAACACCTGGTCACTTAGTCTTTTTCAATCAGCAGTAGTAACTTAGGGGTATGAAACTGAGCACAGAGACGTCCTGAGTACAGCATTGCATTTCATTATTATTATTGGCCTTTTGAAGGACTCTTTACAAATTCAAAGTCAGAGTTAGCCCTGGAGAAGTATGTTAGAATTGCGGGGGAAACGAAGGAAGGAAAAGAAATATGAACTTTGTTTTCTGTACGTGTGAAGATTTTAGGCACAGTAAATACAGCAGGTCATGTGATTCCGACCCAATTTACTGTTCTAACTTTTTAGCAGAAAAAGTGAGGAGGAGGAATAGTAATTTTCCTATATTTTTATGGCAGCTATAAATGTCTTTATAAATAGGGCACCTGTTCAAAGGAATTTTTTCTTGTATGTAATGCTAGAGTGATTAAGCCAGTGGAAAAACCTAGGAAGAATAAAATTCCAAGATTTGATACTTTCTGTGGAGGAGGTTGGAAAGGCAGTGATCTTTTTAATTTTATTCTCTTGCAATTTTGCTACTCACTGAAAACCGTTTTCTAGTAATGAGAAACACACTAGGAAAAAGGAGTGACATTTTAGTCTACTTGCTGATATTCTTACCCAACTATCCAGGCTTACAGAACCTCTAATAAAACATCTGTCGTGACTGATCTGTGTGTGCCTCAGTGATTCCTCTCGGGGCATCACGGGTGTAGAGCATTGATCAGGGCCACAGTTTTCTTGGGAGTGAAGTTAAGTGGGATAGGAAATTGGAGTTTCTAAGTTTCTATTGGGTCAGATACGTTTTTTTATTCATTTAGGCCCCTTATGTGGAGAACCATGCAAAAATCCTTTTAGAATTCAGACTTTGGAAAATATATTGAAACCTTCGAACTGGTTAAGATATTTCCTTTCCTCTCTCTCACCCTTCCTCCCATCCATCCATCCATCTGTCCGTCCATCCATCCGTCCGTCCGTGCATCCATCCATCCATCCATCCATCCGTCTGAGGTAGTGGGATCCATGTTACTGCTTGAGTTACTTTTTTGCTTAGTCTAGCTGGTAGAAATCTTAGAGGTAAGTTACACGCTCACCTTCCATAACAAAAATACTAGGTAAGATGTTTTGAGTACTCACTAGGCCTCTTTCAAGGTGCTAAGGAAACACTACATAATCCTTTCGTTTAATCCTTGTTACTGTCCTACAAAGTAGGGTGCAGCATAATCCTTATTTAACAGCTGAGAGAGCTGAGGTTTCCTGAGGCGTCGGCTTGTGTGGGTGACAGCTAGTTAGTGGTGGAGCCTGTGTTCACATCCAGGCAGCCTATCCCGAATGCTGTGCTGATAACACCGCATGGTACCTGCTCCAGCCTGGGTCCTTCTGCCGCAATATCTTCGTTCAGAGTCTGGTTCTTATTCCTCTTTAAAAGGTCAGTTATAAGAGGGTCACTTGCTGTCAAGTGCTTCAAAGTTGCTTTAAAATCAGATGTAACATAAATGATTAAGAGAAATATAAATACATAAATTCAGTGCTTATTTCATCCGACCGGTGTCCTCCCTCTTTTTTATCTTTGAAGGACCATCTCCTCTCCTTAGCATGAATTTCTACACGGAGTTGAGTTCCTCCTTCCTCTTATCTATAATCATTTAGGTTTTAAAAACAATCCTTTTGAATGATAAAGCATTTCAATCATGAAGTGTAAATATTTTAATAGATGCCTGTGTAACCAGCACCAAGATAAAAGCGTTGTTAACATACAGACACACATGTTTCAGACTTCTCACTAAAAATAAATAAAATGTAAAGATATATTTAAAGCCACCTACTTTCTTCTCCTTCTTCCTCCTGCTTTTCACAGAGGGAATGACCACACTAAAATCACCACTGACATCCTGGCATTAATTATTTTCCATGCAGTTTTTTGTGACTTTCCCCTAAGTATATATCCACATAAATATATGCTATTAATATGCTTTAAAATGTGCATACACGATACTGTATTATTTGACAACTCATGTTCACTCCATGTAATGTTTTTGAGATATAACTATATAAAAGTAATCCATTGCTATATAATATTCCATACTATTAATAAGCTATCTTTTATCCATTTCCCTCCGACGGCCTGATGGTTTTGCTGTTGCTGTCAGCACTGCACAAGCATTCTTGTGTTTCTGATGGGACACTTGTGTGAGGGCACCGAGGGCTGGTAATGAGATGGAAATTGCATCGGGTGGTATGTGGTCATCTTTAACGTTGACCTGGCCAAATGGCTGAGAAGTTGAACCGAGTTACACTCTGGCAAGTGGTCTTCCCATGTTCCTCTCAACACTGTGTGGGATCAGACCTACCAAGTTTTGTCAATCACGTGGAGGTAGATGTCATCTCTTTATTGTAACATGCATTTCCCTGATTACGATAGAGGGCTTGAAACATTTATTTTGGGGGCACCTGGGATTCCACCTCTCTGAATCCCTCTTTTCTATAATTTGCCTATTGCTGAGTTAATTTCATATTGATTGGTCGTATTCTTAAATACCCTGGATAAAAAAATCTTTTGTCTGTGTTACTTGGTTTGGATTGTAAATCTCTTTCTCTTGTGGATTAGCTCTTCACTTTGATTGTAGTATCTTTTGTCATACAGACAGAAGTTTTAATTTTAATGCCATCAAAGGCATTAATCTGTTCCTTTATGATTTCTTTTTGTGTTTTGTTAAATAAATTCTTCCGTGCTGCAAATCATAAAGATAATCTTGTAAGCATTTGTATGGTTTTTTGTTTCTCACATTTAGTACTTTAACCCATTTTCAAGTTCTTTCTGGAACTTATATTAGATCCTTGCTGAAAGAACAGATAAAAGAAGTACTTTGAAACGGACAATAACACAGGAGGGAATGATTGATAGTAAAGTGCTTTAAGCTTTCTAATATACATTGGATCTGTTCATTTAATTCTTTTTCATAATTTCCATATTTTATATTTGTGTGATGCATTATTGATAATTTCCTCAGATCTTCTAATTTAAATCTTCCAATTTAATAATTTTTCTTTAACCTGTACATAATCTTCAGCTGGACCTATTGAATTTTATATTCTGATAACTGCATTTACTTGTGGAAGTTTTTTCTGGCTCCTCTAAGTATTGCCTATTCTTTTTTTTTTTTTTTTTTTTTTTTGTGGTACGCGGGCCTCTCACTGTTGTGGCCTTTCCTGTTGCGGAGCACAGGCTCCGGACGCGCAGGCTCAGCGGCCATGGCTCACGGGCCCAGCCGCTCCGCGGCACGTGGGATCTTCCCGGACCGGGGCACGAACCCGTGTCCCCCGCATCGGCAGGCGGACTCTCCACCGCTGCGCCACCAGGGAAGCCCATGCCTATTCTTTTATTAAGGTTATAAGACGTTCTTTGACATCTTAAGTCTATTTAAATATGCCCATGTGACAGTCTCTGTAAAAGTGTTTTGTTATCTACTGTTCTAGGGATTCCATTGGTCTGTTTGCTCTTTGTGCTGACTCTTGCTGCTGCTGGATTCGTTCTTCATGTGTTTTGTAGTTTTGGGCTGTGAGCTGATCTTTAGCAGAAATTTAGCTATTGGAATCCTGTTGGGTTTGAGGTTGGGGCCTATTCCCAGAATGCAGTTTTATGACTATTTTTGTGAGAAGTACTGAAGATGGTCCAGGACTAATCTCTGTTATTTATCAGCTTGTGGGGTTCCTAGACCATGTTGGTGGGTCATTTTAAACCCCACACACTAGTGTTTTGTCATCTGGGATTTATAATTTCAGGGTTATTGTTTTTGTTTTCCCCCCAGAGCCCAGGCTGAGATAAGACAAGAATCCCAGTCCTCGTGGGAGGGTCCTTGTCCATCTGTTCACTGAGAACACAGTCCTGGGGGGGTCTGGACCTCTGCAGCAAGTTTGGTTTGAGCTTCCACCTCGACTGGGACCAATGCCCGTTGCCTATCGCGATGGCTGTGAAAACCCGGCGCCAAGGTTACCAACACCTCACCCCCGCCGGCACCTTGGGTGCAGGATCAGCTCTGTGATTTCAGCCGTCTCTTTATATTTGGTGCCTTGAAGTTTCCCCTTCTTTCTTCAAGCTCAGCTCTAACAGATGTGTTTTTACTACTTAATCTACCAGTTCTGGGTACTTGCGGTGAAATAATGTTCAGGTTATCTGAGTCACTGTTGTCTGGAACAGGAGCTTGAAGCTTTCACACTGTGTTCAGGGAGTAGAGACCCCATAGACCCCTGTAGACCCCGGCCACTTCCAGCCTTAGGAAGGGATTCTCCGGGGTTTCTGTATTCTGGCTCTTCTGGGGAAACTGCCCTGTCTGCTTACGGAGGGCTTGTCTCATCTTGCTCATCAAATGTCTTTGGGTCCCGTTTACCCTTGATGAACTGTGACGAAGAAAATCCAGCCCTCTCTACTCTAATACCCTCTCTTCAAGTGGTGAACCCCGCGTCTGTCTGTTTTCCCATTGTGATCTGCCATTAAGATGTCATTTCCCTTTCATATTTCTTTAATCTCAAATCAGCTGCTAAAATCTCAACATTTCTTTTAAAGGTACCTCTCCTGTCTTCCTTTATTTTGATTTCATTATTAAAAAACACTCCCCATCTGATAATAAGACTAAACCTGCTTTTCAGGCCCATCTAGTTTCTCTTTGATTTTTCAAGCGGACTGAATTCCTAGGTGCGAAGTATTCTGGGCAACAGCCTTTTAAAATGCAGGCTTCATATTTGGGTTTGCAGTCATCTTATCAAGTTATTCCTTTATCTCAAATCAAGATTGTGGCATATTCTCTTTTTAATAAGTGCTTCTGTCATTCGGAACTGTTCAGTGGGCACCTGCTGTACACAAGGTATTTTTCTAGACCCTTGGGAGACACCTGCAAACAAAACAGTTCCCCTTTTCTGTCATTATTAGTAAAACTTTATGACCCTCCTGAGGGTGAAGCCACAGTTCATGTCTGTGAAGTACAGTCAGACCCTCACATAATTCCTAAGACTGGCTGTGCCGATCTGAGAGCTTATGGGTGTGGGCAGCTTTCCACAGCCG
The DNA here is from genome assembly GCF_026419965.1 of Kogia breviceps. Taxonomy (NCBI): domain Eukaryota; kingdom Metazoa; phylum Chordata; class Mammalia; order Artiodactyla; family Physeteridae; genus Kogia; species Kogia breviceps. The sequence continues at coordinate 3,113,171 of NC_081325.1, forward strand.
CTGGTCAGCAGGGCTCAGGTCCTGAATTCAGGCGGTGGGTTCGGGAGCCTTGCCGTCCGAACCAGCCTGCAGCCCAACACCCGTGGGCTCTGCAGCTCGACGCCCTGTGTCCCAGCCTCCCCCGAACAGGGACGGCCAGGTTGTTCCCTCCTTCAACGCTTAAAGGCCTCTGGACAGGAGGGGCCTCTTCTTTGTGTAAGGAAATCCTGGCCTGTGCAGAGCCTATGCCCCAGCCTGCTTTCCAAGGCTTCCCGCCTTACCCCCCAGTGCAGGTCCCAAGTGGCGGGTATCTGCTGAATTGCAGCCTCTTAGGAAACAGGAGCTACAGACACGGGCCGAGGCTGGCGTCCCACACGACCGGCGCTGACCGTGGCCGCCTGCCTTGGTGGCTGCTGCCTCCTCGGCGTAGAATTGTTTGCCAAACGCTGATCTTTGTTCACCTGGTAAGGTCCGCAGTCCGTGCAGCCAGGGGTTGGGCGCTTAGGGGTCGGCGCACCGGCCCTCCTCCTCCGCCGAGTGCGAGCGGCTGGGAGAGAGGGAGGGACAGCCAGGGGGCCGCCAGGGCCGTTGGACGGTGGGGCCGCTAGGGTCTCCCTGCACCCTTGCCGGTGCGGCCGGGGGAGGGGGCGCCTCCGGCCGCGGGGGCAGGTGCGGGGGCCCTCAGGCCAGGCCGGGGAGCGGGCCGTGGGCTGCGACCCCTGCTGCCCTGGAGGAGGGAGAGAAGGGGGAGAGAAGCACGAGTGTTACCCTCATGCAGTTCCTGCCCCAGAAGCACGAGGAGCGTGCTTGTGTCGGGGGAGACGTTCCCCTAGCAACAACCCTCCTGGTGTAGTTCTTGGAATCTGAGGGTCAACATCTGTCTGGCTGTCTGTCTCTGCCACCGTTTGGACTGGATCCTGTGTAATTCTCATCTTCTTCCGTGTCCCATGCATGTTAGAGGGACACAGATGTTGACTGAAGGAACACCTGTCTTCCCCGTGGAACCAAGGAGAAGATGCAGCCCTGGGCCTGGTGGTGGATCACACAGCGCGGCTGTTAGGACAGACTGACGCCTCACCTGCCGTCCTCTCAGGGCATTTTCCTATCTCTGGTTGTTGAAGGACGTTGGAAAAGAATTTCGTAAAGGTGTCACACGTCAATTCACACATTTCTTAGCTCTCCCGTAGAAGAGGCAATTAAAGCCCTGGAAAATGTAAATCGGGACGAGGCTTATGGTGACACCGACTTCCTATCTCACTCAAAACAAACACTCCATAACCTATAAATATATTAAGCAAGAACTTGACCCCCTGGTTCATCTTGTAATGGTGTTTCCAGCAATAGTGAATGGTTTTGGTCTACATTGTTTAGCTTAGTCCATTTAAATAGTGTTGCAGTTGTGACCTTTATTTTGAGATGTTGACGCCCAGGTATTGGTGGCGGGGTTTGCGTTCCTCCCGCCAGGCCTTCCAGGGCTGCGTCTCCCAGGAGCAGGTGAAGAAGCAGAGGCTCCGGAGGAGAAGCGTCTTCTTTCTTCCTGTCTCACAGCCCGCGAACTGCGGGGTCAGGTTCCAACCCGCGCACCTGACCCCGAAGCGGGGGCGCATCTAAGGGAAGCACGTCCCTGGATCAGAAGCTCGGGCCCTGGGCAGCCTCACCTGAGCTTTCAAAGTGAGCCAGCTTCATCCTAATTACAGTTTCAACAAAATATTTGCTCTCGGCCGTGTGGAGATCATATAATTAAGAATAGTTTTATTATTTCAAACTTGGGGAGCATCAGTGGCTGCTACTCATTTTTAAGACTGATGTCATGCTGTGTTGGACAGTTTTTGATTCTATCATAGAACTGAAACCAGGACATGGGTTGGGTTGAGATCTCTTGAGGAAAATGCAACACAGAATGACGTAAATTTTCAGTGATGTCATAGACGCTAAAATAGTTCCTGGTCGATATAGTGACTCTTGGTGTATTTTGTTCCTAAGAGCTCCAGGCTCTGGCTTAGACTGACCAAAATCACAGCCTCCACTCTTGAAATTCTGTGTTTGTAGAAACTTGCATTTTAGGGGAATTTTCAAAAATTTCTCATTTTCCTCTTTCCCAAGTGTTTCCAGCCTTCCCTGGCCCCCGACGCACGCTGCCTACAGCAGAGATTTACACGTGTTCTTTGGAGCATATTAATTTATTCCAACAGTAATTCCTGGCAGTCCTGTTGATATCCATTTTCCTGCGTTGTCTAATACACACCAAGTCATGTTTATCGTTTTAACACCATTGAATTCAATAGAACTCTTAATTTTGCTTAAGTTTCGTATTCATCTGGATCTATATTTCTCCCAATTGTGAATCAGAGGGTAGATTTTTACTTTTCTGTTTATTCTGCTGATTAGATAACTTACTGAAGTAAAAATTTGAAACAGCACTGAGTAGCTTTATGTGTCGGTAAATTAGCCAAGACAAGCAGCTAAAACCCCGTTGCTAAAGCTCTATTCAGACCAAGCACTACTCTCTGCTGGGCCTGCGTCCTGAGATTCGCAACAGAATCAGACTAGGTGAGGACTGTAGCAGATTGTCAGGGGAAAATCGAGAAAGTGAAAACTTCTGAAAATGGATCTGATAAGACTGCAAAACTATGGGAAGATTTCTCGGCCTCCCTTACGAAGAATAATAAAAATGATGATTCCAGAGATGTTGTACGTTTGCAATAACCTGCTTACGACTGAGCGTCTCCTGGCGGTGTTATCATCCCTGTTCCTTAGAGACCGTTTATGGAGGTGGTTTTATGATACATTCCTGAAAAGCCTCCAGATTTCAAATATGCAATATAAACCACCTTATGAAAACTGCAGTTTTATAAATAGTACCACACCTACCTCAGATTAAATAGGATTTCCACATTTTAGCGTGGCCAGCGTACGGTAAGAGATGGATGCAGAAAACCCACGAGCGGGTGGGTCAGTGTGTCAGGATCTGTCCAGGTTATTTAAGTGAGAAGGTCTTGAACTTGCTGGCCTCACAATTCCTTTACGCTCTCAAAAATGATTGAAGATCCCAGACAGCCTTTGTCCGTGTGAGTTATAGCAGTCAACATTGACCGTCTTACAAATTGAAATTGAGAAAAACTTAGATCACAAGAATATATACAAGAATGCATCCCAGGAGCCTACAGAAGGTAGGGGCCAGCACCTGCCGCGTAGCCTCTGGAAGAACCCATCGTACATCCGAGAAGAGTGAGAGCGGAGGCACACGGAGCCGACCGTCGTCACGAGCATAGTTTTGACCTCATAGAACCCCTGAGAGGGTCCCCAGATCATACTTTGAGAACCGCTGGTTTAAATGATTTGATGTTATTATTTAACGTTTATCCACACCTTGTAGGAACTTAATCAGTAATAGCCGGTGAATTATTTCAAACCGTAGTTTCTGATCATGGCTGTTAGGATCAACCAACTTCTGTGTGATGCCCTGTTCTCTGAGTTTCTGCCTGTGAGATCTTGGGCAAGTCCCTTAAGCACTCGGAGCCTTCGTTTCCCGAGTGAAACTGGGGCTCGTAGGGTTACTGTGAGGATACCCAGCACGCGACAGGTATCCAGCCCGTGGTGGTTACAGTGGAAGAAAAGAAACGGAACGGAGACCCAGGTCAGTGCAGGCTGGGGGCTCCTGCCACCCCCTCCCAAGGAGGAGGCTTCCTGATCGCTGTGGGATGAAGCGGAGAGTTCTCCCCGGGAAGGACGGCTGCAAGGAAGAGAGAGAGGCTGCATTTCAACCCTCCCCTCCCCCGCCTGACTCTTTCCCTATAGTGTGTTTATCTTTAAGAGCTTTGATCTGAAATGGGTAATTCCCTGCACTTCCGAAGTCCGGGCTTGTTTGCTTCTCTATATTTACACTCACTTTGTTGTTTTGTTCGATGGAGTTTTACTGCTGTGAATACAGGACACCTTCCACCAGTCTCAGCTCAGATTCCTCAGAACTATCCCAGCTCTGTTGTAGCAACATTCCTGCCTCAAACCCGCCCTCGGCTGTGGAGCCAGTGTTCGATACAATTCTTTTCTGTAAGTTGCACCTTATCCCTGGTCATTTTCTGTGTGTCTAGGTTTGGTGTCCTGGGGCCCAGGGGGAAGTGGACAAGGGCCCCTTTGACTGGGATTCCCTTTAAGGGCAGCCGAGGGGGTGCTGCAGGGGGAGCTGGTGGAAGCTGCCGGTGAAGAGGGCGGTGGGAGGCCCTCCCCGCTGGGTGAGGAGTGGAGATCATCGCCCAGGGACCTGGGAGGAAGGGCCCCTCTGAGCCTTTGACAAGGGCCGCTGGGCTGTCACAGCAGATGGTTTGACAGTGATTCTTCTGCAGTAGTCTCACATGACCCTTGCTGGGCTTTTCTGAAACCCACAGGAAAATCTCCTCACCCTTCCGGTCCCTTAGATCATGGACTCTCGCTTGTACTCCTTTGCTTATTTCATGCGGTCAGTCGTTATCTATGGAGCTCCTACCGTGTGGTGGGCTGTGCTGAGCCCGAGGGCGACTGGTGCACCGTGAGCCCGATTTCCGGCTCTGGTGGAGGAGAGGTGGCCCTGTCTGCCCCAGACCCGGGGATTCAGGAAAACAAACCAATCATGGGAGCAGGATGGCAATTTCAGCTTGGAACGTCTATTTTGAGATGGTGGTAGGATATGTACATGAAAGATTCGTAGTAACCCTTCCTGTAAGTCGTTTTCGAAGTTCTGGATATCAGGACAGCAGAGCGTCTGAGCAACTTTGGGGTCCCGCAGGCCTGGACGTTCATGCCACGTGCCCCATTTACAAGTCGCGTGGAGTGGGTACACTTCTTAGCGCGTGGGCGGGTCAGTGTCCTCTGTGCAGTCGGGGTTCTTAATAACTGAACCGATGGGCTGGTGTGTGGGTTGCGGGGTTGGCTGTCCGTGCTGGGAGCCGTCCTCGGAGCCTTGTGTGTTGGTTCAACACTTCACGCCAGCCAGTTTCTGTGGCTTCGGCTGGACCAGCGGGGCCCCTGATCTGAGAGCGACAGCAGGCCTGACAAAAGCAGCAGTGAGGTGCAGCAGAGGATCCACTCCCGAGCGTGCAGGGCTCAGAGGCGGAACAGAAGGTGGGGCCCCGCCCGGAAGCCCAGGTCACGCTTGGAATTCACCCGGGCTTGGGTTCGAATCCCCACCTCTGTTGCTTGCCTGCCGTGTGGGTTAAACTCTCTGCGCGTCCACTTTATCATCCATAAACGTGCGGATAGCAACCTCCCCCCCGCTGCGGGCTGGCGTGGGAGTTCAGTGAGGTGGAGAGTCTCAGGGGCTCAGCAGAGGGACCGCGAACGTCGGGCGCCCAGGGAATGACGCGGTTCCCGCCTCTTGCTCACGCTGCGGGCCACACACTCCTTAGAGCTCAGCAACTTACCCCAAGGCCAGAATCTCCGGCAGGGCGGCGGGCGAGCACGGGCTGCGAGCCTCTGCGTTGGCCCTGGTAGCCTCTGACTTTCCATGTACACGATCACTCAGGTAACTCCCACCTCTTGTTCACAAGGCTCTTAGTTGTGCACGAGTCCCCGCTGGGCGCCCGCTGTTCCTTCTCTGTGTGCGCCGAGTCCCGCCACAGCACCAGGCAGGGGGAGGGGACGCCCCGCCAGGACTAGGAATCCAAGCGTCTGCCCGCCTGACCCATCTGCGACCCTCCTGTTGGCTTCATCTTCCTGCTGCTCAGGGCGTCTAAACTGCATTCCACCCACCGGGTAAAGGCCAGCGTCTCCCTGTGGTCTGAGAAGGAAACCTGTTTCTCACCTGTGCCCGCTGAGGGCTGATTCGTGAGCGCGTTCTGGTCCCTGCGCAAGGTCCCCACTCACACCTCACTTAATCAGGCCACGCTGGGCCCTGGCCGCCAGCCTTGGTGCCACGATTGACAATGAATGATAGATACCAACTCCTGGGTCAGATCAGCCTAAAGCCAGCTTGAAAATACCTTATCATGGATGCAGAGGTCACCTTGGAGACACGTCCCCATTGTGGAAATCTTACTCCCCCCCCCCCCCCCGAGATCACTCTCTCTGCTTCCATGCATGTGCTGGTGTCTCTTAACCGAAGCTACGCTCAGTCCCACGCTAGGCTCCGTGACCAGGCACCATGGGGATGTCACACCCCTGAGGTCACAAGAGCCTGGGCGTGCGGGGGGCTCGCCGGAGGTGCTCCTGGCCGTCCCGGTGCCTGGTGGACCCTCCGCCAAAGCCATCGTGTTGAGGAAACAAAGGCAGCTCTCAGTGGTAGCTCTGCGATGCTCAGTCCTGGGCGAGGGAATTGCGTATGCAGTCTTCCTCTCCTGGAAACAAAGCGATGTGAAATGATAGGTCTCAGCACGGGGACGTGATGACACCACACTCACCACCTGGGGGTGAACAGAGCTGGGGCGTGGATCCTGCAGACCAGCAGTTACGCATGAAGGGCTGGCTGGTGGCCCCGGCCGAGCTGGAGCCCCGTCAGTGCACAGGCCGGGAGCGGGCAGGGACACCATCGTCTGGCTGTGCAGGGGGGTCACTGCAGGCGGGGGCTTCTGCGCCAGCCTGCACACGCGGGGCCTGCCCAGGTCGGGTGCTCTCCGCCTGTTCTACGTGCTCACTTTCCTTGCGATGCGGCTGGCCAGGCCACTTCTGCTGAACCTACGGTGCTGTTGCAGTTACAGGACAGGAAGCTTTCTGAAGCTGCCTGACAGAATGACTGAAGCGCCTTGTGGAAATCTAGGAGGACTTTTTTCCACGTTGGGGAAAACAGAAAGCAATGGGGTTGGGAAAGGAGGAGACAGGACCGAGCGGCGGGAGTGGCTCCAGGCTGCTGAGGCCTTGGCCCAGGAGGGGGCTGGGGAAGGAGTAAGTGCGCTGCTGCACACGGGCCTCGTCTGGGTCTGCTTAGTGCCAGCCAGCGCGTTGTTTTTTTTTTTCTTTGCGGTACGCGGGTCTCTCACTGTCGTGGCCTCTCCCGTTGCAGAGCACAGGCTCCGGACGCGCAGGCGCAGAGGCCACGGCTCACGGGCCCAGCCGCTCCGCGGCACATGGGATCCTCCCGGACCGGGGCACGAACCCGCGTCCCCTGCATCGGCAGGCGGACTCGCAACCACTGCGCCACCGGGGAAGCCCCCGGGCATTTTTAACAAGGGCTCTGGGGGAACACCACCTGGTCTGAGGTCCAGTCCGGGTGGCACTGCTCTCCCGTCTCCGAGGCCTTGAACACGGTGCCAAACTTCCTACAGGGACAGACTTGTGTTTGTGTCCTGGCTTATGGAGGTTTGAGCCTGGGCCAGTTTCCAAGTCAGATTCCTCATCCATAAAATGAAGATGGCCATCACCCCTGCCTCGTGGGGCTGTTTCGGGGTTAAATGAAATAATGTGTGTGTAATGCCCGGCTCAGCATGTGGTCCTCCTCCCGCAATACTCGTTATTGTATTAATTACCAGTAAGGTCGGTGATTTCTGCGTAGGGAGTTTGAGAGGGAGACCAGGTGAGTTGGAGGTCACCTGAGGGTGGCAGCCCCGTGGGGCTCCAGGTTTCAGAGGCGGCAGTGGGTTCAGGTGTGCACACGGTGAGTCCGGGGCGTCGGGGAGAATCTTCGTTGAATCAGAGGTTAACACAGGGAGCAGTCTTGGAAACGGGACCTGCAGGTACTGTGCCCACGGGCGGCCCTTTATGTCGATGTGGTGTCGCCCGAGAGCCATCTCCCACCCGGCCCCCTCAGGTGGCCCGGTCCCCTCCGTCCCGCACAGCCCCGTGCGTGTGAGTCCAAGGCCCGGTCCGACCCTTGCTGTGTACGACTCTGCCTAGTTGTGATGTGACACGCATGGACGGATGAGCTCTACCGTGCTGTAACATCGGTGACCTCAGGTGTGCGTGTGGAGCACAGGATGCAGGCTCCGCGCCTCCCCTGACCTCTGGTGGCCTTGGTCTGACCCTCTGTGGGAGGAGGGCTTTGACTAGACACTTCCCCAAAGCCCTCTCATGACCCACCATGTCGTCCGTGGTCGGCTTGGGTCCTCTCAGCCGCGGCTCCCTCACTCCATTCACTGGATTGTTCAGGACACCCTCTAGCGGCCTGCTCTGTGGCCTCACGGGCTGGACGCTGTGTACAGGGCTGGAGGAGGCTGAGCCTGCCCGGCCGGGTCCGAGCGGGTGAGCGCATGCCTCCCAGCCTGTGCCGCCGTACGGCAGAGGGGCACGGCAGCTGCCGGGGGTGGGGGGGCGGCAGAGCGCTCTCAGCCTCGCCCTTCTCTTTCCTTTTCTTCGTTTGGCTGCGCCAGGGGCGGGGCAGACCTGCCTAGGCGGTGTTTCCCACCTGGACCTGCTCTCAGACACCATCACTGTAGCTGTGCTTGGCTCACATCTGGGAGCCCCAGCCAGCAGCATCCAGGGTTGGTCCCCACAGGACGCAGGCACTTCGGAGGCCACTGAGTGAGGTCGTCTCCCGTGGCCGCTCGTCCGTGGCTCCGTCTAATACAGACAGCAGTCCGTCTCTTAGAGCTGCTTCTCTTTCCCGGACGACAGAAGCGGGGGTGCACATCTTGCTTTCAGGGAAACGCGGGCTGGTGTTTACCTGTCCCCGAGGTGCCGTGTGGCTGTGTTTATACAATGTCAGTACAGAGACGCCGAGGGCAGAGCAGTGCGCAGCTCTTGGGTTCCTTTCAGCCAGCGAATTAGAGGCCAGCTTGTGACGCAGACGCTTTAATGTGGTCCCATTGTAGGGCTGGAACACGATTTCTGCTTCTTCTAATTTGTTCCTGGTAATATGCAAAAGCAATACAGATGCCTTAGCTTTTCAGGCTTATGAATAAAGAGCACGGATATTCCGCATGAGAACATGCCCAGGCTTCTTTTATGGGATGGAAGGGGGTCCCTTTGCCTACATATATTAAAGTGTGCACCTGCCTTCAATAAGCCCGAGTCAGCATATGTAGCTGAACTGCGTGCCAAGTGTGCCTTGTAAACCCGTAATAAAAAGAACAGACGTGTTTCTGGGCAAAGGAAAAAGTGAAGAGGTTCAGCAGAGATTTGTGAGCTGAAAACAACAGGTAGAGCCAATGAAATACTCTGAAAGGTTCTGTATAATTGTAGTAGTTTTCAGGTTTCAGTATTTCAGAAAATAACCGTTGCCTTGGTGTGGGGTAAGATTTACTAAATGCTCGGCACCATTAGAAGCTGTGATGTCACATGCTATTTGCTACTGAAAAAGAAAACCTGCTCTTTCTGCCATCACAGAAAACCGATCAAGCCGGCCCGGCCCGATCTTCCATTTAAGGCTGATTAAGAAGGCTCGTTGTGGTCAGTGGCTGGTTCCCTGTTCCTCGTTTCTTCCACCTGACTCAGAGCTCCCGCTGGAGACCACGGATCCACGGGTAGTGTGATCCACATCTCTGATTACTCAGTGAACAGTTACTGGTGTGTGTGTGTGTGTGTGTGTGTGTGTGTGTGCGCGTGTGTGTGTGTGTGTGTGTGCGCGCGCGCGCACTTATTTAGATGGTGAGGCCTGGAGTCGGAGGGGCACAGCCATCTGGGAAAGTGGATTTGTAGGACAATCTGCAATCTCCTGGAACTAGGAGGAGAGGAAGCAAAGAAGCATCGGCGCACGGGGAGCTGTTGCTGGTGGCTGAGCGTCGGGAGGGTTGATGCAGCTCGCTCTGGGGGGGCCCCCGGAAGTCTTTCCGAGAGAACAGAGAGTGAGCGAAGTCCTGGTGCAGTTGATGGAGGCAGAGCAAAGCGACCTGTAATTCCCCTCCTTTCTGTTGGACTCGGTGATGCCCTATTGTCTGTAAGCGGTTCCCTTACCACCCACCCACTGACGAGTCAGGGCGGCCTCCACGCCAGCCCCTCCGACCTCAGCTCTCGTTGTCCTGTCCTGATGTCACCGCAGAAGCTTCCCGGGGAGGCTGGGCTGCATTGTCGGTCACCGGTGTTCATCACTGTTTATAACCACCGACTGCAGTTTACATCCAGGTCCAGGTGGTACCAGGTCCAGCTCGTTGGGGACTGGACTCCAGCGTGGAATTCACATGATGGTTCCGTTTGCATTTTCCCATCAGGAGGATGTCATTGGCCCTTCAGGGGCTGAGTCACCTTCAAAGGCACATTGGTTTGTAAGTGGGGCCTCCGAGGGCAGGGCAAACGGGAGGGGAAAGTTTCAGGACATTTAGTAAAAACTGTCTTTTGGTTTCAAAGTGGAGGGGACAGTCCTAAATGCACGTGGACACACTGACCCGGAGGTGGCTGTCTTAGTGCCGGGCCTTTCCAGCAGATCCAGCTACTGACACTCGAAATCCACGGGAGTGTGTCCTGTGTCTCCAGGGACAGGAGAGACGGCCCCAAGCCTGCCAGGCCCTCGGGGGCTGCCCCAAAGCCTCGCCGTGTGGTGACCGGTGCCGGCCATGGTTAAAGCCGGTCCGAGCGCGTGAGGAAGAAGGTTCTGGAAGCTGCAGCTGGGGACAGGGCGGGGCGACAGGAGGGTGCCGGGCGAGACCTGGGCTCCATCCTGGTGCTGGACCCAGGCCAAAGGGGCTGACCTCTGGCGGCTTTGCTTCCCCACCCGCAAAATAGGAGTCAGAGTAGCAGGGACCCCGCCAGTCTGTTTTTTTGAATATCTATTTATTTATTCATTTACTATTTTTGGCTGCATTGGGTCTTCGTTGCGGCACGCTGGCTTAGTTGCTCTGCGGCGTGTGGGATTTTAGTTCCCCGACCAGGGATCCAACCGGTGTCCCCTGCATTGGAAGGTGGGTTCTTTACCACTGGACCACCTGGGAAGTCCCCGGTCTGGTTTTTAAGTTAATTAATTTTCTTCGAGTCTTATTGAGATGTAACTGACACACAGCACTGTGTAAGTTTTAGATGTACAGCATAACGATCTGACTTGCAAACACGGTGAAATGATGACCACGGTAAGTTTAGTGAACATCCGTCATCTCATAGAGAGGCAACGTTCAAGAAACAGGAAAACATTTTTGTCCTTGTGATGAGAACCCTTCGGGTCTAGTTTCTGAGCAGCTGTGTCCCCTGCATAAGGGATGATAATAGCAGGTGTGAATTCTGCTCATCGTGTTGCACGTACATCCCTAGTCCTTGTTTATCTTACAGCCGGAAGGTCGCGCCTTTTGACCACCTTCATCCGGTCCCATCTCCCCTCACCCCCTGCCTCTGTAGCCGCAAATCTGATGTCTTAGTCTCCGAGTTTGCTGGTTTTCAAGGTATAATCGACCTATAACACTGCTAGTTCCTGGTGCACAGTATAGTGATTTGATACGTCTGTACATTTAAAAATGATAACCATGGTTCATTCAGCTGCCGGCTGTCACCGTACTGAGCTGGCACGTGATCATTGACTCTGTCGCCCGTGCTGTGCGTTTCATACCCGTGACTCACTGACGTTGCCACTGGGAGTTTGTCCCTCTCCATCCGCCGCGCCTATTTCTTTCCTCTCCCCACCCCCGTCCCCGTCGGCAACCACCCGTTTCTTCCCTGCATCTATATGACTCTTTCCGTTGTGTTACGTTTGTTCATTTGTTTCATTTTTTTAGACTCCACATATAAGTGAATTCATACAGTACTTGTCTTTCTCTGTCTGACTTGCTTCACTTAGCACCGTGCCCTCTAGGTCCATCCATGTTGTTGTAAATGGCAAGATATTCTGTTCTTCTTTTATGGCTGACACATGTATATACCACAGCCTCTTTATCCGTTCATCTATTGATGGGCATTTGGGTTGTTTCCTTATCTTGGCTATTGTGAATAATGTTGCAGTGAGCTTTGGGGTGCATATATCTTTTCTAATTAGTATTTTTGTTTCCTTTGGATATATACCCAGGGGTGGCATTGCTGGATCATATGGTAGTTCTCTTTTTAATTTTTTTGAGGACTCTCTGTACTGTTCTCCATAGTGGCTGCATCCAGTTACATCTCCACCAGCAGTGCACAGGGGCTCCCTTTCCTCCACACCCTCTCCAGCACTTGTTATTTGTTGTCTTTTTTTTTTTTTTTTTTTTTCTGGTATGCGGGGCTCTCACTGGAGAGAGCTTGCTCTCCTCACTTGGAGAGTAAGACTGAAAACATTAAGAGACACAAACAGAACTGAACCGCCTGCCAACAGTCTCCCCGAATTGAAGCCGTGTGGACTGCAACTTTTCAAAAATAGGAATCCAGAGAATTTTCCAGGTCATTAAAGCCCCAACTGCAAATCCACGACTCATAATATTACCATCGGGCTCTGATGATAGATTGCTTTTTACACATCGGTGGGGAAAGGCTTACTGGAGTACGGAGGAAGAAGGTCACTGGACGTTGGTTTTGAATCAGCACAGGTCTTCTGTCTTCTGCGACTTGACAGAACAATTCCAAATGTGTGGATAGATTTCCTGGAAGATTCGCACACACCCCGTTGCATCTTATAATTTATAAAACTCAAAGACATTTAAAATGTAGGTTCTTGCAGACTTGTGGCTCTCCTGGAAGCCTTCTCTGAAACAAGAGCCAGCGTTCCTGGGCACCGCTGGTTCTCGCTGAGGATGGAGTGGCGACGGGGGTGCCGCGGGGCTGCCGTCCGCCTCGTTTGTGCCCTTTGCCGTCCGCATCCTGTGCACGTGCCTTTAAGTGTGTGTCTTGGCGAAGGAAAGTGTGAGATTGGTTAGGCAATCCAAGGCAGAACAATTTTTATTTGCAATGGCGTTGCACTCCTGATATATCTCTGAGTCCGCATAATATGGAAACAGTGAGAACACAGGCAAAAGAATCCTACCAGTGGACTGGAGAGTACTGGATTTGTAGGAAAGAGACCGCATAAGATTTTCCTGTTTGCCTTTAAAGAAAGAATCTGTCTATAAACGTAGAAAGGTATAGCTCTCCAGATGTTTTTGAACAACTGGTTATGTATTAAAAATGTAAGCTACTGTTTTGGTCTTTGAAATGGGAAATAAAATGACTTCTGGTTGTTTCTGAAGCCACAACAGGATCGACATATGTTTCCAATGACCGTGGTCTAGCAGGCATTAAGTTCTAACTATAAATTATTTGTTGCAAGTTGGGAATGAGTTTGTCTGAAAGAGGTAAAAGGGATTTGGTGCTGTGTATCCTGCTCCCAAAGTTCCAGACTTGGATTCGCACACCCGAAGCCTAAGGTTTTCATACTGAAATTTCGAGCGTTGTCCCAAAGGCTGAAAAAAGTCCCATGATTGAGGAATGTGCAGCGGGAAGGGCTGGGTGAGTGCATCCTGGGCCACCCAGAGCGCTGGGCGCCGGGGAGAGGGTGCCGGGTGCCGGGAAGGCGGACCACAGCCTCCGGCTTCAAACCAAGCATCGTGCTTTATGCTCAAAACGAAGAAACAATGAGTGTGATTTAGCTCTGCCCCAGTCAACTTGGAACCTGCGTCGCTTATGGTTTGACTCAGCCTTTGCGCTCCGATACTGTGCGTGTGAGTGTTTAACCCAACGTGTGTGGCTCCGAATGGCCAGAGGATCTGGACAGTCGTGTCGTAAACTCACATTAATTCCTTTTTTGTTTCAACAAGGTGAGAGTTACTTCATTCTCTTCCTTCTTAGGTTTAAGACTCGTTCATTTGCTCCCAGACGTGAATCCCTAGTTGGTAGTTGGCACGTTAAGCGGGTTTGTCTTAAGAAAAGCATTTTTCTTCTTTAAAATTTTTGGCTTTTACAACTCTCAAAATGGACATCCAAATTCTCTAATGTAAATCTCCAGAGCATTCTTCAGTATGTTTTAGACGGCCAGCTAAATAGTTTCTATTTCTTTTCATTCCTCCGTGATGAAAAAGTAAACAAGTAACCTAAATTTAAACAACAGCAGCCACCCCAAATAATCATATCTATCAGTCCTTTATTCACAAATAAAGGCTGTGTATACGAGGCAGATTTAAAGGAAGGATGAAATAAGTGCTATCTTGGTTGATTAGCTACAAAATCGATAAAAGGCTAAGGCAAATTAGAATCAAATTTTAAAGAATTTATTTCATTTTTCCAATTACATAAACATTCAAAACAGACCCATACACTTGGTGGATTCGATTTTCCTGCGGCTGCGATGCAGCTGGTGTTTTGGAGCGGATGCTGAGGGAATCTTGAAAGCAACCTGATGAGATTTCCTGACTAGGATACGCCCCAGGCTGCGCACCTCAAGGCACTTTCGGCATTTCCATTCGAGACACAGGCTGTCTGGAAAGAATGACTCTACCACAGATATCTGTCTGAGCCGTACGGCTGGGCTGCTGGCTTGGCGGGGCTTGGGTCCCTTGCAGGTGCCTGCGGGCTGTCTTCAAATACGCACATGTGATGTGAGGTGGGACGGGGCAGGAGTGACTTCAAAGTGGGACAGGCCAGGAAGTCCGAGGTTCTGCCCTGAGGGGACACAGAGGAGCACGGGGGCCCCAGGGCTGAGGCATCCTCCTCTCAAATGGGGCTTCTGGAAGATGCCACGGGAGGGGCAGCTCCTGGCTACTGCCCCCCCTTGGGGTGCAGAGCAGCCTCTGCCTGTGGGTGTCGGACGTGGCGCCCCGAGGGGAAAACTGGGGACCGGAGCGAAGCTGAGGCTTTTTCAAGAACGTGCTGGTGGCCAGACAGGGACCCGGTGCCGGACTCCCCACGCGCGTGCAGGTGGCATCCCAGCTCCCATGGGGGAGGGACGAGAGGAGAAACCAGTGACGGTGCTGTGCTTCCTCAGGGCCTCGCCGGGAACTCGGCAGCACGGCGTGGGCGTGCGGGATCCAGGCCGGTGATGCGCGGGGGAGCCTGGACCAGCCCCGACGCCGCAGCGCCCTGTCCGCTGTCACGTGACCGCCGCTCTCCCCGCGCTTCCGGCCCTCCCTCCGTCTCCTGCCGCTGCCAGGACCGCAGAGTACGCTTCTCCTGCCTCTTGTTTCTTATCTCCTTTTGTCTTTTCAGTCGTCCAACCCTCCGGGGCCGCCCTGGCACACGCGTCCTACCGAATCAGAGCAAGGAAGGTCTTCCCTCTGGCGGGTGGCAGCCGAGGCCCTGAGTCCTGAGGCTCTGCCTTTCCCTCCGGGTGGCCGCCGGTTCTGGGTACTGGGGCCCGGGGAAGTTTTGTGGGCCCAGACGTGGAAGAAGGCCGCCCACGTGCTCCTACAGCTCGGGGCGGGGGTTGTGCTGGGAGCCGCCGAGTCTTCTGCCCGCCTGGGGTGCCCTGAACAAAGACGGGAGGGCGCTGGCCGACCAGCGTCCCTGGACGCTCTCTGACTCACTGCGGAGGCTTCGGGCCAGCGCCTGGCATTCTGAGAAGGTTTCGGGAACACACACGGCATGGAGGTCGCTGGGACCCCCCCTAGGAAGGGTGTGGCGCGGCACGCGGAGCCCTCGGAATTCTACACCCCGTGCTGTGCTGCCCGAGGCCGCTTGGGATTGCAGTCACAGACAGAGCAGGCTGAGTGCAGGGTGGCGGGACAGGCGCCGAAGCCACTGCAGATGTCTGTCCGTCCGCCACTGACCGCACGCTGGTTGCGTGGCAACGAGGGGGCCTGCGGTTGGGCGTGGCCACCTAGCTCATGGAGGTGCTGGCCAGGGTGTCAGTAGACTTCCTGAAGTGTCAAAAACTTTGAGAGGTCAAAAGCCCAAATTGGGTTTTCACCTGACTTTGTGTGGGTGATTCTGGGGCACCAGATTAGTGAGGGCTGAGACTTAGCGAATGGTGAAGTGCCCACTCCTCAAAGTCTTTAAAATCCATATCTGAAGAGCGTGCGGAATTCGTTGAGGAACGGTGGCTCATTTGCTCAGATTGCAGTCTAGATATTGAAGGATTGGCAGTGCTCTCTCAGAGAGGCCGGAGAAACAGGACAAGCAGCTACTTTAGGGAGGACAGGTAGAGTTTAGCCTCTGCTTCTCTCCCTTCTTTTTTTTTTTTTTTTTTTGCGGTACGCGGGCCTCTCACTGTTGTGGCCTCTCCCGTTGCGGAGCACAGGCTCCGGACGCGCAGGCGCAGCGGCCACGGCTCACGGGCCCAGCCGCTCCGCGGCACGTGGGATCCTCCCGGACCGGGGCACGAACCCGCGCCCCCTGCATCGGCAGGCGGACTCGCAACCGTTGCGCCACCACGGAAACCCTGCCTTTTTTTTTTTTTGCGGTACACGGGCCTCTCACTGTTGAGGCCCCTCCCGTTGCGGAGCGCAGGCTCCGGACGCGCAGGCGCAGCGGCCACGGCTCACGGGCCCAGCCGCTCCGCGGCACGTGGGATCCTCCCGGACCGGGGCACGAACCCGCGTCCCCTGCATCGGCAGGCGGACTCCCGACCACTGCGCCACCAGGGAAGCCGTGCTTCTCTTACTTTTGACCATCCCTGAGGACCCAGGAAAACATGTAGTTCTCAAGGCTTGCTGGGCAGAGGGGGAGAGATGTCAGGAATTCCTTGGAGTCCTTCTGAGTGGAGTGTGTGTTTTTTCCGTGCTAACACATTCTTCCCAGGTGGAGGAGGGGAGAGATGTAGCCACAGATGCACAGGTATCTAAAGCCCCAAGAGACTGTGAAGTGAAGTGGGGAGAGAGAAGCGGACACTTCCTTATCACGGGCGCTGACGGTCAGGAGAGGGAAGGAACGCCAGTGTGAGTCCTGGGGTTGTGCAAGGTTTTCGAGAAGCCTGCGTCACAGGTCAGGGGAAGGAATACGTTCCAAGAAGCGATGGGCGGGAAGCTGGTGAAGGTCAGGTGCGCGCCCAGGCTGACGCAGCCCCTCTGGCATCCGTGCGGGTTCGTCCCGGGCGGCTGCCAGGTGTGCCCGCAGGAGGCCTGAGGGGTCCACGCTGTGGTGTGACGCCGAGGCGCTGCCGGAGACGCCGATCACAGGCGTCCCCAGAGCGTTCGGTTCAGCGAGGCGGTGCACCGAGCTCTCTCTAGGAGAGCTCGGCCGCGCGACAGAGGTGAGGGGGCAGGTGCATCCGGGCCGCAAATCCCGAAGCCAGGCCGGCAGCCCCCCCTCCGCCGCGGGTGGGAGCGGACGCCAGGCTTGCGTCTGCTTGGCGGTTGCTAACTCCTCTTCACCTGCTGTTCAACAAGCTACTCTCTGCAGAACGTTGTTTCAAAGACGGGGTCGGCCCTTCCTCGACCTTCACTGCTCTTTTTTGGACTTTAGAAGTCTCCACCCCCTTTTAACGTTATTTAAACAAATATTTAAAAAATGTTATTAAAAAAAACCCTACCATGCCATGCTTCTCCCCAAGCTTTTATCCAGAGCAGAGAGCTGACGGCACAGTGAATCAGAATCTGTCTGCACTTCGATGGGGGGTGGTCCAGGTGAGGAAAGAAAATTTATGGAGGTGGCCAGCAAGGCCACAGGTCAAAGACAAGAGGAAAAATCGAGAATTTTTCCGTATTTATGACCAGTAATTAAAATTGCAATCAAATGTGTAGAAATGGTAGAATGAGGAGGTAATAGGCTTTCATCATATCAAGAACGGTGAGTAGGGGCTTCCCTGGTGGCGCAGTGGTTGAGAGTCCGCCTGCCGGTGCAGGGGACATGGGTTCGAGCCCTGGTCTGGGAGGATCCCACATGCCGCGGAGCAACTGGGCCCGCGAGCTACAATTACTGAGCCTGCGCATCTGGAGCCTGTGCTCCGCAACAAGAGAGGCCAGGATAGTGAGAGGCCCGCGCACCGCGATGAAGAGTGGACCCCACTTGCCACAACTAGAGAAAGCCCTTGCACAGAAACGAAGACCCAACACAGCCATAAATAAGTAAATAAAATGAATTAAAAAAAAAAAAAAAAAGAACGGTGAGTAAAAGTGGAAAGAAAAAACTATTTACATTTGTAGCAAAAAAAGTCAGCACCCTATAGGGTTAAGGAAATGAGCACCTGCACATTTAAATGCAGTTTACTAAACTGTCTTCTTGCTTCTAGTTCTTCAGAAGCCTTAAGAATATCTTCAGAAATTCAATCAAGCAGCTCTTTATTTTTTTTTAAAGAAAATTTTCTTTTTGTCTTTGATATTCCTGAATTTCATTCTGATGTGATTATCCTGTGGCATCCACATGGAATCTGAGGTAGGGCCAGCAGTCTGTGGTTTTTTTTTTTTTTTTTTCGGTACATGGGCCTCTCTCTGTTGTGGCCTCTCCCGTTGCGGAGCGCGGGCTCCGGACGCGCAGGCGCAGCGGCCACGGCTCACGGGCCCAGCCGCTCCGCGGCACGTGGGATCTTCCCGGACCGGGGCACGAACCCGTGTCGCCCGCATCGGCAGGCGGACTCTCGACCACTGCGCCACCAGGGAAGCCCCAGCAGTCTGTGTTTTAAAAGCCCTCCTGGTAATTCTGATGTGGAGCCAGTGAGCAGTGCCTTAGATTAATTTTCCACATTCAGCCACAGGATAAATTCTGGCTTGGGGGTGTGCTGGGGGTGCCCTAGACCAGAAGTTCTCAGGCTGTGGCTCCTGGAAGCCCAGACCCACCAAATCAGAAAGTTTGGGGCTGGAACCCAGTCATCGGTTCAAACGTCCTTCAGGCGGTTCTGGGCACGCTGACGTCTGAGAACCTCTGTTCTAGACCATTGGTTCTCAGCGTCCTATGTGCTTCAGGACCCCCGGGGATCTTGTTAGAATGCAGGCTGTACCCTGCAGGTCTGGGGTGGGGCTCGAGTGTCTGCTGTCCTGATGCGTTTCCAGGTGCTGCCAGCGTTACTGACCCATGGACCACCCTCAGAGCAGCCCAGCTGTGAAATATTATGGTCCCTAGAAATACACATTTTCTATGTAAATGGAGAAAGAGGCATTCGAATTAAAATGTCACTCTCCTGTCTTGACAGTGAGCCAGACCTAAAGTAAATTATCTTCTCCAGTAAACCTGATGACACTGTGAGTTCCTGAATGTAAAAGCCTGAGGATACAGCTTTGGTTGTTTGATTTCCCTCTGACAGGTAGTAGGTACTTAATAAACGGGACGGAGAGAACAAATGGGGACCCTCCCCAAGGCCTCCCAAGAGGCTGACGCGCGGGCAGAGTCAGGAGCACCATCCTACTGAACCCTTTTTAGCTTTAAGAATGTGCTGGAGGGCTTCCCTGGCGGCGCAGGGGTTGAGAGTCCGCCTGCCGATGCGGGCGACGCGGGTTCGTGGCCCGGTCCGGGAGGATCCCACGTGCCGTTGAGCGGCTGGGCCCGTGAGCCGTGGCCGCTGAGCCTGCGCGTCCGGAGCCTGTGCTCCGCAACGGGAGAGCCCACAACAGTGAAAGGCCCGCGTACTGCAAAAAAAAAAAAAAAAAAAAAGAAAAAAGAAAGTACTAGAGCAGGAAAGAGGCCTGTGCCCATACGGATGACCCCAGGGGCCCCAGGAAGGAGCTGGCGGTTCTCAGCATTTGAGTCTCTCTGAGACGCTTTTGCTGCTGTCAACCCTCGGCTCATTTTCCCCTTTGGCTCAAATGCACCCTTTTAATCAACTTTCATTGTTAGATGGCTCTGTGCACTCAGCACTAGTCATTTTTGCTAAATCCCGTCTCTTCCTCCAGTGCCTCTTTCGGACGGCAGCGGCGGCTGGGCTGGGGCGGGCCTGTTGGCCAGGAGGGGAGTGAGGGCCACTCTCCTGCCTCCCGGCTGCTCGCCTCTCTCCCGCTCCCCTCCGTGGCCACACCTCGCTTTCTCCTTTGTTTTAGGCATGTTGATCTTTTCCTCTGCAGACGCCTCCCCCCACCTTCCGACCCCTCTCACAGGCTCGTAGTTTGTAGGAGATGCC
The DNA here is from genome assembly GCF_026419965.1 of Kogia breviceps. Lineage (NCBI taxonomy): Eukaryota > Metazoa > Chordata > Mammalia > Artiodactyla > Physeteridae > Kogia > Kogia breviceps. The sequence continues at coordinate 3,132,831 of NC_081325.1, forward strand.
AATCCTCGCCCTTGGAAGGCTTACAACCCAGGGGTTCTTTCTGGTTGAGAAGATCTAGGCTGTTGGTCGTGGACCTTTTGTGAATCTCAGGAAAGAAAGGGTGTGGGCGAGTCTACTGACCGGCAGGTTTACGGATGCCCGCAGGATGCCCAGTGGTTTGCAAACATCAGCTGTGTGACTTCAGCCAAATCCCGGGCCCCCGATGGTCTGGGTCACTCAGGGAGCACCTGGAAACCCTCTCCCGCTCAGCTCCAGCCTCGCCGAGGTGCCGTCCAGAGGTGCTCCTGGCGACTCTGTGGGTCCTCTTGGGACGGCCCCCTGCTTTCCTGCAGCTGCAGTCTGTGCAACAGCTCAATAAAATGGGCTTGCGAGCTTCTGTAACCTTTGTCAAATGAGTGTTCTTTCCTGTACGTGTAGCCCTGTAAGACCTTATAAAAAATGTAAAAGGAAGGTACCAAAGTTTCACCCTTCTGTTTTTTTAGGGCCGCAAAATGTTCGATTCCACAAGAGGACCAGTAAATAATACCCAGAGGGGGAAATTAGGGAATAGATTTTGTTTCCTCCCCCTACAAAAAAAAGCGAAGGTGGCATTGCCCTCTTTGAGAAGCTGAGCAAACCAGAAGCAGGCCTGTTAAGGTTAACCCTAAGTGTTCTCCCCTGAGAGCATCCCGGTTGGGTGTTGAATCTCACGCCCTCCTCGCTGTGCAGCCTCAGTGCCACGCGGCCGGAACGCCTCCTGCCAGGCGCTCAGCTCAGGGCCCCAGCCCCTCCGAGAGCTCCTCTCTTGTTGCCGTATTTTCTGTAATGCGTCTGCAAAGCTTTGACATCGGTGCTCCAGTGAGGAACAGAATTCAAGTTCACAAGTAGAAAAGTACGCAAAGGAACGTCCGGCAGTCAAATCAATCTGCTTTCAGATTTGCGGAATTGGTTTTGAAAATGGGATATGTGGACTTTCATTACTTTGTAAATACCCGCTATCAAATTTACAGCTAGATTCAGGCATGCGATATGGTTAAATCATGGTTACTTTGTGGATCATGACTTCCCTGCATGGGTTCTAAATCCTTATCTTTCACTAGCCTGGATTTTTCCTCCTTTTGTCCTGAATCGTCCTGACTTTCACAAAGTGAAAGGTGCTGTTGCATCTCTTTGGCCAGGATGAGCACGCGGGTCTTTGCAGAGAGAGCAGGACTGATCCTCTGGCTTAAACGTCCTCTGCAGTGTGGGCTGGCCGGGGCGGCCCCCTGAGGCAGCAGGAGCAGCATTTCAGTCCGATCGTCGGGGTGGGGAGAGCCGAGGACAGGCCTGGGACGGTGAAGGCTCCGCGCCCGTCTGCGCGGCTGCCGCCTCCAGGCTGCCTGCCTCTCGCCTGGCTCGGCTGCGAACGCAGGGCCCAGCCTGGGACCCGCTGGGGCTCCGGCCGAGCTGGGGGCTTTCCACCGTGTTGCCCCCTCGGGACCCTCCTCCAGGGCCTGCTTCCGTTCTTCTGAACTGCTCTGGGCCACTAGCCCTGAATTTGAACAGAGTGAAAAGGCAGGAAGAATTTACCCCCGAGAACTCTTAAAGGGGCATCAGATCGGAGTCCCTCCCCACCTGCCCGAGGATGCCGTGGAGGTGGCTTCGCCCGTTAAAGATGGGGCTGCGGAAAGGAAAGTGGCCCCCTCCCTGCGGGGGACGCCAGCCTCTCCCAGCGCAGGTAATCACTCACGACTGGCTGCATTTTGGTTTGCTTCTTAGTGTGCCGAAGTCAAGGCGAGCTCCCAGACGGTGGCAAATGCCAGATGGGAAGAAGTATCTCTCACTTGGCCGTGTGTCCACTCGAAGGACCTTGGAGGGTCCTTGCCTGGTGCCCACCTCATCTCCCGTGCCCAGACCCTTCTTGTAGGGCCCTGCGATCACTCCACCTCTTATTAGAATTGCACAGTCAGGGGCTGGAGGTCGGTTACCCCTCTTTGCTGTCTGTCTAATGCAGCAGAACTTTGAGATCGAAGCCGGGCTGCTGATTCAGGTCTTAGAGCATTTTGGACCGTGTCACATGCAGGTTGTGGCTTTCGTTTCTTCTGAGGATGCTTGAATTTAAAGTGATAACGCAGTGATTTTTTTCTTTAAAGAAATGCCTTAAAGGATAGGACATTTCTACATTTGCTTGCACTCGAGGACAGTTCTTTGATCACGTTTTAACGTTGACAATGTTTTGGCTTCATCTGAGCTTAAGTGAGACTGGCTAAGAAACAGATTTATAACAAACCCCTGAAATGTAGCACTGCCAATTCAGGCACCAGTGATTTCCTCTCCTCCAGTTCACAAACGAGTTTCTGGAGAGTCATTCCCCGGAAGTTACAGTCTGGGTGTTCCTCTGCCCCTTCCGACGGTCTCCTTCATCTGTGCGCGTGGGGGCCCTCACAGGGGAGAGGACGGCGCTTCTCCAGGTGAGATGGGTGACCAGGCCTCCGAAGGGGGCGCACACGTTGCCTCTCTCGGGAAGCAGGTCTTGTGACTGTGCAGATGCCTGGTTGTCAAGGAGATGGAGCAGGGAAGCCAGGCTCCTGCGTGCAGCCTCGCTTGGTCAGACTTTGGGCGGAAGCGGTGGGTCTTCTCAGCTTCCCACTGCTGTCATCCTCTCTCCTTCCCCCTCTGAGGTCAGTCGTGTGGGCTTCTCCCGAACATATCTCGGCTCCACTGGAAAGCCACGCTCTGTATTCTGGAGAGTTTACCTTCCTCAAAACCCAAGCTTGGCGTTTCTTGCTTGGAGCCATCCAGGTACAGGAAGCTTGGCCCCTGTAGGATGCTGCCTCCTGGCCGGCTCCACGCCTGCGCCTCAGTGGCCCTTGTGGCCGTACACGGGACGCTTCGCAGCTGCGCGGCTCGGATGCAGACGCTGGGGTGTGTTTTCCCAGCAGCGGTGGTAGCGTGGGGACCTGTGGGGACCGAACTCACTCACTGGCTTCTCCGCTCGCCCTTCTGCAAAACTCTTGACAGGCTGACAGTCTGCCTGCTGCTTCGCCGGATGCCGTTGTGTTTGACTCGCTTTCCACGGCACAGACTTTACTGGCTCTGGGTGTCAAGTTCCTGTGCAAACTCCTGCCCGGGCGCGTGCGAGTCTGTGGACCCATGTCCGTGGTGAGGCCTCGCCCTGTCTCCTGGTCCCTGGTCTGTCCGGTGTGGAGGGGCGGCCACGAATCCCTGAGACCCGTCGAGCCGAGTTCTCCTCCGGGGCGGGAGAGGGTGGGCTGGGCTAGAGGCAGGGATAGGACGTCTTTCTGCAGGGATGGCGGGGGGCAAGGAAGGGGTGGGCTCCCTCCTTCTCACGTTACCTGTGCAGACGGCCAAGCGTGCTTCCTAAAAACGGGTGGGTCCTCGATTGCCCAGGAGGGCAGCCTGGGAACACGGGCTCACAGGGCAGACGGGAGGGGGGAGGCGGGAGGGGGGACGTCCTTCTGGAGCCACAGGGCGCCCGCGTGGTGCGCAAGGTCGGCCCTGCTCCCCTGGGCTGGCCGAGTGTTGGGTTATTGGCTGACCGTGCACGGATGCCAGCCAGGAGCTCAGAGCCTTCTCTGCCCCGGGTCCCCGGGACTCAGGTCATGTTGTCCCCGGTGGACGAGGAGGAGACATAGAGCTCCAGTAGTCCCTGTGCTGGGAAGGCGGCCTGGGCGAGGTTCAGCGTGGCTGGACTTCTCCTCTGTCAGCAGGCCCACGTCTCCCCTCCTTCCCTTCACGTCGTCCCTTCTGGCCCCTGAGGTTCTCACCGTGCACCCTCCCTCTTTCCCCTCGGGACCTCCACTCGCGTGAGCACATGTCTTCTTTGCTTTGTGCCAGACCAGCCCCACCTTACCTCCCAGATCTCAGCTTCCACGTCACCTCCTCCAGGGAGCCTTCCCTGATGCCCAGGCCTAGGGAAGGTGGCCCTGCCAAGTTCCCACAGCAACCTGTACCTCTCCCGAGTAGAGACCGCCTCTGGCTGCACCCTGCGGTACATCCCTGACTCCCTTCCCGCTTGTTAAACTTGGCTCAGAGCGGACTTCTAGACAGTGATTGGAACAGGATAGGTTTTTAAATGAATATTTGTTGCGTACCTGAATATGGGTTTAGGCTCTATTGACCCTTCCCTAGACTCACGTCATACCCAAAACATCTCAAAGGAGAGGGTTCTTATGGCTAAAAGCTGTAATAATAATTGCTGCCATTTTCTGAGCACGTACTACGTGCAGGAAACCGTATCAGAGCCTTTACGTATGTTATATGTCAACACAGCAGCCCTGCAAAGTAGGGATCCCGCTTTCTGTTTTTCATATGATGTTTTGTGGATGATGAAACTTCTCTCCTGGCCAGTCAGAGAAGAGCAGAGGCATGGTAGCACCATTGTTTGGGCTGGCTTTGGCCCTGACCTAGCTTGTCAGCCCTGCTGGTGACCTAGTATGTCAGGCAGGACATGGCAGGTCAGGCTGCAATGGAGCAATGGCAACAACCAAAGAGACCTCTGCAGCTCAGTGGCTTTAAACAAAAAATCTGTTTCTTATCCACATTTCGTATTTGTCTCATGCAGGTGGGACACTGCTTATTGCAGCCACTCAGGGACCCAGGATGGCGGTGCAGCCACCAGTTCAAACAGTGGCTCCAGAAGAAGATTGAGCATTTTACACAGGAAATCAAATGTTCAGTCCCTTTTGTCCCAACTCATTGGCTCTGTTTAGCCTCTTGGTCTTAACCTAAAACAGAGGCTTGACAGGCTGGTCCTCTCTGTCTCCAGAGCGAGGAGAGAATTACCAGGACACCTCGCATCACGTTCTCTTGGGCGCCAGTGGGAAGGATGGCTCATCCGAGGCCGCAGAGCTGCTGTTTCCCTTGTGCCTTTCTCACCCCCAGCCAGCTTAGGTACTACTCTTAGCAGCCTCTCAGCCCAGATGAAAGTCATGGATGTAGGTTGAAAGGCAAAAAAAAATACTTTAACATCCTGTCAGTTCGTTTCCTTTCCTTTAAGCCACACCAGAGTGGACTTAACGACAGCAGATCTCTTGGTTGTGAGACGCACCAGCCTGAAGTGCAGTAGGAGAGGAGCATTCCTGCTTCAGCTGACCTGCAGCCCCGCTCCTTTCCCAGCCCGGGACTCGTCTGCCGGAGTCAGCACGTGTGGCTTCTGTGTCACTGTCTCTGTTATTTCTAAAAGCCTCAGCACTACTGTGGGGTGAGGGGTCCCGGAGCCCCCGTGTTTCTGCACCGGCGAGCCTGGCGCTATGGGGAGGATGGGGCAGGCTGACTTACTTCTGGAGCATCCTGTCTGCTTTGGTTAGATAGCCTGTTATTAATTAATTTATTTATTTTTGGCTGCATTGTGTCTTTGTTGCTGCACGCGGGCTTTCTCTAGTTGCGGTGAGCGGGGGCCACTCTTCGTTGAGGTGCAGGGGCTTCTCATTGCTGTGGCTTCTCTTGTTGCAGAGTACGGGCTCTATGCACGTGGGCTCAGTAGTTGTGGCACGCGGGCTCAGTAGTTGTGGCTCGTGGTCTCTAGAGCGCAGGCTCAGTAGCTGTGGCGCGTGGGCTTAGTTGCTCCTGGCACGTGGGATCTTCCTGGACCAGGGCTCGAACCCGTGCTCCCTGCATTGGCAGGTGGATTCTTAATCGCTGCCCCACCAGGGAAGCCCCTTGCTTTTGTTTAGATATTTTGAATGCTGAACATTTACATAATGATTTACCTAGTAAGTCAGCCAGGAGTTAGGGATGTAGAAGCGGTGAGCCTAACACCTGCCCTCGGGAAACCTCACTCTAGTGAAAGGTTAGAAAACAAGCAGGCGGAAGGGAATGATTTAGAGGCTAATTATATAATAATAATAATAATTATTATTATAATTATTATTATTTCTAAGCAAGCAGTATAAACCTGGGGGTTGTGTACACAGTAAAGATATCGCCCTTTTCTATGAATCCTTAGCCCTCCTTCTGTAAATGTACAAGAAGACCCTTATGAATTCGTTTGTAAGATCAAAATGTTCAGTGCAGCAGAGGTGCTGCTGGAGGGAACCCTCTTGGTGTCCTGACCCCCAGGGCGTCTGGGTCAGAGGAGGGGCTTCAGGACAGGTCTGAGCGAATAAACCCAGAAATCAGGTTAGGGCTAGAACCAAATATGCCGATCAATACTGACTGAATGCTCCTGCAAGGAAAAGAAAGATGAGAAAGAAAGGTGGCCTCTGTGCTGTATGTAGGTGGGTCTTAAATACACCTGTACAGGTAACTGCACTCATTATGTGTATGCGCGTGTGTGCGTGTGTGTGTACACCTAACACTTCGGCCAGTGAGATGAAACTCCACCTTGACACCGGTCACTTCACGAGGAAGCTCTACCCGAAGGACAGGGCACCTTTAATGACCCCAGAGTCCCCGGACAAGGGAGCGGGCACATGGGAATCGCACCAAATTGCAGGTTTGCCTTGTGTCTGGGGCCCCGTGGGCCTTGCAGGCAGGGAGCAGAACACAGATCTTCACAGCTCAGGTCCACTTACGCAGCCGGCTGGCTCTAATTTTAGCTTGAACAAACAAACAGATGACCTGTGGCTACCTAAAAATTGTCCTTAAAATTCAGTTTAAGAGCAACTTAAACCTTTTGTTCAGGAGGTATGCAAAACCTACGTGGATCTCGTGCCTAGAAGAAGTCAGCCTGGCGTGTCTGTTACCCTCACGGGCTTCTGCCCCGGCTCAGCCGAGTGCAGCACAGGCGGCCGCCACCTCCATCCCCCTCCTTTCAGGATCACTGGGGGTGCCGTGCGTGTGGGCCGGGGGTCGTGATGGGCTCCTGCTGCAGAGGGGCGGGTCGTCGTGTTTCCTGGAGCCTCTTACGAAGAGGGCGAATCAGTCCTGAGCCTCCGTCACAGACGGGGACAAATACAGGGCGAGACCAAAGACGGCGTGAAGGCTCACCGTTTCGGACCGGACCACGCTGATAAGGGCTCTTCTCTCTGAAGAGTGTCCTATTGTTTACAGGTCAGAGTCCACTCTAAGGCTTACACAGAAGAATAACAGATGATCCTTCCTTTATCCTTGGAGGGTCTGCTGAGAAGATCAGCGCTGAGCGCATGTTGGATCCTCTCTGCTTAGTTTAGACGGGCGAGTGCAGACGCGGGCTGAGAGGTGATGCCCCTCTGCTTAGGGCAGGGCTTAATGGAAGAGACCTTCTACCCCGTCCCCAGACCCGTCTGCTTTGGTTTCCCAGGCAGAGGGAGAACGTCTGGGGAGACGTGGGGAAAACAAGCTGCAGAGAGGCATGTGCCCGAGACTCCCCTAAACGGTAGCGATGAACAAACAACCCACGCGCGAGTGAGCCTGGGGCTGAGACCCTCCGGCTGCCGCGACAGATGGTGTCGTGAAACCAAGTGCAAAGGTGGGGCTCCTCCACCCTGTGACCTGGGTGCCTCGGGGAGCGCTGCCTCCACGGGGAGTAAAGAGCTTCCTCTGGGTTAGATGCGACTCGTCCTGAATCCCTGTGTGGGTCGAGGGGAAGCTTGGGGCGGCGGGTGTGAGAACAGCCTGAGCCGTGTCCGCCTTGTGCTGTCACCACGCTCGCGGACACCCTTCCTACGCGCCCCTCCCCGCAAGAGGGCAGGAGAGACTCCAGTTTGGGGGGGGAGAATATTTTTTTTAATTTAAATTTTACTTTATTTGTTCTTTTTATACAGCAGGTTCTTATTAGTCATCTATTTTATACCAATTAGCGTGTGCGTGTCAATCCCGATGTCCCAGGCCCTCCTACACCCATCGCCCCATCCCCCCACTTTCCCCCCTTGGTGTCCACACGTTTGTTCTCTGCATCTGTGTCTCTATTTCTGCCTTACAAACCGGTTCATCTGTACCATTTCTCTAGCTTGGGGGAGAATATTAAAAAAAAACAAACAATCACTCAGAGGATTGATCACAGCAGCAGGCCCCTGAGGCTGTCATTCCATACGCCCTTTCACAAATGCGGCTCCCGGGCCCTGGTCACGGCCCCGGTGGAGAATCGGCTCCCGTTTTCCTCAAAGGAGGGACCCACATGTGGTTCGGGAGGAGGGCCAGGCTGGGGAGCACCCGTGAGCTGCGGCCGCTGGTGGCGCTCCAGGCATTTGAGCCCCTTCCACCTCTCCACGTGGGGAGAGCAGCACACGCGGCTGAGCTCAGGCTTTGCCTGGTACAGGTCAGTGGTGCCAGGCTTCACTGTGGATGGTGAAATCTGGGCATTCCCAGGCCCCGTGTCCGTGATGCTGGGCTGGTAAGACTCACGGGAACCCAGGAATCTGCGTGTTTACAAGCCCTCCAGTGATTCTGATGACGGTGGACCCAGGATTACACTTTGGGGATTCATAGTTTATGATTCCAGGGTAAAAAGGGACAAATTACGGAAACGTAAGGCAGATTCACACGGAGTGAACACTGGACGAGCCCTGTCTGTCTGCCAGCTTGTGGGTGAGTAGCGCCATCTGGACCCCCTCTGGCTCAGCCGCTGTCCTCACGGGTGGGCTCACTGGGTGAGTCGCCGTCTGCAGAGCCCCGACCCAGACGTCGGCTGGGTGACACCGGCCACAAGATCAGCCCCAACGTGACGACTTGGTGAGGAGCACGGCCAGGCAGGGTGGCCGGTGTCACACCGTCAGGGGTTGCAGGGTGGAGGGGGTAGGGGCCAGGGCTGGGAAGCCCGCGGGCAGCTCCCAGGGGTCCCAGGAGAGAGGGGCGGCCGAAGTGGAGCCTTGCGGGGTGAGCAGGGGTGGAGGGTTGAGGAAAATGGCAGAGGAAGGTGCAGGGTGCCCGCCTGGGGGGTCCAGAGGCCCCAGCGTTTCCAGCTCGGGTGACTGGTGCTCAGAGAGCCCGTTCGGGTGAGGACACGGGGGGCTTTGCAGCGCTTCCGGGTTTGGGGGTGACATAGGGAAGCTGCCCAAGCTTCCCCTCGGCCCCTCACAGACCACCGTTCCCCCCTCCCAGCGCCGGCCCCTCAGGCATGTCCCACGTCACCTAGTGCACGTGGTCCGGGAGGATGAAGTGTGTCTTTCTGCCCCTCCGCCTCCTGGGCCCTGGTCAGCCGTGGTTCTGGCATTGTGGACACGAGTTGACCAAACCTGTTGTCAAGATTCACAGTAACGAAGGGCCTGACAGCAGGGATGTTTCTGATTCTGAGGAAGTCCCAAGTTATGCATGAGCACTAGTTTGTTTGCTCACCAGGTCACTGGTGAGATCTGATGGCACGTCGCATTTTGACGCGGATATGATGACGTCACGCAGGGCACGTGTGTGGTCAGTCCCGGCCCCCAGGCAGGGGGAGCTTCCAGAGCCGTGTCCTCCGTGGCTGTGGCCCCTCCTCCTTCTGCATAGAGTCGGTGGGTGGGTGTCACACTTTAGTGACATGTCCCCAGGGCTCCTTCAACCCTCAGGTTCTCGTGTACTGTTCTAGGTGGGCTGTGGTTTCAGCTAACAAGAAAGATAAAGCAAACCGAGAGATGCTTCTCGGTTCTTGAATCTCAGGGTTACGTTTAGCTGGAGGTGATTATTTTCACTCTTTGAAAATATATGAATAGTATTTGGGGTTTGTTTTCCCCAAGGGAACAAGGAAAGCTCTATGGCTGAGACATTAAAATACCCGACTTAATGTGGATTCTGCTGTCTTGGGCTCTTCGTGTCCCAGGTGTTGGGGCTTCTGACGTGAGCCATGATGCCCCCCCTTAGCTGTAGCCCAGTCTCCGAGCTTCCCTCCGTCCTCCTCCATCTGTGTCCCCCGAACCGTCGCCTAAGACTTGGCTCAGGTGATACGTCTCTCCCGAAACCTCCCCGAAACCTCTAGCTGGAAAGGATCCCTCCGCCTCCCCAGAACAATTCTCCCACAGTCTGTTTCTTCTCATGTCCTCCTCCTCCTCTTTTCCTCATTTTTCTGGCACATTTCACTCACTGATTTTTGTCACAGTTAATCTTCTGGTTCTGATGTAAGCTCCTTAGATCAGGAACTGTGTTTATTCTTTACATATTTCCCAAGCTTAATGACTCGCCTTGTGGTCACTGATACATAAAAATTGTTGGCTGACTCACCAGGGAATCTCCATTCACTGCTTAACTCAGCAGTGATGTACTGGGAGGGTTGGGGGCTGGAGGACACAGTTTGCCCAACGTGCTGGGTGGGCTCCTATGACGCCCCGGTCCCCCCATCCCATCCCGGCCCTGCTTGATGCTGACGGTGGCTTGGGTGCTGGCTCAACGGCCCCTAAGTCTCATGTGGTGCCCGTCTACGCCTCCAGGGCAGCCGTTCTGGATGGTCCTGTGGTTGCCCGGCCTCGATGGCCAGAATAAGCATGATTCTGGGGGAAGGTGGGGCTTTTTGCTCCGTGATAGGTTACGTACCTGCCGCCCGGGGCGTGAGGGCTCTAACTCAGTGTGCTGAGCGTTACCGACAAACACTCGTGTTTCATGAGGGTGTCAGTGCGCAGAGCCAGGGTGGCAAACTACTTCTTGGTGAAGCTTCAAAGTCTGGCTTTGATGCTAAGAACAGGGCAGAATGACGTAGTGCAGTCGTTTCAATGGCATCTCGATGATTTCCCATCATCAATATTTTTCTTTACTTCTCTTTCTTTTTCTTAAATAAAGCTTTCTTTTTTAAAAACAAATACGTTTATTGGAGTATAATTGTTTTACAATTGTATGTTAGTTTCTGCTTTATAACAAAGTGAATCAGCTATACATATACATACATCCCCGTATGTCCTCCCTCTTGCATCTCCCTCCCTCCCACCCTCCCTATCCCACCCCTCTAGGGGGTCACAAAGCACCCAGCTGATCTCCCTGTACTATGCGGCTGCTTCCCACTAGCTATCTATCTTACGTTTGGTAGTGTGTATATGTCCCTGTCACTCTCTCACTTCGTCACAGCTTACCCTTCCCCCTCCCCATGTCCTCAAGTCCATGCTCTAGTAGGTCTGTGTCTTTATTCCCGTCCTAGCCCTAGTCTCTTCATGACATTCTTTTTTCTTAGATTCCATATATATGTGTTAGCATATGGTATTTGTTTTTCTCCTTCTGACTTACTTCACTCTGTATGACAGACTCTAGATCCATCCACCTCACTACAGATAACTCAATTTCGTTTCTTTTTATGGCTGAGTAATATTCCATTGTATATATGTGCCACATCTTCTTTATCCATTCATGTGTCGATGGACACTTAGGTTGCTTCCATGTCCTGGCTATTGTAAATAGAGCTGCAATGAACATTGTGGTACAGGACTCTTTTTGAATTATGGTTTTCTCAGGGTATATGCCCAGTAGTGGGATTGCTGGGTCGTATGGTAGTTCTAATTTTAGTTTTTTAAGGAACCTCCATACTGTTCTCCATAGTGGCTGTATCAATTTACATTCCCACCAACAGTGCAAGAGGGTTCCCTTTTCTCCACACCCTCTCCAGCATTAATTGTTCCTAGATTTTTTGATGATGGCCATTCTGACCGGTGTGAGGTAGTCTACCTCATTGTAGTTTTGATTTGCATTTCTCTAATGATTAGTGATGTTGAGCATCCTTTCATGCCTTTGTTGGCAATCTGTATATATTCTTTGGAGAGTTGTCTGTTTAGGTCTTCTGCCCATTTTTGTATTGGGTTGTTTGTTTTTTTTGATATTGAGCTGCATGAGCTGCTTGTAAATTTTGTAAATTTAATCCTTTGTCAGTTGCTTCATTTGCAAATATTTTCTCCCATTCTGAGGGTTGTCTTTTGGTGTTGTTTATGGTTTCCTTTGCTGTGCAAAAGCTTTTAAGTTTCATTAGGTCCCATTTGTTTATTTTTGTTTATATTTCCATTTCTCTTGGATGTGGGTCAAAAAGGATCTTGCTGTGGTTTACGTCATAGAGTGTTCTGCCTATGTTTTCCTCTAAGAGTTTTATAAGTGTCTGGCCTTACGTTTAGGTCTTTAATCCATTTTGAGTTTATTTTGTGTATGGTGTTAGGGAGTGTTCTAATTTCATTCTTTTACATGTAGCTGTCCAGTTTTCCCAGCACCACTTATTGAAGAGGCTGTTTTTTCTCCATTGTATATTCTTGCCTCCTTTATCAAAAATAAGGTGACCATATGTGTGTGGGTTTATCTCTGGGCTTTCTATCCTGTTCCATTGATGTATATTTCTGTTTTTGTGCCAGTACCATACGGTCTTGATTATTGTAGCTTTGTAGTGTAGTCTGAAGTCTGGGAGCCTCATTCCTCCAGTTCTGTTTTTCTTTCTCAAGATTGCCTTGGCTATTCAGGGTCTTTTGTGTTTCCATACGAATTGTGAATTTTTTTGTTCTAGTTCTGTGAAAAATGCCATTGGTAGTTTGATAGGGATTGCAATGAATCTGTAGATTGCTTTGGGTAGTAGAATCATTTTCACAATGTTGATTCTTCCAATCCAAGAACATGGTATATCTCTCCATCTGTTTGTGTCACCTTTAATTTCTTTCATCAGTGTCATAGTTTTCTGCATACAGGTCTTTTGTCTCCTTAGGTAGGTTTATTCCTAGGTATTTTATTCTTTTTGGTGCAGTAGTAAATAGGAGTGTTTCCTTAATTTCTCTTTCAGATTTTTCATTGTAAGTATATAGGTATGCAAGAGGTTTTTGTGCATTAATTTTGTATCCTGCTACTTTACCAAATTCATTGAGTAGCTCTGGTAGTTTTCTGGTAGCATCTTTAGGATTTTCTATGTATAGTATCATGTCATCTGCAAACAGTGACAGTTTTACTTCTTCTCCAATTTGTATTGCTTTTATTTCTTTTTCTTCTCTGATTGCCATGGCTAGGACTTCCAAAACTATGTTGAGTAATAGTGGTGAGGTGGACATCCTTGTCTTATTCCTGATCTTAGAGGAAATGCTTTCTGCTTTCACCACTGAGAATGATGTTTGCTGTGATTTTGTCATATATGGCTTTTATTATGTTGAGGTAGGTTCCCTCTGCCCACTTTCTGGAGAGTTTTTATCATAAATTGGTGTTGAATTTTGTCAAAAGCTTTTTCTGCATCTATTGAGATGATCATATGGTTTTTCTTCTTCAGTTTGTTATGTTTTATCACATTGACTGATTTGCATATTTTGAAGAATCCTTGTGTTCCTGGGATAAACCCCACTTGATCGTGGTGTATGATCCTTTTAATGTGCTGTTGGATTGTGTTTTCTAGTATTTTGTTGAGAATTTTTGCATTTATGTTCATCAGTGATATTGGCCTGACGTTTTCTTTCTTTGAGACATCTTTGTCTGGTTTTGGTATCAGGGTGATGGTGGTCTTGTAGAATGAGCTTGGGAGTGTTCCTTCCTCTGCAATTTTTTGGAAGCGTTTGAGGATGGGTGTTAGCTCTTCTCTAAATGTTTGATAGAATTCACCTGTGAAGCCATATGGTCCTGAGCTTTTGTTTGTTGGAAGATTTTTAATCACAGCCTCAATTTCAGTGCTTGTGACTGGTCTGTTTATATTTTCTATTTCTTCCTGGTTCAGCCTCAGAAGATTGTTTCTTTCTAAGAATTTGTCCATTTCTTCCATGTTGTCCATTTTATTGGCATATAGTTGCTTGTAGTAATCTCTCATGATCCTTTGTATTTCTGCAGTGTCAGTTGTTACATCTCCTTTTTCATTTCTAATTCTATTGATTTGAGTCTTCTCCCTTTTTTTCTTGATGAGTCTGGTTAATGGTTTACCAATTTTGTTTATCTTCTCAAAGAACCAGATTTTAGTTTTATTGATCTTTGCTATTTTTTCCTTCATTTCTTTTTCATTTATTTATGATCTGATCTTTATGGTTTCTTTCCTTCTGCTAACTTTGGGGTTTTTTTTTTGTTCTTCTTTCTCTAATTGCTTTAGGTGTCAAGTTAGGTTGTTTATTTATTTAAAAATATTTATTTATTTATTTTTAGCTGCGTTGGGTCTTTGTTGCTGTGTGTAGGCTTTCTCTACTTGCAGCGAGCGGGGGCTACTCTTCGTTGTGGTGTGTGCGGGCTTCTCATTGTGGTGGCTTCTCTTGTTGCGGAGCATGGGCTCTAGGCTCATAGGCTTCAGTAGTTGGGCTTGTGGGCTCTAGAGCGCAGGCTCAGTAGTTGTGGCGCATAGGCTTAGTTGCTCCGCTGCATGTGGGATCTTCCCGGACGAGGGATTGAACCCTGCACTGGCAGGTGGATTCTTAACCACTGTACCACCAGGGAAGTCTGGTTAGGTTGTTTATTTGAGATGTTTCTTGTTTCTTGTGGTAGGATTGTATTGCTATAAACCTTCCTCTTAGAACTGCTTTTGCTGCATCCCATAGGTTTTGGGCAGTTGTGTTTTCATTGTCATTTGTTTCTAGGTATTTTTTGATTTCCTCTTTGATGTCTTCAGTGATTTCTTGGTTATTTAGTAGTGTATTGATTTGCCTCCATGTATTTGTATTTTTTACAGATTTTTTCCTGTAATCGATATCTCATCTCATTGCGTGTGGTCAAAAAAGATACTTGATATGACTTTAATTTTCTTAAATTGACCAAGGCTTGATTTGTGACCCAAGTTATGATCTATCCTAGAGGATGTTTATGGGCACTTGAGAAGAAAGTGTATTCTGTTGTTTTTGGATGGAATGTCCTATAAATATCAATTAAGTCCCTCTTGTTTAATATGTCCTTTAAGGTTTGTGTTTCCTTATTTATTTGCATTTTGGATGATCTGTCCATTGGTGAAAGTGGGGTGTTAATGTCCCTTACTATGATTGTGTTACTGTCGATTTCCCCTTTTATGGCTGTTAGCATTTGCCTTATGTACTGAAGTGCTCCTTTGTTGGGTTCATAAATATTTACAATTGTTATATCTTCTTCTTGGATTGATCCCTTGGTCATTATGTAGTGTGCTTCTTTGTCTCTTGTAACAGTCTTTATTTGAAAGTCTGTTTTGTCTGATATGATAATTGTTACTCCAGCTTTCTTCTGATTTCCATTTGCATGGAATATCTTTTTCTATCCCTCACTTTCAGTCTGTATGTGTCCCTAGGTCTGAAGTGGGTCTCTTGTAGACAGCATATATATGGGTCTTGTTATTGTATCCATTCAGCCAGTCTGTGTCTTTTGGTTGGAGCATTTAATCCATTTACATTTAAGGAAGTTATCGATATGTATGTTCCTATTACCATTTTCTTAATTGTTTTGGGTTTGTTATTGTAGGTCTTTTTCTTCTCTTGTGTTTTCTGCCTAGAGAAGTTCCTTTAGCATTTGTTGTAAAGCTGGTTTGGTGGTGCTGAATTCTCTTAGCTTTTGCTTGTCTATAAAGGTTTTAATTTTTCTGATGAAACTGAATGAGATCCTTGCTGGGTAGAGTAATCTTGGTTGTAGGTTTTTCCCTTTCATCACTTTCAATATGTCCTGCAACTCCCTTCTGGCTTGCAGAGTTTCTACTGAAAGATCAACTGTTAACCTTATGGGGATTCCCTTGTATGTTATTTGTTGTTTTTCCCTTGATGCTTTTAATATGTTTTCTTTGTATTTAATTTTTGATAGTTTGATTAATATGTGTCTTGGCGTGTTTCTCCTTGGATTTACCCTGTATGGGACTCTCTGCACTTCCTGGACTTGATTGCCTACTTCCTTTCCCATATTAGGGAAGTTTTCAATTATAATCTCTTCAAATATTTTCTCAGTCCCTTTTTTTTATCTCTTCTTCTTCTGGGAGGCCTCTAATTCAAATGTTGATGCGTTTAATGTTGTCCCAGAGGTCTCCGAGACCGTCCTCAGTTCTTTTCATTCTTTTTCCTTTTTTTCTGCTCTGTGGTAGTTATTTCCACTCCTTTGTCTTCCAGGTCACTTATCCGTTCTTCTGCCTCAGTTATTCTGCTATTGATCCCTTCTAGAGAATTTTAAATTTCATTTATTGTGTTGTTCATCATTGTTTGTTTGCTCTTTAGTTCTTCTAGGTCCTTGTTAAACGTTTCTTGTATTTTCTCCATTCTATTTCCAAGATTTTGGACCATCTATACTATCATTACTCTGAATTCTTTTTCAGGTAGACTGCCTATTTCCTCTCATTTGTTTGGTCTGGTGGGTTTTTACCTTGCTCCTTCATCTGCTGTGTTTTTCTGTCTTTTCTTTTTGCTTATCTTACTGTGTTTGGGATCTCCTTTTCGCAGGCTGCAGGTTCGTAGTTCCCGTTGTTTTTGGTGTCTGCCCCCAGTGACTAAGGTTGGTTCAGTGGGTTGTGTAGGCTTCCTGGTGGAGCGGACTGGTGCCTGTGTTCTGGTGGGGGAAGCTGGATCTGGTCTTTCTGGTGGGCAGGACCACGTCCAGTGGTGTGTTTTGGGGTGTCTGTGACCTTACTATGATTTTAGGCAGCCTCTCTGCTAATGGGTGGGGTTCTGTTCCTGTCTTGCTAGTTGTTTGGCATAGGGTGTCCTGCACTGTAGCTTGCTTGTCGTTGAGTGGAGCTGGGTCTTAGCATTGAGATGGAGATCTCTGGGAGAGCTTTCACTGTTTGACATTACATGGAGCTAGGAGGTCTCTGGTGGAGCAATGTCCTGAACTTGGCTCTCCCACCTCAGAGGCATAGGCTTGACACCCGGCTGGAGCACAGAGACCCTGTCAGCCACACGGCTCAGAAGAAAGAAAGAGAGAAAGAGAGAAAGAGAGAGAGAGAGAGAGAGAGGGAGAGAGGGAGGGAGGGAGGGAGGAAGGGAGGAAGGAAGGAAGGAAGAAGGAAGGAAGGAAGGAAGGAAGGAAGGAAGGAAGGAAGGAAGGAAGGAAAAGAGAGAGAGAAAGAAAGAAAGAAAGAATAAAATTATTAAACTAAAAAAATTTAAAAATTATTAAAAATAAAAAGTAATAGAAAAAGAGAATAAAAAGAAAGAAAGAAGAGAGCAACCAAACCAAAAAACAAATCCACCAATGATAACAAGCACTAAGAACTACACTAAAAAACAGAAAAAATAGGATAGACAGAATCCTAGGACAAATGGTAAAAGCAAAACTATGCAGACAAAATCACACAAAGAAGAATATACATACATACTCACAAAAAGAGAAAAAAGAAAAAAATATATATCTATATATTTTTTAAAAAAGGAAGAGTGCAACCAAATCAATAAACAAATCCAGCAATGATAATAAATTCTAAATACCAAGCTAAGATAAACATAAGACCTGGAACAAATTAGATGCAGAAAGCAAACCCCAAGTCTGTAGTTGCTCCGAAAGTCCACTGCGTCAAGTTTGGGATGATTCTTTGTCTATTCAGGTATTCCAGAGATGCAGCGTTCCTCAAGTTGATTGTGGAGATTTAATCTGCTGCTCCTGAGGCTGCTGGGAGGTCTGAGGTCTTCCGCCAGCGTTTGGTGGGTGTTCTGTAGGAGCCGTTCCACGTGTAGATGTATTTCTGATGTACTTGTGTGGGGGGGAGGTGATCTCCACATCTTACTCCTCCGCCATCTTGACGGTCTCAAGGTTTGTTCTTAAAGGAAGCTTTATATCATCTTGTAAGGGAAAAGGTGGCACCTTACAGCACAAACGCGCGGCTCCCAGGTGGATCGTTTCCACGTAACACCCGGCGGCCCCAGATCCACACTGGTAAACACTCACCTGGCTAAGGAGCCCCAGGTGGGGAGAGGCCTTTCGGCCCACACAGTTGGGTGGTTTGGGGAACGTTACTTAGGTCTTTGAGTTTCCATTTCCTTAGCAGAGAAGAGGGGATGGGGAAGCCTCCCTTCGCAGTTGCTGCGTCACAACCGGCAAAGTAAGCAAAGTCATACTGAACCCCACACCTGGAGACAAAGGTACGGGGGGAGACAATTCGAAGGCTTCTTTGTTTTTCCCAGTGAGCAAGTGTGGTGAGAATTTTTTTTCAGGGAAGGCGACCAGCCAGCCCCGAAATGCTGTCACAGATCCACTGTCATTGAACCGGAATCTCGTGTCTTTGGACTGGAGCCATTTCACACGTGAGGGTGGGGAGAGTCTGTGAAGGTTGGTGCCTTCCTCCCTGTAGTCCAGATCGGGTATCAGGAGCCCGGGAATAAGTTCTTCCAACTCACACGGCTGCTTCCCTTCCTGACGTCTTTCGTCAGTACCTGCTTCTTCCTGGACCCACAGCCTCCACCCCAGGCTCCTCTGCAGCCTCGGGATGCTGGTGTCTCCTCACCTGATCACGGGGGGGGGGCCTTCCGTAGCTGGAGGAAGGGTCTGAGGCGTGCCACCACCTGGGCTCAGGGGTGGGGTGCCTTCCGGGGTCTCTGGCTCTGGCCACCTTGGAGCCCTTGCCCTGTCCCTGGTGTGGGCCACGTCCCCTGCCCCCAGTGACCTTCAGGAGCCGGGAGGCAGTCACCGCAGGACCTGCGGTGTTTCTGCTATAGTTGTGGTGTCACCAGAGCAACCAAGGAAAAGAGGGCAGTGCATGCTTATCGAGGCCGGGGAGACGGTGCCGGGCACTGGTCGTTCACATCGCGGGGCAGGAGCCGGACGCTTTATCGTGGGCAGTTGGGAGTTTAAAGCAGACACTCTAGTGGCCACATCATTTCCCCAAGTCCTCCCACTATACTGAGAGGCGGGTGAGCTCACAGGAAATGGACAGCCTGCTTCTCCCAGGCCGGCTACGAAGCCGAGTGACAAGCACCTCCCAGTTCAACCGCCGGGAGTGCATTTGTAAGTCACTCAATCAGAACTCAGCACTCATTTATCTTATACCTTTTTATAGTTATTTTATGATGGTTCTAATGAAGGTCAGATACTTGACAAGGCTAGAAAACTCTTTAACTCATGTTGTAACTCAGTTTGCAATGCAAAGTAAAGGAGATACAGTGTTTGCTGTCTTTGTAATTAAATTACAAGAAGTCAGCAATGAAAACAGTGTAGCCTGTTTAGATTGCTGTCTAGTGCTTTAGAATAGTGGATCTGTACTTAGGGCAGCCTGGGGCTCTTTGCTTGTGAAGATAGGGTTTCCCGGCCAATTTTTCAGGCCTGTAGAGTAAATGGGACAGCTTGTGCATAAGTGGCTGATACAGAATGAGGCAGAGGTAGGATTTCATAAATGTGAATTTCCCACCAGTTGTCAGGAGGAAGTAAATGTTATACTATAGACAGAATTCCAGAAAGAACTTATGTTAAGTTGGCTGACAAAAAAATGTGGATTACAAAGATGGTAGCTACTATACTACTATCTATCTATCTATCTATCTATCTATCATCTATATGTCTATTAGCCTATTGATCGATTGATCTGTTTACACACACACACACAAATATAAATACAGATGATTAAACTTGGGATAGCAATTTTGCTCCTAGTTGAAAGGGACTGTTTTAAATTTTAAAAGTTTCCTGTCAAGTAATTAAAAACATGAGAAAACTGTTGGACCCGTGACCTCCAGGTTTGTCTTTCTAATCTCTTCCTGTGCGTGTCCACATGACGGCTCAAAATCCACTTATAAAAGCATTACCTTTGTATTTGCTCCTCTGAATATTTTTCATCTTGGTTAATGGGTGATGATTTGTCTACAAAGTCACCTAAGTCAGAAAGCAAAGACGTCGTACTCAGTTTTCTTCTTTCTTGTATCACGTCCTCTTGGTTGGTGTCCTGCTTCCTAAACGCACTGGTTCTGCCCCTTCTCTGCCCCCTCCCCCTCCATAGCCATGTCTGTACAAGTGAAGGGTAAGAAATACGTCACTTAGAAGGCAAAGTGGATTCTCCATTTCTTAGGATAACTTTCTCTAACGAATCTTAGGGTAATCCGTCAATTAGAGGCTTGGAGGGGAGCTCTGAAAACAGTGCTAAGTTTTCCTGTGGAAAAGGTACATCTGGGCACATCTCCTTCGTGCTGCCCTGGCCTGAAAGGGGCTTCAGCTGCCCCTCTGAAGCTGTGAAAAGCATGACTTAAAATAGATTATCTAACTGCAATTCCATATTTCAAGTTTTTTCCCAGGAAAATGAATATTTATACTTATTTAGTGTATATTTTATTTCTGGTTCCCATCTCCGTGTACGTCCTACTTTTCTTCTGTCAGCGGTCTCTACTTTCTCAGGGCTTCCCTTCTTGTTTTCTTTAGGTAATCCTTGAAATCTCATGATTCCACTGTGCTTATTTTTTTATCGATTGCAATATAACATTCCTAGGAATGTTCTCTTCTCTTAGGTTTGGCTGAAGGGCTCGGTGCATCTAAATAAAGCTGGTTTGGGATTAAACAGTTTCTTAATGTTTCTACTGCGTCCTCAGAATTCTTAGTCCCCTATTAATAAGGGCCCATTAACTGTTGTATCCTGAGGAGTCTGCCTGGTCTTTGTCCCAGGGTCCAGGGAGGGAGCCACTAACCCGAACCCTATGTCCGAGGAATTTCCCAGTGGTCAGGGCGCCTTTGTTTTTCATGTGGGTCCCTCAGACCTCCCCTGAGTTTATGCTAATGAGGTGACCTGGGGATGGCGTCTGGTGGGCCGTCACGACGAACCTTGTGATTAGGGGCTTGGGGCTTTGATGCAGCCTGACCTCCTGCCCTCTGGGGAGGGATGGCGGTGGGGCAGGTAGGGTTCAGTCAATCGTCCTATGTCACGAGACTCTCCAGAAGCTCTGGACACTTGAGCGAGCTTCCTGGTTGGTGGTGCACATGGAGGACACACCCCGAGGGTGTGTTTGGGACCCTCTGAGACGGCGCCCTGTGCGTCTCTTCACTTAGCCGGTCCAGATTTGCATCCTTCCTAACACCCGTCAGCACGAGCACGGCGTCTTCCTGAGTTCTGTACGTCACCGCGGCGGACGGCCGGACTGGACGGGGTGGGGGGAGCCTGTTGGTCAGAAGAGCGGGTGGCCTGGGAACCCCCCGCCTCGGGCGTGAGGGGAGGGCAGTCTGGGGTAGCGCCCGAGCCCCGGCCTGTGCCGCCGTGGACCCCAGGTGGCCAGCATCAGGACCACGCGGCGCCCGGTGGCCTTCGCGCGGTCGGGGCTCAGCCGAGAGCGACGCGTGGAGATCTGAATATGAGGGGCTGCGGAGGCCGAGGGGCCCGCCGGCCGCTGCCTGCTCGCCCGAGGACCCTGAGAGCCGGGGCCGCGGCTCCGTCTGAGGCTGGGGGTCCGAGAGCTGGAGGGGGAACAGCTGCTGTGCGTCCCGGACTCCCAGGCGTGAGAGCCAGGAGCCCCGATGTCAAAGGCAGGAGGAGACGGAGGCCTCGGCCTTTCTCTTCTTTCCAGGCCCTCAGTGGCTCGGACGAGGCCCCGTGTGGGCGAAGGGGGTCGTCTTTACCGAGTCCGCCGCCTCAAATGCCCCTCCCTTCCCGGGACACCCGCACAGCCACCCCCAGAAATGTAGCCCCGCGGAGGCGATACATGGAACTGAGCCCGGGCCTCCCGTCCTAACGTCTCCCGCTTTGGCCACGGGCTCGGGGGCGGCGTCCTTCCTCCCCGCACCTGTCCAGGTGGGCTTCTGTCCTGCCTCTTCTTAGAATCCCGCCTCTTGTTCCCTCCCGTGTTGCCCCTCCCACCTCTGAACTCCGGCCACGAAGGAAATAGATGCTTATTTGGAGACTATATCCTGTTTTCCTAGCAGGTCGTAAGAGACATGGAGGCCCTGACCTTGGGCTTCCTATCTGGGAGCATCCCCTGCTCTGCACAGTGAGGAAAGCTTACAACTCGATACCCACGGAAGACTTGAACAGCAGTGGATGGAAACGACTCAGATGCTTACACGCCGTGGACCATCGGCTGTGCCCGCTCGGGGGGGGTCACGGGCTCCAGGTCTGGGGGGACCTGGGAGGTCATGTGGTCACACGTTTGTTTGGCTCCGTCGTGACCCTATAAATACTTGCTGAGCGGATGAAGAGGAAGAAGGCAGCCCCCGAGAGGGAGGGACTGACTTGCCCCGAGTCCCAAAGCTACGAATAGTAAAGCGATGCACCCGGCTGGCCCAGGACAGCGCTGGGATGAGGCCCTGCTCTCCCGCGTGACACCCTTCCGCAGCCGTCCCCCTACTGCCCCATCACGGGGTCTCTTGTGGGGCTGGCAAAGTTGGAATGGTCTTAAATCTCGCGGAGGCAGTGGTTTTCTACTCACTCTTTCTGGAATAGAAATGCTTTGCCTCGGATCAAGCAGGTGAACTCTGTGAAGCCTCTTAACTTCTTAATGAACACGTCCTCTTAGAAGGCTTATGTTACAGAGAATGAACTCAAATTCGATCGCTCACCCTAGTGTTCAGGATGAAAGGGAAGTAGAAAACGGCGATGTCTAAGGTCTGCTCCCACCACGTGAAAATCCTGTTATTTCTGTTAAGATGCCTGTTGGTTTACTTCTGAGTAATGGCGCAGAGGCACTTGTTTTCTAAGTAGTGATGTCTTATTGCCTAGTGAGACATTTCGAATATCTCACAGCGTGGTATTAACAGCCTTTTTGCCAGTTTTCCAGATGAGCAGTGCTCCTGGTGAGATGCACACGGTGATTCACTCAGGGAAAACCGTGGGCGACCCTGGCTTCCCTGTAGGTCGTAAGCAGAATTCGTTACTTGGCATCTTTTAACTGTAACCCACCAGGGCTGGCTTGGAAGAGCTCAGAAGTAATTTCCAAGTGGGTAGCGGCAGAGCATGCCTAGGAGACGGGGGAAGAAAACAGTATCGGACAAGGCTTTGGTCTTTGCTTAAGAATGAAGCCAGAATCCGGGGGTGGCCTCCAAGCACCCGTGGCCGTGGGAATCTTGTCTGCAAGGTGCCCTCCCGATTCTTTCCTGCTCTGCATGCAGCTGTCGCATCGCTGCAGGTGAGAGCGACCTCCGCCCCCCTCGGAGGCAGCCCGTGCCCGAGTGCTTTCCGAGCCGGTGGGGATCTCAGGAAAGGGGTTGAGGTCGAGGAGGATTCTTCGGAAGGGAGGGGAGGGTGTCGCCTCCCATGCTTGGGCTCCCGTGACAGAACCCTCACGGGAGCAGCTCCGGGCTGACCTGCGTGACTTTGGAGGGCCCCTGGTCCTGCACAAACCCTTGCTGTGCGTCCACTCGGGCTCCGGGTAAGGGCCGAACGAGATGGCATGTGCAGAGACTCAGAGCCCAGCGCACAGGAAGTGCTCCGCGGTCTTTGCGAGCCAACTTACGCCAGGAGAGGAACAGTCGCTACCCACGGGACCCACCCCACGGGGGCCACAGGACACGGCGTGCGCCAGGGCTGCGACGGAGTGAGCCCCGCGGACGGCTCGGGCGGGGCGCGGTCCAGCCGCTAGAGGTGATGATCTTGGCCTGGCCGTGTGCGGGCCGCCGACCAGCTGTCGTGCTTGCGTGTCAGCTGGTTACCTGCACGCCTGCAGAGGGAACCTCAGGCTGTGTGGGTGAAGGAGGGGAGAAAAGGAGAATTTCTTTCCCTCCATCTTCCCGTATGTGTGAGGGGGAAACTGGGCTTTTAGAGTTTTAGTGGAAACTCCCAGGCCCAGGTCTTCACTCCAATACGCTGCTGTTTATTTTGGTCAAAACGGGCTGTTCCTTTAGTGCATCCTTGTCTTAAGTGCTTATTTACTTCCTAGAGAAATCTTATGGATTTGTTTAAAGATGATTCCAAAGTATTTGGGTGCTTTTAAAGTATGCTTTCTGTTGTGCTTTAGAAGAAAATAAGGTTGTGTAACCCCAGGCAACTCGTTGGAGTTCAGTGGGTGCTGATGGGGTAACACGGCGTGAGGATCAGAGGCACTCAGTTTACAGCGGGCTCAGTGGGCGATCAGCTCATCTACAGGGCCTCCTGGGGGAAGAGGTCTGGAGGTGGACGGTGAAGGGTGCTACCCGGGCTGTCCAAGGAAGCCCTCAGCCCCCGGCCTGCTCTCTGTCCTGGGCTGTAAGGACACAGAGCCCCGGGCCGCGGGACACGTCAGCCTCGTCTTCAGCCCCGTCCCTCGGACACACGGCTCCGAGAAATCGTCCATACGGTCGTCACACTCAGCGCACCGGGCTCCCCCTCCCCGCTCAGGGCCTTCCCTGCCGGGCCGCTGCGGTCGCGCTAGGCCCGCTGCGTGCACAGCACCCGTTCGCAGAGCCTACGACAGGATCGTTAAGCCAAACGCCAGCAGAAACAAGCTTCAGACGCGTTTCCAGGCACGTGTTCGGCGGCACTTTGCAGTTAACTGCGGCTGGTGGGCCGGCCGCGGGGGTTTTGGGGGCACGGTGACACGCTTGTCCTTTGGTCCCTGAGACCCTTCCGGGTGGGGCCTCTGGGACTCTCGCTAAACAGAGGCTCAGGTGACAGGAGCTCTAGGGCCACACTGCCGGGCAGCGGCAAAGCCAGGCCAGAGCCTCAAGCGTCCGTGTGTCCGACTCGTAAGCCGTCCGAGGACAAGGGGGCTGCAGGTCAGGGCGCATCCAGCTGAAGCCCCTCCCGCCCGGCCTTGTTCTTCCTTAAGGAGAGGCCTGGAGTGAGCGTCTCTGGGGTGTGCTCAGCACTTCCAGCACGCGGGCGCTGGGTGGGCATCTGCAGGACGCAAGACTGGCCGAGAGCGCGCCCCCTGCGTGCACCTCCTGCTTAATCGGAGAGGCTGCTTCCCCGCTGCTCTCGTGGGACGACATTGCCTCGGCGGCTGCTCACGTCCGGGCCCAGCTCAGCGGGGCTGGGGCAGCGGAGCCGGGTGTGTGAGCTGGGCCGGGGGGCTCTTGCCGTCGGGCGGGCGCGGGGGGGGCCGTCATTCCTGGTGGGCCTGGGGGGGCTCCTTCCCGGACGTGCTGCACCCTGTGCCCTGACAGCACCTACGGGTGAGGCTCTGCGGCCTGGGGCAGAGCTGGGACCGCCGGGGGGGGGGGGCTTTTGTGCTCTTTTGGTGACCGTAACAATCATTTTGAAACGAGGTCATTCGTGGTGATGAGTTGTTGAACCGTTGGACCAAATGGGGAAAACAAGTAAACATCACCTTCTAACTAGTGAGAACATGGGAGTTAAGAGTCACTTGTGGAGGCGGTTGCCGGCACTGACCGGACTCCATCCCAAGAGCTTTCCTTAAAGGCCCCTGGCGTCTTCGTGACACTGGAGAGTAGCCCATTTTGTGGCTGGGCCGGCTGAGGCCCCCCCCAAGTTCGGCACACACGACGTGCCACCGTTAGGCCTCCTCTGATCTCTGGGCACCTCACCTCCACTTGCCCTGTGCTCCGAGGAGAGAGCTTTTGTCTGGGGGCCACAAAGCCCCCCACGTCCCCTCAGTGTCCCTGAGGGGCCTCTGTCCTCTGGTCTCTTTCCCGACTGTGGCTCTTGGGTCCTGTGGGGAGGCCGTCATCTCTCTCTCTGTCTCTCTCTATTTGATTGAATATTTTACTGTAAAAAAGCCATCTCATGGATTGATTGATTGACTGAAGTATAGTTGACTTACGGTATTATGCTAGTTTCAGAGGTGCAACACAGTGATTAAAAACTTTTTTTTTAAAGAAGGTTTGTTTGCTTACTTAATTAAGTAATTAATTTGGGGGCTGTGCCGGGCACGTGTGGGACGTAGTTCCCTGAGCAGCAACCGAACCCACACCCCCTGCATTGGGAGCACAGAGCCTTCGCCACCGGGCCGCCAGGGAAATCCCGCCAGCATAGCGATTTGATGCTTTTATAGGTTACGCACCGTACAGAGTCATACCGATGTTGCTGACTCCATTTCCCTTGCTGTACGTTACGTCCCTGTGACTTATTTATTTTGTAACTGGAGGTTTGTGACTCTCAGCCCCCTTCACCTCTTGTGTCCATCTCTCCACCCCCTGCTCTCGGGTGACCGCGAGTTTGTTCTCTGTACCTGTGAGTCTGTTTCCATTTTGTTTTGCTTATTTTGTTATATTTATTTTGGTTTTTAGATTCCACACAGAAGTGAAAACACACAGCACTTGTCCTCCTCTGTCTGACTTACTGCCGTGAGCGTCATGCTCCAGGCCCACCCACGTTGTCACAGGTGTCCCCTCGGCCCCCGCGGCCCCCACAGTGCTGCCATGAGGGCAGGTGTCCGGGAGGCCTGAGGCGGTGCAGAGCTCCGAGGCCTGTCCTTGCCGCTGACCGCGTCCCTCTTCGGCTCCGACGCTTTTGCCATCGACTTGAGCCCCCCTTTTCCTTTAAGCTGTGACTCTGGTTTTCCACTCTCTAGCAGGATGAAGTATCTGGAAGTTTTGTGCTTCGTCTTGTCGTTGACAGACTCCCTCCCACAGAGGTTTCCTTTCCTGACTAGCCTCTGCTGGGAACGCAGCGGCACAGGTGTCTACTTTCTTGTCCGGAGCCTCCAGGGTCACAGGCGACCTTTCTCCCCCTGTCGGCTCCTATGCCGACAGTGACCATGGAACCCAAACTTGCCCCCGTCCGTCCTGCCTGGGACACCGTCTTGACTGGTGTCCCTACTGGTGTGCAGACCCGGTACTTCTTTCTGTCTCATTCTTTTCCATCCCACGTGCCGTGAAGGCCCCAGATGGAGCTGAGGCTGGGGTTACAGACGCGTCCGGGCGTCTGATGAGCCGCACGAGGCAAGCCCAGCGGCCGCGTGGTCGGCGGGCTCTCTGTGCAGCGATGACTGGGCAACCGGAGGAGGTCCGGTGGGCCGATGACACCTCCCTGGAGACGGGCCCCCAGCCTGCACCAGCCTCACGCTGCACCAGAGCTGCAGGCAGAGGTAAAGGGGCAAGAGTCTGGGAGTCTTAAGGCACAAGAAGCCCCAGGGTGACCAAACGTGACCCAGAGTCAGGACAAGGGCCCCTGTCACTTCTGCATGGAGCACTGCGTGGCTTTAGGGCATGCGGTGCACGGAGTAGGACTCAGGGTGATTTGCTGAAGGAAGGAAGGAAGGATGGAAGGAAGGAAGGAAGGAAGGATGGAAGGAAGGAAGGAAGGATGGAAGGAAGGATGGAAGGAAGGAAGGATGGAAGGAAGGTAGGAAGGATGGAAGGAAGGAAGGAAGGAAGGATGGAAGGAAGGAAGGATGGAAAGAAGGAAGGAAGGATGGAAGGAAGGAAGGAAGGATGGAAGGATGGAAGGAAGGAAGGATGGAAGGAAGGAAGGAAGGATGGAAGGAAGGAAGGAAGGAAGGATGGAAGGAAGGAAGGAAGGAAGGATGGAAGGAAGGAATGATGGAAGGAAGGAAGGAAGGAAGGATGGAAGGAAGGAAGGAAGGATGGAAGGAAGGTAGGAAGGATGGAAGGAAGGAAGGAAGGAAGGAAGGAAGGAAGGAAGGAAGCAAGGAACATTTGATGCTCTGGAGGCCTGAGCACCACCTCCAGGATGTGCGGTGTTGAAGCCTCAGAGGACCGTGCCCGTCGCAGACTTCTGAGCTGTCCTGCTGAGTCCTGGGTCCAGTTCTCAGAGGCCTTCAGGGAGCCCCTGGGCATGTTCACCCCGAGGGAGGTCTGAGGGGAAGGAGGGGCTGCCAGGAGCAGAGCAGGAATGTCAGGGAAGAACACAGCCTGTGCGGGCCTGGAGGAGGGGGCTGAGGCGCCGCCGAGGTCCCGAGCTCCAAGGGTCCTGCTCAACTGGGGGGAACCCTCCACCCCAGCCTGCAGAGCTGGCATTTCCTGGGGCCCCTCATTCTGGTGGCGCAGGGGCCGCACGCCCAGCAGGGGCCTCAGAGGCCCCGCGATGGGGACCTTGTTTGTGCCTGGAGTCTGGGGGGCCCCGAGCAGGCTCACGGCTCCCCCAGGTGTTAAACCTCTTTAAGGGGAGGCGTTCGGCTCACGCGGGTCTGCTTGCCCTGCAGTGCAGGGCGCGGTGTCAACAGTTACCGATTGATTAACCACCGTTGTCTGCTTGGGTCTTAACAGACTGGTACGGACACAGCTGTATTTGTACCAGTGTATGTGGGTGGTGACAGAGCTTCTCCGAGCCCCCTGCGCCCCGTGGCGGCACAGAGGGGTGGGGCCGAGAGGCAGGGCTGGGTGCCTCGGGCCTGAACCACACGCCTTGCCGCAGCCTCCCGCCTGGCGGAGCCTCTCGAGGGCTGTGCGCTCAGGCCCGCGCAGCTCCCAGAGCACCGCTTGGTGGGTGAGAAGAGGTGGGACGGGCCCCTGTTAAGTGACCTTTCACGGCGGTCCGCCGGCTCCCCCCACGGAGCCTACTTGGAGCTCCCGATCATCTTTGCCTTCAGGAACGGAGGAGGGGAGCCTGTGTGGGCGGGACGGTGGGGCGCACGTCGGGCGTGCCGGCCGACCCCTGCAGACCCGCGCGGCCCAGGGGGCAGAGGTGAGGGCTCACGGCTGAATCCCCAGTGACGGTTATACTTGCCTCGTTTCCTCCGGTGTAGATTCACATGCACTTAGATCCCCTTTAAGACGGAAATACTTCTGAGCAATTTGTTGGCACATCATCGCACGCGTTAACGATTCCTCTCCTTGTTAATGCGGTGGTGAGACGGCGCAGGCAGTTTTGGCGAGGAAGAGAGCAAAGCACTAATTTTGGAAGAGATCTGAACAGAAACGCAGGACCCGAGGATAGAGGGACTCGGAAAAGCATACCGAGGAGCGAGAGGTCAAAGTTCACCTGGTCTCCAGAGTTTGCCCAGGACCTCCTCTGCCCCCAGCAGTTCATGGAAGGAGGGGACACTCTTCCCCCTCCCCCAGCGTCCCCTTCCGGTTCCCAGTGAGTCTCTGTTCTTGAGACCCACAACCTTTAATAGAAGAATTCTCCCACTTTGTGGGCTCAGTGAGCTTTTGCTGTGTCTGCCCCCAGACAACTCAGTCATTCACTGCAGCCTACTGAGGCAGCTCCAGGCACCCTCCCCCAGCCCACTCCCTCCTCCGTGCCTAACATCCCGTGTCCAGACCAAGGGGCCTCGTGGCTGGGGTGCTGGCGAGTGGGTAGAAGCTCCCGGATGGCTGACGTCTTCCTCTTGGTGGGCGAGGGGAACAGGGTTTGTAGAGGGACTTCTTCTCCCTCGTGGCTTCTGTGAGGGCCCGTGGCTTTCTGCTGCTTGCGGGGCTCCCTCCCCACCTAAGAAGTCCTTGGTCTGTGCAGCCTGGGCCGGTTCTGCTCTAGGTCTTGGGGACAGGTATGTATCTTTCCTTTGCTGCTCTCTTCTGAAAAGGAGGGACACCTTTGAGCAGAAACCCACGTGTTGGAGAACCGACCCCCAGCAGCTCGGGATGTGACCGTATCTGGAGAGAGGCCCTTTCAGAGGTGATCCAGGTAAAAAGGTTGTCAGGTGAGCCCTAATCTGATAGCGGGTGTCCTTATGAGGAGAGACGATTAGGATGCAGACACACACAGGGGGCGACTGTGGGAGGACACAGAGGGAGGGGCCCACACCCCCAGGCCACGGGGCAAGGCCTCGGGAGACGCGCCCGGCCCACTTCCTCCCTCTGGGGGGTCCAGCTTCCAGCACTGGGAGACGATGTTCTGAGCCTCCAGCATGTGGTGCTTTGTTGCGGGCAAGGCGTCCTCACCGACCCTCCAAAGCCCAACGTCGGACAGAAGTCAACAGCCTCCAGCCCAGGCTCTGGCCTCGTTCGTTACAGTTTGGTCCCCGTGGTCCATGTGTGGTCCAGCGTAAGTCACCAGGCAGGGGTGACCTGTCGTAGCAGACGGGCTCGTCCTGCCGCCTCCTGGCTCTGCCCCAGCAGGCCGGCCGAGACCGCTCACGGGGTTGATGGGTCAAGGATTCTGGCCTTCCCGGCTCCTCACCGCCAGCACTAACCGTCAGCTGCAGCTCTGCGTTCACGGGAAGATACGTTCTCAGCTCCCAGGGACCATCTGCAAGTGCATTTGTGGACCGCAGCTTGTTTACACTGAGGACGGACTGCTCTTTGTACCTTTCTTACCAGCGTTCAAGGGGACACACTTTCTATCGACACACCGCGGGGCTCAGCCTTTCTAGTGCTGTGCGCCTGCCTCTCCACACTTGGCGCTCATTGCCGTGCTTCTCGGTCAGCCTGAGTACACGATCGCAGAGGGGTTTGCAGGTATAAATAATAAGCTGGAGAAATCCTTCTCTTTCGAAGTACTGAAAACCCCTGGCAGTGAAGGAGGATGCAAACTTTTATTCTCGGTATTTGAGATGCTGTCTCCTATTTATATGGAAATACTCAACTTGGAAACATTGGAACGCTGGTGAGAGAAAATGCTGCTGTTCTTAGTGACTTGCCGTGAAATGTCCTGTCCTCCTGCGGCATCTTTAGTATCATATAAAGGAGGGTGGATGCCGTGCCCTTCGCTAGACAAACCTTCAGCAGGTCTAGTAAACGCTCTGGTTACAGGCCGGCAAGCAGGTCGGTATTGTTAACCGGCTCATAACTATCAAATCCTGCTTCTGGTCTCACAGAAATGACGGAACAAACGTTCACTGAAGGCCTGCTCCTCTCCCAGCCCTGAGCTGGCGTGAGTGACCGTCGTGCCTGCCTTGAAGGAACTGACAGTGGAGCAGGTCTGATTCACAGGTACTCAGAAATGTCCCTCTCACGCCCGTGAGTCCTAGAAATGAAGGGAGATAATCGTGTCAAGTGCTTGGCCCAGGGCTCAGCGTATAATCCAGCGTTCCATACGTGTTCATTACAATGGTCACTATTAGAAAAAACAGCAGAGGAGGTAGAAGGATGTCCTTTGCTGCCCCTGGATTGGCTCCGCCCTTAGTCTCCCCAGGGCTCTGCGCGCAAAGCGACGGTAATTACGACAGGCGTCTGCGCACGCCTTCCCAGCGCTCTGGTCACTGTGGCATCACCTCTGCTACCAGGGATAGAATACACAGTCACCTCTCCGGGGTGGCCTTGTGTCCTGCAGCTCAGACCTAGTAGCTCTACCGACACCCTCATCTCTTCTGACTTCTGGGCTTGGATTTTCTGAGCACCCTACTCCCTCACCCGCGGTAGCCAAGTTATTCAATCCCCTCTGAAACAGATTCCGGTCCCGGGATCTGGGACCTCTGGATGTTGTTCCACTTACACTTTTGCAGCTCATGGTCCTGCGTTTATGGGGAAGAGCGCGCAATTACAGCTTAGTGCTGAGGCCCAGATGGAGGCTGGGCAGTGACAGGATGGTGACAAGAATATCACGGGGCCAGGACAGCTCAGAGGGCTTTGGGGGACGGCCGTGTTGTAGGAATGCATTCCATCCTGTTTAAAAACGTCCTGTCCCTGCGGCTCCAGAAGCTGACCGACCCCTTGAGTGGACAGGGCGCGACCTCACCCAGGCTCTCCAAGGCGCCCGCACCAGGCGTCCAGCTCCCAGTACCCTTGCTGCCACGGCCGGGCTTTCTGCAGCAGCTGGGGGCTGCATCGGGGCCCATGGCGTGCCCGCGTGGGAGCCATCCCGCACCGTCACCTGTGTCGCTGAGGGCGGGTGTGGGCCCCGAAACTTCGGCGCGTCTTGGCTGCGGTGGGCGTGGGACTCTTTGTAGAGTCTGCCCTTCAGTGGCAGACAAATCTCACTTTCCAACCAGCTCCCCCGGGCAAGCGCCCTCGTGGAGTCAAGGGCCCCGCTTGCCTTTTCGTCTAGCGCAGGAGCTCCTTAATTTTTTGTTCTCCAAGAGAGGGGAGAATTTCAATCTTTTGTGCATGCCGAGGCCCATGCTTCTTTCTCAGAGGAAGCAGACCACTCCCATCAGTGTGGGGTGCCCAGCGGCCCCTGTTCCCGTGTTTCTTTCCTTCCACCCCCTCAGCCCACTGTCCTTTCTCCTGTATGTTACGTCTTGGTGCCCATTGTTCAAAAGACTAGTTTGCTCTGATGGGAGCAGTTGCTTAGAGCTGGAGCCTGGGACAGTGCCTGCAACTGCACACTCCCGGCTCAAGCCGAATGGGGCCCCTCATCCCGGGGACCCCACACGCTCAGGGCCCACACCACAGAAGAGGCCAAGACCGTACAGACTCGCCAATAGGGCCTCCTTGGCAGAGGGCGGGGGCCAGGATGGGCTCGCCCAGCGCTCACATGGGCAGGGGCCGCGGCCACGTTAGGCGGAGGCAGTGAAGAGCAGAGGTGCCCCCCTGCCTCCAGGCCCACTTCTCTCTGGAGGCTGCACGTTGCAGGGAGAGGAGCTTCCGGGGGCAGGAGGCTGGCTTTGCCTCATGGGAGATCAGCCTTTACTGTGCTGGGGCAGGGATCTGGGGATTTGCCTTGTTGGAAGTTAATGTCAGTTTTGCAGACTAATGAACACATTCCACTGCACATCAAACAAAAACCCAAGAACACCTTTACAGCAAGTTTCGTAAAGTTTTGGAAGATGAATTCCTGCTCAGAGAAGGTAGATGTATATTTGTGTGTGTCTTTACAGGGAGGGCAATATTTCTTCTCCATTGTGAGGTGCATGTCAAAGTTGGAGAAATCAGCCACTTGTGAATTAATATGTTTATAAAATGATAAGAAGACGGTGCAGCATCTGAAAGTACGATTTTGGATCAAGTTTAAACGGGCCGTTGTCACCGCGTTGAGCTTGTAGCAGGGTCGCCTCGTTACCCCCGAGATATTTCACACGTAAATAAAAATGGTACCCGTGCCCTGACTTCCCCTTCACACTGCTTGTACTTGAGGATCCACAGGAAGGTGGGAGGCGTCTGGCACACCCGTAGGATGTGTCAGGGAAAACGTTGGCTTTGACAGCTCCAACCCCCAGCTGGGGGACAAGATAGGACAGGACGTGAGGTGGGGTGTCTTTTCTACCCATTCCTGCCTGACACTTTTGGAGCCACCAGTAGTCCAAGGAGGGGTTAAAAGGAGTTCCTCCCTCAAACTGTCATCAGAACTGTTCCCTGTTTGGTCTTGAGGGTGTAGACACCCTAGCAGTGAGAGGTTCGGGCCACAGCCCTACCTCTGCTGAGTTCCAAGAGCTCCTGTGACCGTGTACAGTGACCACCAGTTACAGGCAGGCGCGGTGCAGCTTCCTGGAGCTGCCTCCAGGAGCTTTAATTCTTGGGATTCAAGGTATCAAGGATGTGGCAGCACAGAGTCAAGGAATTCAACTGGTGGATAATTTAAAACATTCACCTTGTATCAGACACACATAGGGAATATCAGCATGAAAACACAAACATTTCGGAGTTTGAGATTAACATATACACACTACTATCAATATATATAGAATAGATAATCAACAGGGACCTACTGTACAGCACAGGGGACTCTGCTTAATATTCTGTGATAATTTATATGGGAAAAGAATCTGAAAAAGAGTGGCTATATGTGTATGTGTACCTGACTCACTGTGCTGGACACCTGAAATAACACAACACTGTAAATAACTACACCCCAATATAAAATAAAAATCAAGTTAAAAAAAAATAAAAATCGTTTTGCATGAATGTTGAAATTAAAACACTCACTTCAGCGACAGTGTTTTGCTTGACATCCGACTTCCGGGACTATTCACTCAAGGTTCTTTGTTCTCAGGGGCCCTGGATGGACGTATTTGAGAAGCTCCGAGTGTTAGGACGGTCTCAAATGTCCTCACTCCGATCTTTATCTGAGCAGTATTTGTCTCCGTGCTGTGTAGAGCTTTAAGAAGAGAAACTTGATATTTTAAAAATTCTGTAGATTTACTCGGGAGAGCTCTTCAGATCCCTATTGAACAGCTAAAAATAAAGGAGCTCTCACTGATGTTACAAAATGATCATTGCAATCGATCAAATGTGTTTCAAGGCCTGAGGAAAAGGTCATTGTTCCTTGGAATAAAGATATTATTTGTATGCGAATGGATTTAAGTCAGAGGAGGGCTGTGTGCAGAAGCTGGTTTTCTGCAAGTAACTTTGCGGGGGGAAGGTTTGAAGTCTGGGCTACGCAGATGAGGAGTCGCTGCGGGGCGGGGAGCTTTCCTGGGAAGCTTTTCTCATCCAACCCAAGGAAACCAGCATCTTTGCTGGAGGGGTGTGTTTTCTTCTCCGATATTCTTAACGCCAGGCCTCTGGGCCCCTCGGAGTGGAGCCAGAGAAGGTGGGGGTGCCCCTGGTTCCATTTTGGGGCACCAGGCCTGTTGAGCAGCTTACTAACAGAACCTCACGTTTATGTAAAAATTAACACTTTACGAAGTACTTTACTATGCATTAGAGTCAGAATTTTAGACCCGG
The DNA here is from genome assembly GCF_026419965.1 of Kogia breviceps. NCBI lineage: Eukaryota > Metazoa > Chordata > Mammalia > Artiodactyla > Physeteridae > Kogia > Kogia breviceps. Next base: position 3,166,716 of record NC_081325.1, read on the forward strand.
GGGGAATGCTGAGGCACCTCTATATTAAGGGTGTTGAGAACAGGGAGGTCCCTGGATCCTCTGTTTTGGGAACGAAGGCCATGAGGCCCAGAGCAGTGGGCTGTGCGGGGCTCTCTTGGAGGTCCAGAACTTTCGGCCCAGCGGGCCGTCTCCCGGACCTCAGCGCCCCGCCGTGCAGATGCGGCTTTGCCCCTGGGGTGACGGACGCGCGGCTGGCGGCCTTGCTGGCCGCATGCACGGCCTTTCCAACAACCCTCTGAGGGAGGGGGGAGGGGTGGGCACATCTCTAAGTTGCAGAGAAAGAAATCGGGGCTCAGAAAGCGTGACATTTTGTTCAGGCCACACGACTGGTGAGTGACAAGCCCGGGAGAGAGTGCAGCTGTCCCCCTGGAGATCCTCCTGTCTCACTGCCTGGAAATGCAGCCCTAGCCCAGCCCGGGGCCCGCTGACCCCTCGGGGCGGCTGGGAGCCCCTCCTGCAAGTGAGGGCGGCTTTGATCCCAGACCACGGACAAAGGGTATACGGAAGAAATAATGACTGGGATCTGTTATTTGTCCAACAAAAGAGCAGTTTCCTCACAATGTCGGGTGAGGATAGTGGGTTTTGCTTTGGCCTTTGCAAGAGGAAAGGAGCAAATTGTGTCAGTTGTCACCTTTGGCACCTGCTGACTTTGAGAAAAACTTGTCTGAAGATGAGGATTAATGTAATGGCTGATTCCATTACTTCTGTACTTTTTGAATGAAATTTGATCGTTCGGCCTCACATTCCTTCTCCTCACCTGCTCTGGAAAGAAATTGAATTCTTTGAAAGAAAATGCAGTCCAGGCCAGAACACACACAGAACCAGCCTCCGCCGTCCTCTTAGACATCAGGGGCTCCCTGTGGCCACAGATGCGTCTCTTCTGGTTTGTTTACACTGCACAGTTTATTCCATTAAGGGCCAGTTTCAGGTGCTTGGTGGGACCCAGACGGCTGGAGGCCGGCTGCCTTGAACACGAGCCAGTGAACAGTCCCCGGACTGACCTCCTCAGGACGGGAAACTCCTCCGGGGCAGGGCTCGCTCGCCTCGGAGCCTGGGGGTGGTTCCTCCGCCCCAGCCCGGGCTCTGTCGGCTAACCTGGCTCCCAGGAGGCGGGGGCTCTGGAGGCCCGTCGCTCTCTCTGCCGCCTCTCCCCACACCCGACCTCAGCAGAGAGAATGTCATCCACACAGCGGTACCCCTTCCTCCCCACCACCTCTTAATTTATTTAGTTCTTAGAGTTTTACTTTTAGTTTTTAAACTAACATATGGTAAATGACACACCTTTGGGCATGTAGTTCTAGAAACTTTAACACGCGTGTAGCTACCGTGAAGACCAGAATGCAGATCAGCCCCGTGGCTTCTCCTCTCTGTGCCATCGCTCTGTATTCATACTTAACCCCCGCAGTGAACTCCTGACAACCACCGATCTTCTTCGTGACCCTGTAGTTTTGAGGACGTTATACGGATGTCCAAAGGAAATGATACAACTTACAGACTTTTGAGACTGGCTTTTTCACTAAGCATAACCCTTGAGTTTCATACAGTTTGTCCTGTGCATCAGTAGTTCTTTCTTTTTCGTAGACGAGTCGTATTCCTCTGTCTGGATGTACCACGATTTAAAAAAAATCCATTAGCTCCCCGAAGGGCGTTGTAGTTGTTTCCGTCTGTAGGTGATTTTTTCAGTAGAGCTGCTATCGCTGTTCGTGCACCGGTTTTTGTGTGACCATAGTTCTCATTTCTCCAGGGTGAACCCACCACCTTTTAAAAAATAGCTCTTTGTCCAAGATTTCTTCTTTAGCGCTTTTTAATATGTACACAACCCATAATTGATACTCTTTGCTTTATGAACATCTAGTTACATGATTTTGAAATACAAGAGGTGAATCTGTTTCATCTCGCAGTTGAGCCAGACGAGTGGCGGGGAAATGAGGGAGGTTGAGTGACCCGTGCGAGGACCCCAGGCCCACGATGTTGCAGCACAGGGGGTCCCGGTGCGGTTCGGCCCAGACCCACCCCCGGCTCCGGGCCTGGCTCTGGCCCAGCCATGTGTGCTCAGAGCCCACAGCCTCAGGTCCTCCCGCCAGGACACACTCAAGCCCCTCTCCTCCGTGCCTCTCACCCGCTGGAATCCTCTCGTTTCTGAATTTCTTTGCACTTAACAGTCCACGTCGAATGAATTAACATGGAACGGTTCTCGTGTTGTCTGGGGGTCCTGGTCTTCTCCCCGCCGGCCAACCCGAAGTGTGCACGGGAGGGGATCTCGTCATTCGCTCCTGGGTTCAGGGTCAAGCAGGGCTGGCACGTGCAGCAAGTACGTAGATGGATTATTCGCTGATAAACACGGACATCTTAGCTACCGTCCCCACTTTAAACCCAGTGAGATGATGTTTTACTTAGGGGGCCCTGGTGGATCTGCCGTGTCCTGTGATTGCTGGCTGCCCGGATCTGCCTGCTAATGTCGACCGGCCCTGCTGGCCACCTCGCGATGGGGCCGCCCCCTCGCCTCCCGCTGCCGCCATGGTCCAGGCTCCAGGGCCTCTGGACCAGCTGCAGCCACTGGTCTGGCACACGCATGTGCCCTGTGCCCCCGCCCCCATACCGGGCAGTCCTCTGAGGGTCTGCTCAGAGCACCTCCCGAGCAGGCACAGGACCTGCTGTTTCCTCTGCGCCCACGGGCGTTCGCAGCCCGTCCTGTGAGCGTGCGGCGCGGTCCCTCGTTTGTGCATCCTCCTCCCCCACCGCCCCCGTGAGCCCTCACCTCCAGGACCTGCCTCGCGCGCCTTTGCACCAGCCCTGGCCCGAAAGCGGTGCCTCGAAATAGCTGCTGATGGACGTGACTTAACTTGTGTCGCCAGAGGTGGGAGCAGGAGGGCCACAGCGGGTCTGAGCACACGCTGCCCTCCGACCCGAGGATCCCCTCTAAGATCACACGACGCCGCTGTGTCTTCAGGGGGCTGTCCATCTATCGGGGCGCAGCTCAGAGGCAGGTTGACCACGAGGCACCTCACAGGCCCCTTCTAAGGTCCTGTACTTCAGTTTCAACGTGTAATTTTGTATTAAAAAGAGCTCATAAAAAATGTAGAATTTTAGGGCTGCAAAAGTGGGCTCTGCCCCAGGAGAGCACGGGAGCTTCGTCCCTGCCCGAGCTGCAGGGTGGCTGGGCCTCACGGGGGCAGGGAATTGGGGGTCTCCTCCAGATGCAGAATTCTTCACGGGGCGAGATGAGGCAAGGAATGATGGAGGAGGAAGTGTGGTCCTCACCCTCAACGACACCTGCCTCAAAGAGGTGGGAACGCATCTGGAGCTGACTCTAACCTAATCAACGAGCCACGCACAACGTGTTTATAAACTGCTTACGTGCTTCTCAGAGTTCTTTGGTGTTTGTTACTGGGATCAACCCGTGTGCCCTGGAAGGTGGGTGTCACATCTGTCAGCTGACGAGGACCCCGAGGCTAGGTCAGGAGCTCATGCAAGGTCCCAGGGCAGCCAGGGTCCCGGCTGAGGCAGGGCTTCAGTGTCACGGTCAACCTACACGTTGTCTCTTTCTTCGTGAGCCTCAGGGAGAGAGAGCATTCTGAACCGCGTGTGCAGGAGAGGACGGACTTCTTTCTCCCCGGAAGGTTTCCATGCTGGTGAACAGGGAGGGCTGGTCTTTCAGGGCTGGGGGAGGTGATCAGACAGGAAGGGGGAAAGAAGGAAAGAGGGGGCGGTGTGTGCGTGCTGCGTGTGGTGTGTGTGTTATGAGCGGGGGGTGTGTGCACAAGGGTGTGTCTTTGTGTGTACGTATTTGTGTGTGCACGTACAGGTGTCGGGAAGTTTGTGCTACCTTGGAAGATATCATTAGGCAAGAAGGTCATGGACCCACTTACATCAGACCCACAGATGGAAATTTGGGGGAAGGAAGGAGGCAAAGGGCATCGAGGGTGATGTTGCTGGGATTCATGGGCCCGTTCGGTGGGTTGTTCGGGATTTAGGATGGAAAGAGGCATCTCAGCTCCGCCGAGATACTTTCGGTATGTAGCACCCATTCCACCCTTTGTTTCCCAATTCAGTGCCCCCTCCCCAAAGACACGGAAACCCTCTCCCCTCACTTTGTCCCGCGGTTGCCGTGACCAGGTTGCCTCTGGAGACTTGTTGGAGGTTCACGCCTGCATTTTTCCTAGCAGCTCCAAAGCCCTTTAGAAATGCTTCCGACGAATCTCCCCAATCTGTCCGTGAAGCAGGTAGGACACGCGGTGTCTGCAAGCGTCCGCCCGCGGGGCTGGTGAGGCCGCGGTGGCGGTGGTGACCCTCGTGCCCGGCCGACACACACACGTGTACGTGTCGAGGCTCCGGGCAGGACTGGGGCTCCGTGTGAGCAGACAGGCAGCGGCGGTCTCTCTCCTGGGGCCGCTTGACATTTTGGGTGTCATCCTGCGGGCACGCGTGGCGGCTCTTTCCTCATCCTGGTTCTATGCCACTGACTGCTGTTTCAAACGGTAATGACATCGCAGAAGAGCCTTGGTAAATCCTGCTTCCGACGTCTCTTCGTGGAAGCGTCACGCAAGTCAGGAACGTCCTTGAGCACAACTGCGGAGCCTCAAGCGAGCTTTCTGACCACGCTGTCGCTGACAGCTAACCACGCTTTAACCGCCCGGCGTCTACGGGCACATTTTCATACGCGGAGTTGGGGTCGGCACAGGCTGAGCTCTGGGGCACGCGGCCTCGCCACGCTGGGTCCCAGAGCAAGGCGAGTGGTGCCGATTTTAGGTCTGGGCGCAGGTGGAGGTCTGGGGGTGGAGCCACAGGCCTGGAGCCACAGAAGGTGAGTGGAGACGGCGGTTGAATCAGATGGATTAGGGAGATGAGAGAGGGAGAAAGATGAGAGGCAGGGGATTAGCAGAGAAGAAGTGTCAACTCTGCAGGAGAAGCTCGGGTGTTATGGAATGTGCCCCGTGTAAAAAATAGCCACATTTTGATGTCTCTTCCAGGCTTTTCATAGTTAGACAGCTGCAGAGGGAGAGAAAAATGCGGGCCCTAAACAGGAGCCGTGTTTTCAGAAGACGTGAGACCTGTGTCCTTTTCGTGATATCACACAAGTCTGAGACCTGGCTGGTCGCCAGCTGCATCTGCCTTCCCTGTGGCTTTACGGGGGCAGCAGCCTGTTTGCAGAGGGCACCCCACACCTGCCGAGACACAGAGACGGACGTGGACGTGAGACCTCGCCTCACCTTTGAGACGTGGAGTTGGTCCATGTAGCTGTGGCTCTTGATGTTCAAGTACAGCTAAGTGTGCGGGTGTGCACACACACAGACACACACATGCATGGACACACACCCCGACACACATACACATGCACACACAGACACACAGACACAGGTACACACAGACACAGACACACGGGTACACACAGACACAGACACACACAATGAACACAGACACAGGCACACACACACACACACATGCACACACACAGATACACACAGACACACATGCATGCACACACGCAGACACACAATGAACAACGGACACACCACATACACATTCCAGAGATGGTTTAGAAACATGAAAGTCTGGCTCTGTCCTTGGCTGCTGTTAAAGTACTTAAACACAAGGCAGTGCGCATTTGCAAACAAAGGGACTGTCACTTTGATGGCTGCACGGGGGAAGGTGTGCTCGTCCGCCACCAAATCGCGCCATTTCCGTACAGTTAATCTCGTGAGCTTCTGTTCACGTTTCATTCTGATTCCCACTTTGCAGAGACTTGCTTTTGCTATTTGGACAGGTGAGAGCATCCACCACACAGTTCTGTTAAAATAATAGCTTGTTTGTATGAGGAGAGAAGCATCTTAGCGCGTATCAGTTCCTCTTCACGTCTGCTCTGATGGCTCTTTATGTATGGAATATTGGCATGTTTTTATCTGTCAGGCTGTCCGTTGTTTTCGGAGGAGAGAGATTTAGCGGAAAATGAGTGACGGACACAGCCATGGACAGACAGTGCTAAACTAAATATTCTTCTCTTGATCTTACCATTTTATTGTTTAAAAAGAGAAATTAGCGTGAGTTCATTTAATATCTTGCAAGGTTCAAGCCAGAAATAATTCCATAATCCTACAATATGGCTCTGATTTAACGCTCCTCATTAAGCCTTCAAACAGCTCTTTAAACACATGTGCCTGTATTTTAGTTTTCCCTTTCATGTTTCTCTAGGCGTTTGACTTTGGGGTCTGTCTAATGCATGTGCCTTTTCTTCTAAATTCCCCTTAAAGCTCATCTCTTTTGGGGAGTCCCTCCAGGGCTGATGTGCAAACAGCGTTCGTATTTTTATGCTGGGCATTGAGGGCATCTGTCATCCTGGTTTTATTCTGGACAAGGGGGACGCGATGACGGTGGGTGTGGCTTTTATCCAAAATGTAAAATAGTTTGCAAACCTCCATATGGAAAGCATCCACACCATGCTGGGAGGGCAGCTGGGGGTGGGAGGTCCTGTGCGTGTCACGGTCCCTTGTTTATTAGGATAACCCTTCCGTCACTAGGAGCGTGGTGGCTCTCGGGTCAGCCTAGCCTTAAATCTACATCCGGCGGTGAACTTGAGTTTTGATGCGTATTTCATGAGACACGCTTCAGGTGCTGTGATCCTAAAATCTCGTGAAAACCACTTCTCTGATCTCTTCCGTACTTCCTGCTTCCAAGGCTGTACTGAGATTTATTTCTGGCTTCAGAGGCTGTTAGAGCTTTGGCTACGGTCACAACGCGGGTCGGCTGGAGCCGCTGCAGGGTCCGCGCGAGGCCAGGCGTTGGCCCGGCTTCAGCCGCGGCCCCCAGCCCGCCTGTCCGCCCCCAGTGGGGCCCTCGTTTATTCCTCCGTCCTCTGGTCCAGCAGACACGCGCTGAGACCCCGCTGGGAGGCAGGCGTCCACGGGCCTGGAGCGGGGAGGGGACGGGGTCCTGCTCTCAGGATCCCACGGGTTGGGTGCCAGTTATAGGGGTGGCCGGGCAGGGCAACGTGGGGAAGCGCCCCGGGGGAGGAGCCGTGGGCGGGGGAGGCGGGGACGGAGGCTGTCCTCAGGGGCCGCCTGAGCACAGCCTCCGCGAACCCCGGTTGGCGGCTGCCGCTTAGAGTTTCAGGGGCTTTTGGTGTCACAGCACCTGGGGCTGGAAGGGCGTGTGTGGGATGCCGTCCTTCGCATCTCGGCGTCTGTGGCGCAGGGAAGGGTCAGGGCTAGGCACTCCCCCAGCACAACTGCGTGGGGATGCCCAGTGGCTTCTGTTCTGGAACCTTCTGTCTCCTGCAGTCAACCCTCTGCCTTGGCCGCACTTGAGTAGCAACTGTCCGGGAACGTCTCTTAAAGTCTAGGCCTGCTCAGCGGAGGGCAGGGTAGGGTGCAGGTGCCCCCGGCGGTAGTGGGTGAGGCCCTAGTGCTGAGGCAGAGGCAGGGGAAGGGTCCCTCCTTTACACTCACATGGTGCAGGACCGCCGGATCCCCGCCCTCATGACTGGGGAAGCCTTTGTGATCAAGGTGCTGGAGGACTCTGCAGTGTTAGATGTCACACGTCACTGAAATGTCGACCAACCTGGAGGGATGCGGAAGCGATGCGTGTGTCTGGTGGGGCTGCCGAGTCCCTATTCCTAATTTCAGGGTGACACAGGGCCGGGGCTCGAGGATGCCCTGGGCTCCGTCGGGAGGGGTAGGTCACTCAGGCTAGAGGCACCAGAACAGGTGGAGGTCTTTTTCAGTCAAAAGACCGAAGAAATCGGATAATTTTCTCCTCGCTGTTTTGGCACTGGATAGAGACTGGTTGGGATTTATCATTCACCGTAACAGTTTTTGGGTACAGTTTTGTAAGAAAATGCTTGCTTTGGTTTCTAATGAGACCCTGTGGCCTCAAGAATCTGAAGAGATTTTGTGGTTTGGTGTGACTTTTGTAAAAGGACCAGCAAACCTCTGGAACGCAATTTGATTCTGTGTTTTAGGCTTGCCGGGTAGCCCCGGACGGCCACGCGGCTCTCAAGCTTTCACACTTATGTTGGCTGAAGGTGGGAGGATCTCTTCAGACTCAGAGAAGCTCGCGAGCACTGCAGGAATTCCACACAGTGTCCTGTTGGCCGCGGGACACGTGCCTCTTTTTAGTCCTAAGAGTTGGAAGGATGAGTCGCCTGTCATTTCACGTTGTTTGTGTGCAAGCTTTCCTGAGAAGTCCTCCTTAAGTATCTTGTCCTTAATCCCGTATCATACTTTTATTGCCTTTATATTGGGGGTTAAACAGGCCTCATAAATGGCTTAGCCAAGTGGGATGGATTCTTTACCCCAAAGGACTTGAATGTCTGATGAAAATTGTATTTTCTCAGGAAAAAAGAGAAGATGAGTTTTTCCTGGTATTTCTTCAAAGCTTTGTTTTGCAGAGTCTGAACCAGCAGTCAGGCATGAAATTTTGTGAGGGTTATTTAAAAGGCTTTGGTTACCATTTGTCCACATGGCTTCTTCCTCACCCCCTCCTATAATTATCCTATTTGTTGGAACCAAGATGTGCTGAAACATCCCCATTGCAGGGGGTGTTTCTCCAGCGTGCAGACTGGAAGTGGTGTGCAATCGAGACCTAAAATCAACTGTGCTGGTGCAACTGTCGGCCCAGAATTTATGGATTTGTGGATTGGGAAGCGCTAGTCCAAGGAATATCTCAGGAGGTGGTTTCTAAGGGATAGTTCGACAATCTGGAGCTTTCCTTCCTAGGCAGACAGGGTGATTGTTTAGAGCGTGGCTTCTGTGGACTCTGGATTTGGAGCTGCTCTTAGCCCCCGTGTGATCATGGCTGGTTTCCTTAGCCCGTCACGCCCCTGCCTTCTAACAGTGGGGCGGGTACCAGCATTTGGCTCCTAGGATGAATAAGTGGATTCCCTGAAGTCAAAGTGAATTCAGAGAATTTTCCAGGGCTCCTCACAGTTCCTGGAATAGTGAGGGTGCTGAATGAATGTTATTGTTATCATTAGTGCTATTAATGACTTTCTGTCCAGCCTGGTTCTTTATCTGCTAAATTTAAATAAATGCTGAGTAAGTGGGTGCATTACTGTTCATGGAGCCATTTACAGGCCCAGGACTGTGCCGTTTCTAACAAGTACTACCCACGGCCACGAGTAGATGGGTCTAGTGCCGGGGGGAGACAGAATCAGAAGGAAGTGGTTGTAAGAACGTAGCGGCCTACGGGGGCGGTTCGTGACGGTGCTGTAGGAGGAGCCTGAACCCACCTCCCCTCCCACGGACACAGCAGAGACACGGCTGCCTGTGCATCAGTTCCGTCTGAGAGGAACCTGAGAACCAGCTGAGCACCTGCTCCGGGACACAGGATGAGAGCCCGTGCGGAGACGGGCAGGGGAGGCAGAGAGGCCTGGTGGCGCACGGCGGTGGGCGGAGGGGGCGTCTCGCTGGACCGGGTTTCTCCCGCAGGATTGAGGGGCAGGGCCCCCATCAGACACCTGGCCTCTGGGATCTGCACCAGAGCTAAGCCCCCAACGTGTCCGGCTCAGAAAACCAATGTGGCTGACGTCCAAGTGTCCCAAAGTGCCCGGGACACCGCGAGTCCCCTCTTAAGGGCTCACATGTGGTCTCACTCGCCTAAGACCAGTGAAATAGCAGTAGTTGGAAAAGCTCCCAGACCGTATGTGAAGGAACACCGCTTGTGAATCTGAGAGCATCGGCGGAGGGGTGGAGACAGTGAAAATGTCCCCTGGAGACCCGGGCAGTGGCAGACACCATTACTGTGCCCCGTGTCAGCTGCCAGCACAGGCGGGCGAGCCGGATGCAGGGGTGAGGGAGCGGGTGCTGTCCTGCCACGTTGCCGACGGGGCGAGCGCCAGCCAGTAGCCCCCCCGGGGCTGGGGGTGGGGCGCGAGCAGTCCTGGCCTCCCTGGGCCCTGACCTGAAGCCACGTGTGTGCGCAGACACTGCTCAGCCAGCCCCGCCCCCGCGCCCTCCAGCTGCCTGAAGTCAGTGGGTGTGGACAGTCCACACAGGGACACCCCTGGATCACCTGTCCCTGAGCTCCCCGGGACTGGAACAGCCATGGAAACAGCTCTTGTCAGGCCACCACCCCTGGGGCCCAGAAAGCCGGCTGAAACACAACCCCCGTCTTCCTGTGAAAAAGGCCTATTTACTTAGCCTGGAGCCTCACCCTGAAGGACAGGCCTCATGTTTCCCTCACATCCAGATGCTAAGGAGGTGACCCCAGGGAAAGTAAGAGGGGTCACTATCCCTGTGCATCCCCCTGGCTTCCCTACAGCTCAGTGAGCTCCCCAGAAAGGAACCTGTACACTCTTCAGGAGCCTTGAGTTTTCCAGCGCTTTCCCAGGGGACACCTCTGGGTCTCGTGGTCTGAGGCCAACAGGAATTATGACTGTTACCCCACAGGACCATATATCTATATATCTATATCTATATCTATATCTATATCTATATCTGTATCTGTACCTGTATCTATATCCTTTAAAAGCTTCTGCCTGAGGGCCTGGCATCCAGTCAACCTGAGAGTAGGAGCTAAGGGAGATTCCTACCCTTGGAACACTGACAGGTCTCAACACACCCTCAACAACAGGGCTTATTAAGACTAAATCAGGTGGTATAGACAACAGCAAAGGTTTGAGAGACAACTGAGAGCTAGCGCAGGGCTGAGTGAGAAGGATCATTGCCTACACAAGGCCGCTCCTCCAAGACTAAGAGAGTAGCTGCTTCCCCTAATACACAGAAGCAAACACAGAGAGCCAAGCAAAATGAGGAAACAGAGAAACATGTTCCAAATGAAAGAACAAAAGGATAAGACATACCTCAGAAAAAGCCCTTAAGGATATGGAGATAAGTCATTTACCTGATAAGGAATTCAAGGTAATGGTCATAAAGATGCTCAACAAAGTTGGGAGAAGACCGGATGAACACAGTGAGAGCTTCAGCGAAGAGTTAGGCAGTGTAAGAAAGGAACAGTCAGAGTTGAGGACTATAATAATTGAAATGAAAAATATGTCAGAAGGAATCAACAGCACATTAGATGATACGGAAGAACGAATCAGTGATCTGGCAGACAGAGTAGTGGAAATCACCCAAGCTGAACAGCAAAAAGAAAAAGGAATAAAAACAAATGAGGATAGTTTAAGGGACCTCTGGGATAACATCAAGCATACTAACACTCCCGTTGTAGGGTCCTAGAAGGAGAAGAAGGAGAAAGGGGTAGAGAACTTATTTGAAGAAATAATGGCTGAAAACTTTCCTAACCTGGGGAAGGAAAGAAACATCCAGATCCAGGAAGCACAGAGAGTCCCAAACAGAGACACATTATCATTAAAATGTCAAAAGTTAAAGAGAAAAGTTAAAAAGCAGCAAGAGGAAGACAACTAATTACCTATTAGGTAACCCCCCACAAGACCATCAGGGTATTTTTCAGTAGGAACATCGCAGGCCAGAAGGGAGTGACAAGATATATTCAAAGTGCTGGAAAAAAAACCCCGAAAGAACAAAACTTTGCAACCAAGAATGCTTCGTCTAGCAAGGTTATTATCAGAATCGAAGGAGAGATAGTTTCTCAGACAAGCAAAAACTAAAGAAGTTCATCACCACTAAACTGGCCTTACAAGAAATGTTAAAGGGACTTCTTTAAGAGGAAGAGAAAAGGCCATAACTAGAAATAAGAAAATATCTGAAAGAAAAAAAAAAATCACTGGTAAAGTTGATGTATCAAGCACATATAAAGCTGGTATGAAGATTAAAAGACAAAAGTAGTAAAAGCAACTATAAATAAAACAAATAATGAATGAATATACAAAATAAAAAGATGTGAAGTATGTGGAGGGTGGGGTAAAACTGTAGTCCTTTTAGAATGCGTTTGAACTTAAGTGATCATCAACTTTAAAATAGACTGCTTTATATACAGATTGTTACATAAGAGCCTCACGGCAACCACAAACTGTAAGTCTATACTTGATACACAAAAAATAAAGAGCAAGAAATCCGCACGTAACACTAAAGAAAACATCAAAACACAAGGGAAGAGAACTAGAGAAGAAGAAAGGAACAGAAAAGAACTACAAAAACAACCAGAAAAAAATAAACCAAATGGCAATAAGTACGTACCTATCAATAATTTAAATGTAAATGGACTACATTCTCCAATCAAAAGACACAGGATAACTGAATAGATAAAAAAATACGATTCATCTCTATGCTGCCTATAAGAAACTCACTTCAGATCTAAAAGACACACACAGTTTGTAAGCAAAGGGGTGGAAAAAGGTATTCCATGCAAAGGGAATTCACTTTGTTATACAGCAGAAACTAACACAACATGGTAAGGCAACTCTACTCCAATAAAAAAAAAAGAGGGCTGGAGTAGCAATACTTATAGCAAACAAAATAGACTTTAGAACAAAGATGGTAACAAAAGACAAAGAAGGGCATGGCATAATGATAAAGGAATTGATCCAACAAGAGGATATAACATTCGTAAATATTTATGCACCCAACATAGGAACACCTAAATATATAAAGCCAATATTAACAGACATAAAGGGAGAAGTGGACAGTAATACACTAATAGTTGGGACTTTAATATCCCACTTACATCAGTTACAAGAAGAAAACTGGAAAAAAACACAAACACATGGAGACTAAACAACACGCTATTAAACAAGCAATGGGTCAATAAAGAAATCAGAGAGGAAATAAAAAATACCTTGAGACAAATGAAATGGAAATACCGCTCTCCAAGATCAATGGGACACAGCAAAAGCAGTTCTAAAAGGGAAGTTTATAGCCATAAAGGCCTACTTCAAGAAACAAGAAAAATTTCAGGTAAACAATCTAACTTCATACCTTAAGGAACTAGAAAAGGAAGAACAAACAAAACCCAAAGTAGGTAGAAGAAAGGAAATAATAAGGATCACAGCAGAAAGAAATCAAATAGAGACAAAAAAATAGAAAAGATCAATGAAACTAAGAGCTGGTTCTTTGGAGAGAGAAACAAAATTGACAAATATTTAGTCAAACTCACCATGAAAAAAAAGAAAGGGCCCAAATAAAATTAAAAATGAAAGAGGAGAAGTAACAATCTCAACTGATACCAAGAAATAAGAGGATCATAAGATACTAGTCTGAACGATGAAATGCCAGCAAATTGGACAACCTAGGTGAAATGGATAAATTCCTAGAAACATACAGTCTTCCAACACTGAATAATAAAGAAATGGGAAATCTGAATTTACCAATTACTGGTAATAAAAATGAATAAGTAATTAAAAGCTCCCCCAAACAACTTTAGGACCAGATGGCTTTACTTGTGAATTCTAGCAAACATTTAAAGAGAAGTTAATGCCCGTCCTTCTTAAATTATTCCAAAAATTGAAGAAGAAGGAACACTTCCAAACTCATTTTACAAGGCCAGCATTACCCTTATACCAAAACCAGACAAAGATACCACAGCAAAGAAAATTACAGGCCAGTATCACTGATGAACGTAGATGCAGAAATCCTCAACGAGATGTGAGCTCATCCGTATGAGTTCAATATAGATGGTAACTAGACCTGTCTCTGTGACCATTTTGAAATGTGTATAAATCCGACATCACTGTGACGCACGCCTGAAACTAGTATGAGGCTGTGTCAATTATTCTTCAATAAAAAAATAACGAGCTGCAATGTGATGTGAGCTGGCCTCTTTATATGCATTACTGGAATAAACTTTATGGAAGGAACATGAGTCTTTCGGGACGTGGGTGCGCTTCTGCTGAGAGAGAACGGGGTGCTGCCTCACCAGATGAGGTGCCCTTACCTGCCTTTCAGGGCGGGGCCTCCATTTCAAGGAAGCCCTCTGAGTCTCCGAGGCTGATGCCTGGGCTCTAGAGGGTTCGATAGGCCCTTCACACGTGGTATTTTGAGTAGTTAGTAAAAGTAAGTATTTAGTTGTTAATGAAATCGTGGAAGAGCCCGGGGAAAGCCACCGGAGGTGACGCGAAATGCACGGACCTACTCACTTAAAAAACGTTCTGAGTAAGTTAGTGGTAAACTGACCTAAGTGACGGATCCCTTTTCAGTTGATCTCCTCCAAGGACGCAGAGCCTAGGTGTCTTGTCACTGGGCCGTCCCGTTGCTCCTCGGTCTGGCTCTGGTCCTTGCGAACCACATGACCCCGGGCAGGTACCTAATCTCTCCAGACAGTGTGCAGAGCACGCTTCCAGGAGCGCAGGGCGGCTGCACGTAAGACGTGTGCATCCTGTGACGTGCTTGGGAAGAATTCACGCTGCTGCATCATGGTTTTTCCGGAAGACCACAGGCAGTGGCTCCGCTACTTTTGTGGCCGAGTCTGGTGGCACCTGGTGGCACCGGTCCAAGGGTCCCCGGGTTCCTGAGGGCGATGCACTGCATTTTGCTTCAGAGCTCCCCGTCTGAGCTTACCGTTGACGGATTGCTTTGCAAATGTATCCCGCAGGCTGTGAGGAAGGGTGGCTGGGTCCGCACAGAACCACCGCACGGAACCTCCCGCGGGGTCCGCCCGCCGAGCGTGAAGCGCCAGCTTCCCTTAGGAGCGGGAAGTGGACCCAGAGTCCTGCGGGCTTAGCAGGCCTCTTCCAGAGCCAAGGTCTCCCCGGGGCTCAGCCTGCACCGCGGGGTGGGTTTGCCCGCTTCCCTGGTTTACAGCTTTGGAGTAGAACTGGCCCTCGTAGCGAAAGAACCGGTCCCCCTCGGGCGGCCCTGCTGGAAGCTGCTGCGCTTCCTGGCTCGTGCGCAGCTGGTGGGGGGGCGGGGGGCTCGGAGGAGCCCCGTGGGCCGGCCAGGCGTCTGCTCAGGGCTGAGGTGACCCAGGGCGGGGGTGGTTCCGGCCCAGCCCTCTGCTGTGTGTGAGAGCCAGCACGGGGATTTTTAGGAAGGAGATTTCCCGGCCCGAGTTCTGGAGATTGCGCTCGGCGCGGGCAGAGAAGAGAGCGTGAGGAAGGCTCGCCTCGCTCCCGCGGGCAGAGGCTCTGTGCGTTTCCGCACCGCGGGCCTTGCGGACGCGGCCCGGTTTGGCTGGGTTATTTGTTTATTTCCGGCCGAGCACAGGAGTGCGCGCTGCTGGTTCCGTGGGTTGGGCGGGGGCCCGGCCCGTGCGCTGACCTTCGGGCTCCTCTCCTGCTTCTCGGCAGCTGGCTTTGGAACATTCTGACCCCTAGAATTTTAAAGTGTGGGCGCCCCCGTAAACCGCAGAGGCTGTGCCCGTCACGGCAGGGCCCCGGGAGGACCCCCGGGCCCGAGCCGGCCCCCAGGGCCGGTGGAGGCACCTGCAGGTGTCCGAACTGTGCGCTGAGAGGGGAGCCCCGTGACGGCTGCGGTCATCTGAGGATCGCCGTATTTTGGGTGTTGGCAGGAGAGGGCCCCCTCCTCCCTGGGACGGACCCCTTCGCCCGGGCCCCGTGCACTGCCCTCCCGGCCCGTCTGGGCTGGAGGTCCTGTCCTTGGTGGGAGTGGGCCCTGCGGGGGAGTTGGCGCTGCCGCCTGGGCTCCCGAGATGCGTGGAGAACAGGGGCGGGAGAGAGGGACTGCCGTGCGCTGTGATTTCCGTCCTCAAGGTCCTGCCCCGTGAGCGATCTGAGCGCACACTCGGGGCCTCCTGCAACGGCAGCTGCCGCGGGGCCTCCGCGCCGGGCCCCGGCCCACGGCAGCGGGAGGACGCGGGCGTGGAGGCCTCGCCACCCCCTGCCGCACCCCCGGCAGCAGCTTGCGGGATCCCTTACACGTGAAGGTGAGCCTTGATGGGACAGCCAAGGCCTCAGACCGGCAAGCCCAGAAGGCCCATTGCAGGAACTGCCCGCCAGCCCCACGCGTGCGCTGGATCCCAGGACACACAGCTTGGCGGGCGGCGATGGGCGCCGGGCAGGACCCTTCTACCCCCAGCAGATATGACCGCAGCGGCAGCGCAGAGTCAGCAGGCAGACGGTAGGGAAGGGAGGCCGGGGGCCGAAAAGTCAGGCCCTTTGAAGTGATACGTTCTTAACAAACCCCGGCCCTTCCCTGGACCACACGGCACGTTTTCGCAGGAAGAATACACAGGTTTGTGGCTTTTGAAACAGGATTTAAAAAAATAGGTTATCTTTAAGGTGAAGAGGTCAGCTGTAGGCAGAAATAGTAACTTATAATTTCTCTAGTTTTATGCAGCAAATGGATTACTGTGAAAATATCATCCCTGTGTCAAGATAGGTGTTTAAGATACGCACTTGATTCCACAGACCTCTCCTCCTGACTTTTCTCCACCCCCTGTTGCCCTGTCTGTCCTCTCTGCCCCCTCCCCCAAGCCCGGGTGCAAGATTCACCTCGGTCACTCCTCCCTCTGACCGTGTCAGGAGCACCCTCCAGGCACCAGCTCGCAGGGCGCGCGCTCGGGGCCCCTCCTTCGTCCACCCGAACACCAGCCGTCTCCGCCTCCGGCACGTCCCCCACCCCTCTGTCACAAGGGTCTTCCCACCCCAGGACAGATTATTCCGGGAACGTCCACCTGTCGTACATGCTGGCGAACCGAAGCGAGCAGACGTTGGCTGTCGGATCTGGGGGCTCCCGGGGCCCAGCGAGGCGTCTGACGGGGGGCGAGCACCCCGGTGTCCCTGCCGAGGGATGGCGGGATTCGTGCGGCCCAGCAGGAACGGGGGCGGGCGGCCTTCCTTATCATCCCCTGAGACCCAAACACGTGAAGAGCCTTGACTCCTAAAAGGATGAGAAGCGGATGGCAGTTCCCAGAATAACTCCCGCCTTGAGAAGACGAGGGCATCGCACAAGTCACGGGCGACTCAGAAAATGGCACGCGTTGGACACAAAACCCCGGAAGTGTACATTTTAGGCACGCTTAACTATTTGGGGACGAGGAGGCCAGGGCCAAAGGGAGAGGCGACTGACCGGTGTCACCAGCTGCCTGGGAGGGCGGGTGGCTCCTTCTCTGGCTCCTAGCCCTGAGTGAGCGCAGGTCCAAGGTCCATGGCAGGGCTGCCCTGAGAGAGGACGGACTTCAAACACCAGAATGTATTCACACGTGGCCCAGGACTTCTCTGCTTCAGGCTTTACTTCCTAGAGTCTGTCATACAGAGTGAAGTTAAGTCAGAAAGAGAAAAACAAATACCGTATGCTAACACATATATATGGAATCTAAGAAAAAAAAAGTCATGAAGAACCTAGGGGTAAGACGGGAATAAAGACACAGACCTACTAGAGCATGGACTTGAGGACATGGGGAGGGGGAAGGGTAAGCTGTGACGAAGTGAGAGAGTGGCATGGACATATATACACTACTAAACGTTAAACAGATAGCTAGTGGGAAGCAGCCGCATAGCACAGGGAGATCAGCTCGGTGCTTTGTGACCACCTAGAGGGGTGGGATAGGGAGGGTGGGAGGGAGATGCAAGAGGGAGGGGATATGGGGACATATGTATATGTACAGCTGATTCACTTTGTCATAAAGCAGAAACCAACACACCATTGTAAAGCAATTATACCGCAATAAAGATGTTAAAAAAAAAAAAAAAAGTCAGTGATCTGGGTACGCATTGCAAATGAGCCAAACCGGGTCCAGTGGAAGCTGGCTGGGGACTGTCTTTCAGGTGCCCAGCGCGGAACAACAGCAGCATTCCTGAGGGTTCCGCTGAGCAGGGAGCATCTCTGTGGCGCTTCCATCCTTCACATGCAACTCCAGAATCCACACTGATTTCGCTGTTTCTAACATAAACGGAGCCTCTTGCTGTTGTTTGAGGGTCTGTAACGAGCAATAAAATACAAGTGGACGTTCAATTTACTTAGAGCTTATACATGTCAGCACCTAACTAAATAAAAGAGAGGAGGAAAAATAAACTGACAATGATTAATATCACTAATGATTTGTTTTGCTTATTTTCTAAAGTAGTAACTTGATCCTGTCTGTTGAAAGTAAGGCAGAGAAATGATAACCAGGAAGCTCCCAGGCAACTAAGCTGCCGTCCTTACTTGTTTGCCACTGTTGGGGAAAATCTGATTATCTGTGGAGTTAAATGTGCAAATACTAATTTTCAGTCACCAAGAAAAATGTAAATGAGGTTATGATATATTGGTAAAGATAAACATGTCTGATTGAACCGTGATTATTTGTATGACCTGACTTGCCATCGATGTCGAGCCTGGTGGGATGCTGGTTTCCTGCCGTCTGTGGTCACAAACTGTAAAGTCATTCATTAGCTCTGTTTCCTATGAAAGAAGTCCTCAGAGCATGTTTAACATTGGCAAATTTTGCTTTTTGTGTGAGCAAACCAAGAATGATACCAGGGCTGGAGCCTGGCAGGGATTTGGGGAGTTGATTGAGACAATTAAGCTTTCGCTTTTAGATAAGAACCTAGAAAAACCCACCGGCATCCACGCTTTCCTCGTTCAGATACTTAAGATTAGCGGGTTCTCCTTAAGACCTCAGTGTGGCATCCTTGGCATCATTTTCTTTCTCCTCACGTTGCCCTTGAGAGCAACATGTTTCTGACCTTAGCCCCCCTTTTCTGGAACTCCTCTGGTTTGATGACTTGGAGTGTCGAACTGCCCTTTGCAAAATTTGCCCCAGAAACTCCAGAGTATCCCTGCAGAATCAGGTCCAGATGGTGCCAAATAAAATGGTGTCACAATGTCCAAATGCAGCTTTGAGTCGCAGATGTGGGCTGTAAAGGAATTGGCATCAAGGTGTAGAGGAAGGCGGAGCGCGTGTTGCAAAATGGCGCTCCCTCGTGAATTGTGTCCCTGGCACTGGCTCGCGAGAGCCACTCGGTGTCTGAGCGTTTGCGTGGGGCTGCCTTCCAGCCGGGGCAGATGGTTGCCGCAGAGAATGCCCGAGTATGTCCTGTCATCTTGAAGGAGAGTGGTTGGCTGATTACTTCTGATGGGAGGGGGTGGGGGTGGGGGCTTGTGATGAAACATGGTGACTGACGATGGGGAGAACGCCAACCAGGCTCCCCGGGACGAGTGGGGCCCGGGGTCCTCGCTGCCGTGTCCTGCGAGGCTGCGGCAGCGTCTTCCATACCCAGGGGACACGGGAAGATCTCATTCTTCTTTCCGTATTGTTGGCTCCGTAAGCCTGCTGAATAAAAACAGATCGTTGAAAAATCCCATGTTAATTTAAAGATGCTTGTGATTCTCTAAAGCAGATAGCGGCAATGTTAGCACCGTGGGACCCACCACCTGGCTCTCCTAATATTTTTTAAAGTGGGAAAGATTCATCTTTATTTCATTTGGCTAAAAAAAACCCAGAAAATCAATATAAAACTCAACGTTGGTTCAAACAAACAAAAAATAATAGCCAAAACCAGATATACATTTCTTTTTATCTGGGAGATACGGGGTAGATGGTGAAGATCCGTTTATAAATGGCAGACTGTCTCCTGAACGTCTATCAGGTACATTCGAATACCATTCAGACCCTGGTTGAGGTGTCTTGTGAGTTTACAGTTCTCTGGGTTACGAGGTTCTACGTTCCATTGGTCACCTATGGTTTAGAAGAAGAAAGCCATTGCAATCTAATACTCATAATTTAGCACTGAAGAGCTGAGGGTTGAAATGAAGTTTAAATGAAATACTGATATGTGGGGCTCAGTCTTTCTTTGGAGTTTTTAACCATTTCGCTCTAATTCTACTCTGGTTAGTTCATCCGGGCCTAGTCGGATGGGGTGGGTTCTGAAGGTGAAGTGAGGGGAGGGCGGGAATGAAGTAGGAGAACCAGAGGTTTGGCCCTGGCCGCGGGGACGCCTTGGCTGGTTTGTGTAGATGGGGAGGTGGTGGACAGGGGTCATCTGAGGTGTGGAGAAGAGTCTGGGTTGAACCTGAGTCTCTGTGAGGGACACCACACTTGACATCTGAGTCTTAGTTCCTTCCACTGTGAAACTAGAAAACTTGTGTAGATGCTACTGACCTTCTAAGACGTCGTTAAAGTCAACAAAATTAATCTAATAATACACTGTAAGCTAGAAGCCCCAGAGAAATAGAGGTGTCATAGTAAATTTAAAGAATGAGCATCCGTCCAGCTCATGGAAGGTTGATGGGCTTTTGTCTTGTGTCCACCTTTGGGTCCAAAGTTGGCCGCAAAATGTATCCCCTAAAAGTCACCCAGGTGGCATGCAAGTGGGTCACTTTCCTTGGGGGTTACCATCTCACATTTATGAATTTCTCTAAATAGTGAAGAGAGAAAGGTGGAACAAGAGATAACCAATTTTATTAAAGAAGGGTCAAGAAGACATAACTTAAGAAATTTCTTCAAGTCCAAGTTGCTTGGTCTGTCCCAGAAAAACAGGCCTCATCATTTCAAAACAGTGGGTTCAGAGAAAGTGCAGGATGCCATTCGTCGTGGAGCATTGCAATCTGGGCTCGTGTGAAAAATCTGTGTGTTTTGTCATGAAGACTAGAGGTTTTATATAATCCTGTGAGTACACTTAGTTAGCTTTGGAAGACCCAGGAAATCTGTGTTTATTGTGAAGTCTGATTACCTATTGAACAAAGAAGAAGAGAGAATTTGGAAGGGATTGTTTTGGAAAGCACAGAAAATACCCATTTTCTTGCCAGAGTTTTTATCTGAAAGTGGAAAAAACAGGGTTTAGAATGTCTATTTGTGAAACAAGGAAGCTTTTAGCTCTGGCATCTATTTAAGAGGAGATTCTGAATTTAAACATTTGTTCTGCAGAGTCTCAGAGGTCTCCTGATGTTGGAAGGAGTTTAGCTACAAAAATATTTTAACAGGTCTTGTTATTTAGTCATGAAATAGTGGAGGTTGTACACAACATTCATTTAGAAATATTTTTTTTAGTAGATCATGGGGAGATGACTTGATGATTCATTTTAACTCTGGACGTTTGAAATTTAGGCAACAACTTCCCTGAGGAAGGTTGTTGAAACTGATCTCGCGGTTCTCGCGGGCCGATTAGAGCGTGGACACGGGTCAGCTTGCAGGTGAGATGGGGTTGGAGTTCCCCTCAGCACCTACATTTTGGATGCTCAGCGTCATAGAAGAGACCACGATCGTTGCATTTACAGGGCCTGCTGCTTCTCTCCCTTCTTTTTCCTCCTTCCCTTGCTCTCTTCAGGCTGGGGCGGGGGTCTCTCTGTTTCCGACTTATCCACATGTGTCCCCTGTAACGTCTTCCTTACAACTGTCCATTTTTACCCAAGAAGAGCATCTCTTAGAGTTGGAGGCATACGTCACCTGTCAGAGACAGTTTGATTTCTTCTTCTTCTTTGCAGATCACTTCCCTGAATGCTCACCGTTCAGCTCCTGTTTTCCTAGCCTCTGTTCTCTGACATACTTCACCTTGTCAGTATTTAAAACTTCCCTACTAGTTCCCTTTGCCCTTTGGAGACTTTTACCTCCTTTTATTGGTATTTTCATGGATGTAGGTTGCATGATGAAGAGAACTTGTAAATTCTCTGTTACTTATTAGCTGTGTCCTTTTGCAAATGTTACCTAACTGCTTTTTATCGCGGGCCTCTCACTGTCGTGGCCTCTCCCGTTGCGGAGCACAGGCTCCGGACGCACTGGCTCACGGGCCCAGCCGCTCCGCGGCACGTGGGATCCTCCCGGACCGGGGCACGAACCCGCGTCCCCTGAATCGGCAGGCGGACTCTCAACCACTGCGCCACCAGGGAAGCCGTACCTCACTGCTTTGACCTCAATTTTTTTTCCCCAGTTTTATTGGGATATATTTGACATATAACATTGTATGAGTTGAAGGTGTACAGCATAATGATTCGATGTACGTCTGTGTTGCAAGATGATCACCAACATACATTTACTTAGTACCTGTTACCTCACATAGTTATACATTTTATTTTTTCTTGTGTTGAGTGAGCCTCAATTTCATCATTTGCAAAATGTAAGAATCATCTGCACCTCACGGGGACTTGAGAAATAAAATGATTGAGGTGCGGTGGCCCCTGGTGCATTTGTGGACTGTGTTGGCGACTTGCAGGGAGCATGTGACGGATTTTCCTTAGGTCATCGGTTGGCTTCCCGTGTCACACTTTCTGCTCCTTCGTTCAGGTGTTTTGTGCTAGAAAAAGGCCGCTTCGTGGTGTCTGCTGAGCAGGCTCAAGCTCTGTGCTAACCCCTGCTTCGTTCGTCCCTCGAGCCTCACGTTACCACCGTGTAAGTGGGAGATGACGCTCTTAGCCTTACCCTTTCCCTGGAACAAGAGAAATACACCATCCGTCATTTTAAATTTCAGTCCTGGATCTCCAGTGCAAAACGCCAAGTGTCAGAGGTACCATCCTAGCTTTAACAATCTCTATGAAACGTCGAAGAGAAGGGACCTTCTTGATGACCACCCCCTCCTCGCCATGCCTGGCCTTCTCCTGGGCAGTGTGCATGGGGCTGGGAGGGGACACTCCACAGCTCATGACGTTTCAGGCAGACTAAGTGCAGGCCGGTATCACAGGGGTCGTCCTCACCGACGCGTACGTTCAAGTGGCTGATGGGTTTAGACGTTGTGCTGCTTCTGCCGAGTGGGGTTGGAGTGGAGATGCAGGTGATGGGGAGGGTTACGGTACAACACACTCGGGGTTAGCTTTTCACAGAACTGAAATTGCTTAGTCGGTGATTATTTTGTATCCCACTTGCTGATTGAAGAACGACCACAGAGGCTATCGGCAAAAGGGTCCAGCTGCAAAATGCTCCCGTGCGAATTTTCTCGGAGACTGTCTTTAACCCCACACACCCTGCACCGAACATCTTAGGCTCTGTAGTAAAAAGAGCATGCATAAATGTACGTATATCTGGGGAAACCTTTGCTTAAAGGTCTTGTCTTTAAAGTCATCAGAAAAGAAATAGTGGAGAAAGACTTTATTAAGTATACAAACATTTGTTGAGCTCCCATCGTGTCGAAAGCACGGGGGTAAGTGCTAAAGAGAGAAAATCAACTATACTTCAATAACGTTAAAAAATAAAAATAAAAAAGAAAGAATAAAAAAGGCAGGGAGTCTCTGCCCTCAGGACGTCTGCAGACATTTGGGAAGACAAACAATTACATTAAACGTGAGAAAGGATCCAATAGAGAGAAACCAAAAGTGGCATAGAGATGCCCTGTGAGACTCAAGGCGGCGGCGGCGGCGGCGGCGGAAGGGGTGGAGCCGAGCCTGGTCCAGCACCGGAAGGGGACGCTGCAGTGCTGCGACACGTGCGGGAAGTGCTCCGTCAGTGAGAGCGCCTTCAGGGACCAGCGACCTCTCGCTTTACATCCCAGTGTCCATAATGGAAAGACGCACCATACAAAACAGGTGCAGAAAGCTTGATGCTGCAGCACGTTCCTGATTGAACATTAAAGGGCTACAGCAGGAGGGCAGTAAGAAGTGTGAGGAATGCAGGGTCTCCATTAGCCCAGACTTCTGTGTTCAATCATTAATAAACAGAGAGCGAGTTTCTTCCCTCTGCCAGACTCTGTTCTGAGACCCGGGATACAGGCGGGAGCAAGATGGTGTTCCTGTCCTTGAGAGGACCTTCCGTTTCTGCTGGGAGGGGACAGACAGCAGACACACATGCAGATAAGTAACGCAGTGTGATTTTAGATGTTGATGAGCGTAACAGAGCTGGAGGGTGGCGAAGGAGGAGCTAGCTGAACGTGGTTGCTCTGAGTAGGGGGTCAGAGAAGGCTCTCAGAGGGAGAGGTATGTGATGAGAGCAAAGCAGCACATGCAAAGATCCTGGGGCAGGGATGGGCCCCGAATGTCTGCATGACGGAAAGGACGACGGTGCTTGCTGGAGCTGAGGGATCCTGGTGGGGAATGGGGGGCAGTGGGGCTGGGGCACAGAGGTCAGTGTCAGAAGCCAGGCCAGCTCTCCCAGAGGGGAGACCCCACACAGCGGTTATGGAGGAATAGCCAAGCGATACCAGTATCAGAAGAACCACTGTTACAAAAACAAAACACTGTATCTGAGGACCGTGAGAAGCTTCAGCCATCACTCATGCTTCTGTAGCTGTCAGAGACTTCAGCCTCTCTGAATAAAAACACAGAGGGGATATCAGGGAGGGTCTCCCCCCTCCATTGGAAGAGCCGCATTAGAGGAGAATCCTGTGGTCGCAGTAAACACGGGGAGCCTTCGGGGTGAGTTTATCACGGGGCAGTCCTCAGGGGTTTACACAGGGGGAGCAACCCTGGGGCTGTACCGAGCGTGCAGCAAGATGTGAGACGCTGAATTCTGTGCTCTTGATGCAGTCGTGGGTGATGCTTTACAGATGCCTTTAGAGTTGCTGTTTAAAAGAGGAGAAAGCAAGCGTGGTCGTCCGGGGTTAAAAGGGGCCTGGGGCAGGCGAGCACATGTCCCATGAGTCTTTCCAGAATGTTCTTGCTGGACAGCGTTTCCTGTCTGAGAAAGCAGGACTTGGGAACACAAGGAGGCTACCAGTGCCGCGAGACACGATCTGCTGTCTGTCCATCTGCCTGCACCCCTGAGCGGGGATAGCGGACACCAGCTAGAGCCAGCCGTCCACACGCAGGGCACAGCTGCGTTCACCGTCGTCACTGCGGAAACGTCTCTGCTCCTGCAAACTCGTATTCCTGCAGATCACCTTATTGCTCTTTGCAGGGGCTTCCAGAAAGGCCCATCAGCTCTTCCGTAAAGAGCGTCATCTGACAGTTCACCCTCCTCCCAGAATGTTTGTCTCGCCCCATCAACCTTCAACTCCCATGTCATGATCTCTATCCGCTCCTAGCCAAGCCTCCTGCACTAGAAGAGCCACTTTACACCGAACTCCACCATGCCCAGGAAATCCAGCCTTGCTCTTCTCCTGAGACGTTACCAGCCCTGCTTGTGGGGGGAGGGCGTCCTCCCCAGCAGTGGTGGGCAACGAGCAAGGCTCTCCTGTCCCCAGGTGCGTACTGGTGTCGGAAGTGGCGCTGATGTGCCAGAATCCGAGGTGGGGGTCTTACCGAGACCGGTGAGACAAAGCCTGAGAGCTTTCATGCCGGTGCTTGAGGCAGATTAAAACATAACAAAGTGAAGAGAATGAAAAGACAAACCGCAGAGTGGGAGAAAAATATTTGCAAAATTCATATCTGATAGAGGACTGGTGTCCAAAATACACAGAGAACTCTTCAAACTCAACCGTAAGAAAACAGCCCAATTAAAAAGTGGGCAAAAGATCTGAACGGACACCAAAGAAGGTATACAAATAACAAATAAGCACCTGAAAAGATGTTTAACCTCACGTCTTTAGGGAAATGCAAAGTAAAACAACGAGTTACCACTCCACCCCTATGAGAAGGGCCAAAATCCGGAACGCTGACACCACCGAACGCTGCTGAGGCTGTGGAGCCTCAGGAATGCTCATCCGCCACTGGCGGGAACGCAGACTGGTGCAGCCACTTCCGAGGACGGTGCGACAATTTCTTACAGAGCTAAGCGTATCCTTGCCGTACAATCCAGAATTACATTTCTTCGTGTCTACCCGGATGAGTTGAAAACTTACGTCCGCACAAAAACCTGCACACAGGGCTTCCCTGGTGGCGCAGTGGTTGAGAATCCGCCTGCCGATGCAGGAGACACGGGTTCGTGCCCTGGTCCGGGAAGATCCCACATGCCGCGGAGCAGCTAAGCCCGTGAGCCGTGGCCGCTAGGCCTGCGCGTCCGGAGCCTGTGCTCCGCAACGGGAGAGGCCACAACAGTGAGAGGCCCGCGTACCGCAAAAAATAAAAAAAAACCCCTGCACACACATGTTTATAGCAGCCTTATCCCTAATTGCCCCAAACTGGAAGCAACCAAGGTGTCCTTCAGCAGGTGAGCAGATAAACTGTGATACTTGCAGACAATGGTATTTTATTCGGTGATAAAGCAGAAATGAGCGACATGGAGGAAGTTTAGTGCAAGACGCTACTAACAGGGGAAGCGCAGCGCTGGGAGGGGTGACGGGGGTACGTGAGGACCTTTCCTGCTTTGTGCTCCATTCTTCTGTAAACCTGAAACTGTTGGAAAAAATAAAATTTATTCATTAGAAAAATAGCAAAACACAATCCCAGACAATTACAAGACGAGGTTAAGTCATTTGGTAGAGGTAGGCCCCGACCGAGTACAGTGGAAAATAACAGAACGGCCTCCCGGCCGAGCCCTGGGGGAGGGGAGCGCCATCATGGGGAGGAGTTGGATGGGGGGGCGGAGTCCTGAGGGCGAGGGTGGATTAGAGAGGGCAGTTTAGGCCAAGGAAGGGGCACTTGATGCTAGGGTGTGCCGTGGGCGTCTTCAAGGAGCAAGGAGGGGAGACGGGAGGGCCCAGCTAAGGAGGGAAGGGGCTGCCTTTGCATGGAGGGGAGTGTCCTGGTTGGAGAGAGGTGGGGAGAGGGCAAAGCAGAGGCAGCAGGACGAATTAGGGAGCTGGTGCAGGGCCCGAGGCACGGGGGCCCCCCGGTCGCCCTTCTCCTGGATGCACGGGCCGGTGCGCAGAGAGAGGGAAGGGGGCCAGAAGAGCAGGGACGGGCGGGGCCCGTGCTCTCTGTAGCCAGCTTTCTCTTCTGCCACATCTCCAAGGGCACAGAAGCATCGTTTCTGAACCCCAAAGAGGAATAGATGATCCGATAACTACAAAAAATATTTGACGGGTTGGGTTGCCCCGAAAATCTGCGTTGTGTGGTCTGTTTTAAAGAGAGGAGTGAACGTTTCTCTTTATGACCTTTCAGCAATGAAGATTTCATTCTGAGCTCTGGTGGAAAGAGTAGGAAAAAAGAGTTCAAAAAAAGGAAAAGAAAGGTCTAGATTATGTTTAATTTGTATAGTCAAAGACTCCGGAGCGACATAACAGCGTGACTTTTCAAAGTGCATAATGACCCTCTTCGTTAGTTTTAGCAACTTGTTAGAGTATTTTGGAGGCAGGGTTTTCTGTGAATAGGGAGCAGACGCGTATAGAAAAGAGGTCCCCTCGCTGACAGCATAATAATAGCTCTGTCCCGTTACAGAGCAGACGGCCACACAGCACAAGTTAGTTCAAAGTCACTTGGAATTCAGAGAAATTTACTGTAATTCCTCACAAAAAGGACCTTTGAAAATTACATTTAACACATTGTATCCCTGTAATCCTTCATGTTTCTGGCCTTCCTATAATTTGTGCTGAAGTCATTATCTGTTAAAAGCAAATTTAAAATGATAAGATCAACGTGTTCAAGGTATTACAAAAAAAGACAATCTAGGTCAGCTCGTGTGTTCCCCTCCCTCCCTCCGTTCTCTCTAACTTTTCCTCCATGTTTGCTGCTCCTTCCCAGGAGGCTTTAGCTCAACGGCCGTCGCCATGCAGGCCTTTGCACCCATCCACACCACGACCACCCTGGGGGGTCTCCCAGGGGTCCCCACAACCGAGGCTCCCCCGAGCGGGGAAGGCTGGGCCCCTCTCGGCCTAGAGCAGCTCCGCCTTGATCTCCTTGCGGTCGGGGGCGTCTCTGTGTGATCTGAGTTGGAGACAGGGCTCCTGGCTCAAACGAAACGAAAGGAAAGGCCGAAAACCCGTGATCTTGATTAAACTGGCAAACAGCCCAGCTCATGTATGTATGTGTCCTCTGTCTCTTGTGGCCCCAATTCTTGCCGTCCTCAGAGGCCACGTAGATTACGGTGACATTGGCTAAAACCCCTGCTGCCCCAGACTCTCACCGTCTGCTCCTGAAGCTCTGGAGTCCGAGACTTCAGGCTGCGTTGGTCACTAGCCGTCTAACCCGGGAGCTGGACAGGCTTTTACTAATAAATCTAGTCGCGCTCCTCGTCTTATGCAGGAAGCGACAACTTCTTCCTCTTACAGAGTGTGGACCTGGAGAACACCCGGAGCAAAGTGAGCCTGCAGTCACCTGTCACTGGGCACGATGCTTTCCTGCCCTAGGCCAGCTGCGTGTGCACGTGTAGGTGTGCGTGCGTGTGCACGCGTCTGGGTGCCTCTGTGTGCACGTGTGTGCGTGCATGAGTGTGTGTGCGTGTGCGTGTGCGTGTGGGGGGGTGGGTGGGGGTGTTTTCTTAGATTCCTGTTTGCGACATTAGGATAGAAATATTATGGAAAGTTAAAAGCCCAGAAAGTATCGTGTCTGAATATCACGTCCAGATTTGGCAGATAAGAAAGCTGATCAATTTCCCATTGACTTTTTCTCTGGTTTAATTTTCTTTCGAAAGTCCAGCATGGGATTCTGAGCACATGGGGGTGAGTCGAAGTGGAGGAGCCTCAGGAAGCTGTGCCCTGGGAAGGGCTTTGCCTCCTGACGCATCAAGACTCAGATTCCCATTTTGACCCTTTCTAGCTGGTGACCTTCGGGGCGATTTTAATCTCTCTACACTTTGGTTTCCTTCTCGGGAAAATGGGGCTCACGAGGCCTCCCCCTTTGGGCTCGTCGGGAGGGGGAGATGAGAGAGCGGGAACGGGGGTGATGGTCAGCTGCGTGCTCTGCTGGGGCGGGGACGCTGTCAGTGCTGCCTGGTCCGTGGTGTCGGGGGCAGCACTCGGGACACGGGACGTGCTCAGCAACGTTTGTAAAATACATACTTTGCGTGTGTGTCATACTAGCGACATAGTAGCAGAGCTCCGAGATGAGATTGGATTGTGCTTTCCCACCCGTTCTCCACTCCGCTGTATGCGTGGGCGCGGGGAATCCACAGGCCGGGAATGCACTGGATGACGGTCCGCCCTCGGTGGGACAAGGCAGAGACGTGGTGGGCCGGGGCCTGCTTAAAGTAGCCCGCCTTTCAGTCCTGCCCTCGCGAAGGAGTCTCCTAGTGACGGCATAGCGACGGGCTTGCACGAGTGCGGCCGCACGTTCGCGAAGCATCGTTCGGCTCGAGGGCAAAACAAAACCAGAGAGCGTGTCTTCCTGCCGCTCGTGGGCAGGGGTTCCTGCCCTGGGCAGGGCAGCGCGCGGCTCGCCCTTGGACAGAGGCAACCAGACGGGGAGCCGGCGCCCCGGGTACGCGCCGCGGCTAGCAAGGCCTGACACCCAACTCCGAGCGCCCCGGAAGCCCTCGGTTGGCCTTTGTGACCTCCGATGGCCGTTCCAGCGCTTGTGGGAGGCCCCCCGATTCAAAGAGAGTGAAGTGAGGCCGGTTAGGAAAGGGCGGCACTCCCAGCTGCGGTCAGGAGGCCTGGGAAAGGCCTGCGGAGCCTCAGGCAGGGCCCGCTGTCTCAGAAAAGTGAGGCGTGACGTTTCCCATTGTAGGAAAGCTGGACCACACTTTCGTTCCCAGGAGACTTCTCCAGACACGTCAACTGCGTCAGGATCCGCTGACTTGTAAGGATGCCGCTCTGTCGTTCTGGGCTTCGCAGCTGAGCCTGAAGCGCTTTGCTGCCGTCGGAGCCGAGGCAAAGGGTCCAGTGAAAAGGCGGGCTTCCGGAAGGCAAGGACCAGCTTCGGCCTCACTCAGCATCTCTCTGCGTTTGTCTTGGTGAAACTCTAAACCATCTAGCTTTGGATGTCGACGAAGTCAGGAAGATTATCATTAAAAGAACAAAACCCCAGCAAAAACCCCTTCTTTGCTGGTGAAACTAGTGTAGAAAATGAACAGTTTTCTTCAGGAGTGGTTTGTTCCCCGTGTAAAATCAGCCCCCAAATCGCCTTGCGTGGCCCGCTTCCCACACGCTGCGTCGGCCGGGGACAGAGCAGTAGAGGGGGCCGCTTGGGTTTCTCTCTGTCCACCTCACGCCTCCAGCCCTGGGCCCCCTCCCTTCATTCACATCAGTCCTTCCAAAACATTTCGAGAGGGGGAGGACCTACCAGTCATGGCATCTGGGAGTATTGCAGGAAACTTTGAGTCCCAGAGGACACAGAGAAGCTGTAGAACTAGGAGATCAGGCTTTTAGTTCAGAGCTGCGTTAGGTAGCCGTGCAGCTGTGGGGGGAAAAAAGGAACTTGACTGTATTGCAAAATTACTCTGTGTCATGTACTTCACATGTACTTTCTCAGTTAATCGTCACAAGATACCCGTGAGGGGGGTAGTTTCATACTTATTTTGAAGATAAAGAGACTGAAGTTCAGAGTGAGTATGTGAGCTTTTCAAAGCTAACGTCAGTAATACGCAAAGGAAGAGAAAAGCGGGGTGGGGGGGGCGTGGTTTCACAGGAAGCCTTGATGGGCCACCCCGGGAGAACGGCTTGGAGTCCGGATCCGGGCCGGATGCTGACTTGTCACAAGTTGTCGGACCTTAATGTCACCCAGGGCATAGAGGCCAGGCGTCCCAGTGGACACCCTGCAGTGGTGAGGACGGCCCTCACACCACAAGTTCTCTGGTCTAAATGTCACGGTTGAGAAACCTCGTTTCATGTATGGAATTCCATAGGTTACTTTACAGAAGTCGGCTGGCGGAAGAGTCAGAGAATCGGGGAAAGTGGGGCTCTTCCTGGTGGTTTGGGTCTGTAGGAAATGAGGGCTGCTCTGCCTGTGAGCAGATGCCCCTTCCCCACCTCACCCCCAGCCCCCCTCCCAGCGCAGCAGGACGGGGACCCGGCTGGACGGCCGGGGAGGCCGCTTGGCTTTGGTGCAGTCAGAGTCGGGCTGCGGAAATGGAAACCCGGGAAACTGGTGGGGTGGCCGGTGGGGGCCTTAGGTCCCAGCTGGCCAGCCACCACTTTGGAGGGCCAGCCTGCGGGTCTCGGAGCCAAGAGCCCCCTTCCAGCCATCTCTTGTTTCCCCAGTGAGCTGAAAGCGCCTCCCGGCTCAAGCAATGCTTTTCCGTCCCCGGAGCGGACTGGGCCCGCCCCCCAGGCACTGGCTCTGTGTGGTGCTCTCGGCCGGTCGCCGTGCCCCCCGGCGCTTTGCCCTGCTTCCTCCGCCACAACGTACACCCTTCTGCTCGAAAGTCACCCTCCCGGGAAGTCCTTCCTGGCCTTCAAGTAGGCTTCGTCCCCTCCATAGCTTCTGTTCCTTCAAACTGCATGATTCGTATCTTCACGGCTCCTTCTGAGACTTGAAATGGTTCTTTGCTTCTCGACCTGTTTGTCTGCGTCTCTCGTTAGAATCGAAGTTTCGTGGGAGCAAACACTTTACTTGTATTGGCCGGTGCTTTAGGCAGCATTGCAGTACCTTGATCAGTATTTGATACTTTTTTTTTTTCCAAAGGAAGGAATGAATGCCTGTGTGTGTGTGCGTGTGCGCACACGTGTGTGTGTGCGCGCGTGTGTGCGTGTGTGTGTGTGTGCGTGTGTGTGTACACCTGTAGACCAGGGAGCTGCACAGTTCCAGGGCACAGCAGACCAGCCCACCGGGAGCAGAGTTTTGAAAGATCTTTCATCACTTGAACTCACGGAACCCTTGTAGGGATTATCCATACGAGGATGACAAGTTCTCGATTATACTCCCACTAAGGGTTGAGGTAGCAGCCAAGTTACTAAGGCAGCACGGAACAAGCCCTCTGAGCCCTGGCCGGGTCAGTCTTTGTTTAATTTGCTGTGAGCGCTGGACGAGCCAGCATTTCATCTGCAGTTTAACAAAAACCCTACTCAGACCATCTGCTTCAGAAACGATAAATAAATAGAAAATACAGATTTAAAAATAATTAGGAAGACAGCCCGTTGGCCCATCAGTCACCCATTTGGGAAAGACAGTGATAGCCGTGTTATTCTCCAACTATCTCAGTTATTCCTAATTGATCAAAATACCCTGATGTTTATAGCAAATGAGAGAATGACTCAGAATGAAATGAAGTCAGCGAAATGCCAGAAGTTTTCACATCCAAAACAGAGACATGGCCCATATGTTCAGAAATACTTTTGTCCTTAGGAAATGTTTATGAAAAAAAAAATGGATAGGCACTTCCTCGAAAAGAGACTCAACTAATAGTAACACAGTTCAGATAACAGAAGCATTTTCCGATTGAGCTCACATCGCCTTTTACTTACTGATTCTCCACGGTGGCGTCTGAGAAACCGTTCAGACAGCAGACGCAGGAAGTGGCCTCATAGCACATTCGTTTCACCTGCAGAAATTCCAGAAAGTTGAAACTTTTCAGAAAGTTTTTCATGGTATCGTCCATGTATTGTTTTGATAAATAAGCGTGATACGTGATAAATAAGGCCTTTGCCTCATAATATACAAAATATATCCACACGTGTTTGTAAACAACTATAAATCTAAAATCTGCACTCCATACAACCCCATAAAGTTATATTGGCGTGTATAATCATTTGATCGCCTTTCAAAGTAAGAAGACACTTAAGTGATAAAAAATGTGGTAAAAAGGGCTTCCCTGGTGGCGCAGTGGTTGAGAATCCGCCTGCCGATGCAGGGGACATGGGTTCGTGCCCCGGTCCGGGAAGATCCCACGTGCCGCGGAGCGGCTGGGCCCGTGAGCCACGGCCGTTGAGCCTGCGCGTCCGGAGCCTGTGCTCCGCAACGGGAGAGGCCACAGCAGTGAGAGGCCCGCGTACCACAAAAAAAAAAAAAAAAATAGTGGTAAAATAATATGGACTAAGGCAGAGAAAGGCAGAGGGTGGGTGCTCCGTGGAGGCCTCGTTGCGGCAGGACAGGCGGGACCACCGACTACCTGAGGGAACAAATGCGGGAAAAGCTCGATTAGAGGGGAGTTTGGATCCCGTCCTGTGAAAACATGTCAGTGGTGGCGTCTCATCAGGAGGGACAGCATCGTGTATTTTATCATCTGGATTGGGGCGTTTGCGGGGGTAAAAGAGGGCTTTATGAGTGATGCCGCCGGGACAGCGGGTGTGCATTGGAGCTGTTCCTGGGCGCTCCTGTCACCTCCGTGGGGCTCCTGTTTCCACAACTATTATTCATAACTGTCTCACCGCTGCCTGGGAGGGTCCCCTCTTCCTGGCGATACTCCCTGCCCTTGAGGGTCGCTGGACCCGAAGATGT
The DNA here is from genome assembly GCF_026419965.1 of Kogia breviceps. Classification (NCBI taxonomy): domain Eukaryota; kingdom Metazoa; phylum Chordata; class Mammalia; order Artiodactyla; family Physeteridae; genus Kogia; species Kogia breviceps. The sequence continues at coordinate 3,199,517 of NC_081325.1, forward strand.
GCTTCTCACGAGCAGGATCCGGCAGTGATGGGCCGTCACTCTGCGCTGGAGTTGCAGCGCGCGTGCCTTTCGGCCCCCTCCCCGCCCCTTGCTTCCTCCTGGGCCCCTTCCCCGGGAGGCGGGCTCCCGCATTGTGAGCTGTCCTACGGAGAGGCCCACGGGGCAGGGAACCCTGTCTCTGCCGACGTGGAAGCCAGCCCCCACGAGGTGACACAACCCAGCCAATGTCTACATCACGAGGACCCCGCCGAGCTCATCCACAGGAACGGGAGGTGGTAAATGTTTGCCTTTCTAAATCCCGAAGTTTCAGGCTCCTCTGTTACACAGCGAGAGGGAGCGATGCAGAGACCTTGAGATGCGGTGTCCTAAGTGACTTTCTCCCAGGGCTGGGAGTCAAGATGTTTAAGCAGCAGCACAGCACAGGCACCAGGCAATCGGGTGGACGTGAGGGGCCCACTGTCCCCTACTTCTCCTTGAGCAAGAGCCTCCTGTTCTGAAGGGAGGCCCGAGGAGGGTCTCAGCCTGGGAGGACAGGCGCAAAGCTGTCTGCCACCATCAGGTCACAGCACTGGGAGTGAAGAAGCTGGCTGCATTTAAGAAGACACGAGGCGGCCGGCGGCCTGGGAGTGGAGACGGGCTGCAGAGGACGGCCCCTGGGGCTCCAAGCCCGTGGACATTTCCTTTGCCCACACAGTGGTGGCCAGAGCAGAGGCTTGAACGTGAGCACATGTTGACCTTTGCATGCTGGGAAGTATCCTGTGAAAACCCAGCCTCTCGTGGAGGATTGGAATATGCAGCCCCAGGGCCGCCCGGCATCCCTGCCCTCGGGCTGGAAGGCCCGGCCACCCCCAGGACTGGTGCACGCGCCGTGCTGGGTGCCTCCCCCGGGCCGGCTGACCGCAGGGTAGGCGGCCCTGGTTTCTCTTGCTCCGCGCCCTCCTGCCGCCCATCCTCTGGGCAGGCACCGGCTCTGGTGTGTTTTACCCTGGAGTTCCCACTGCGGGCCAGATCTGTGGACGGAGCCCTCTCGGGAGGTCGGTCTGGGCCAGCGGCGCGGGGTCACAGCAGCCGCCGTTTTCAGCTTCCCTGGAGAGCAGGCAGTACGTGGCCCCCCCGGGGGGGGGTGTGATGCTTGATGTGTGTGCATGTGTGCATTCTCGCTCCCCTTGAAGGAAAATAGATGCCGAGTTTGTTTCTCTGCAAACCTCCTTCAATTTTCTGTTCTCTGACCACGGTTCCCTTGAATTTAATTGAATTTAGACTTTTAGAAAATGGGGGAAGACAGAGCAAAAAACAAAGGCAAACTGCATTGAGAATCCCATCACCAGCGATTTGTGGCTTTCCGGGTGTCCTGAAACAAATTTTCTGTAGCCAAGGTGTGTACAGTTCAGCTCAAAATCTATGGTGAAGTGGCCTCAAAATTATTTGAAGTTCACACAGCAGGATAATGAATTAGGAAGAAAAAGAACATAATCCATTTCTCTCTCTTCTTTCCCCTTTCTCTTTTTCTCTCTTTTTTTCCCTTCCTTCTGGCCTAACTTCCGAGATCGTGAAACTATTGCGTTGGTAGTTCTGTCTCCCGCAAGAGGTGCTCCTCAGAGGCTTTTAGACAGACGCATCAGGTTCTGTTACGAGTGGCTGCCTCTCACCATGCGGAAAGGTTGAAGTTGAATTTATTTTCGTGTGCTCTGTGCCTGCTGTGCTTAAAGGTGCGGAGGGCACCCCAGGGCCCCGAGGTGAGTGCGTGAAAGGGCAACAATTACATGAGATCCAACTGAAGAAGCGTAGGAGCTGAAGGAACACAGCCCAGCGTTGGGGAAGGAGCCCAAGCTCCTGCCCGTGCTGGAGGGGCCCGAGGGGACGGCAGTCACGTGCGTGCGTTCCGGAGCCGCTCGCGCCTGGGCTGTGTCCCGAGGCTGCCACGGGGCTGAGCCTCACCTACCTGTCCTGTGCGTTGGGGGAAAGAATTAGATCCAGACGTGGGAGGTCGCGAAGAGGAAGGGAACAGTCCGGTAAAGTCCAGCGTTCAGAGAGCGCAGGCCGGTGCCACCCCGGCTCTGGTTTCCCAGTAGAGCCTCCGGCGCTCGCCTTTGCCTCTGTGGCGCCCACTCCCCGTGTCCGCGGACTCCTGTGCTGCGTGAGAGCCGAGCCCTCTGTTGCGGCCGTGCCGTCCAGCTGGGTTACAGAGATCTGCGGGTTCCACGTTGGCACTCAGTTTTGCCGGCCAGTCTTCACTTTCAGCCTCGTAAACGTGCTCAGAATGGCGCTAAGTGACAGGGCCTGTTGCCCTCGGCTCCCTCACGGTGCAGGTCCGGAGCCCTCGCGGTGGTAGGACAAGCACTCCTAGGCATCTTGTGCCTGTGAAAACGGAGCCTTAACGAAGAAGTTAAGCGAGGATTTGAGTTCACGTCTGTGTTTGTTTGTATGGAAAAAGGAGAATTGTTCTAAAATAATTTTGTTTTGTTTTTTAGTTCTTTAAAATTTATTGTACGACGTAGAGTTGATTTACGAGGCTGTGTTAGTTTCTGCTGTACCGCGAAGTGATTCAGCTCTGCATAGGTATACATTTTTTCCCCTGTTCTTTTCCATTCTGTTGTTTTGTTCTGTAAGTTTCAGGTGCGCGGCATTATAATTGGACATCTGTATGCGCTGCAGAGATGCGTACACATCACTGCCACGTCGGGTCGTTATCTGTCATGAAATAGTTTTTGCAGTTGCATCTGCAGCTTGATTCAGAAAGTTCTGGCCTGCAGGAACGGGGCCCCCTGTTGAGCGGCTTGGGTGGCTGTCAGCCGTTGAACCCGTGCAAGGGGGTGCGAGCTTTCCACCCCCCAGCCCGAAGCCCCCATACTGTCCTCTCCGGGTGGGTAATTTGCTGTTAACCCTCGGGTGCCTGCAGCTGCTGACTGTCCTTCCTCATCTGTTACAGATGTCTCCAGGAGGAGAGCTTATGGGGGATGGCAGCAGTGATTTTAACGGCTAATTGAAAAATCATGGGCTTCTCAAGCTCAGAAAGGCTTTCACAAAGATCGATGGGGCCCACGGATGGGAGGCTTACCTTCCCCGCTCCGTGTGGGACCCTGTGTGTCCTGAGGGTGTGAAGGTGGCCGGTCGCCGCCCCCTGTCCCCACTGCCCCCGCTCTCCCTCTCTGTCTGGTAGATGGCTGGACGTCACTGACTGGTGGAATGCGGGCTCAGTAATTTCCCTTCTCTTTTCAGTTGTAAACTTGGGAGATGATAAGAAGACCTCTGGGATATCTTGAGCTGGCTTTTCTCCCGTGGGTGGAACTGTGGCTGTGATTTATTCCACATCGTGGGAAATATACCTATACCTTCTTTCCTGAAGTGGCAGAGAGACCCTTTAGACAAAGACATGTCATGGTGACCCATGGACGGCGATGTCACCAACCCCGAATAAACAAATAATCGTATTTTAGGTGCTGTGCAGTGTTTCTGCCTCCCCAGATCCTTGCAGCTGTGGCATAAGCTGCTTCTGGAAGAAAGCCGATGTGAGTGTTGGTGAACATCCATTAAGGATTTGGAATTTAGAGCTTTCTCCGTAACTGTCACTCTGGTATGGAAAGCTCCCAGGGGGTCCTCAATCTCTCCATAGACTAGGTTAGTACTTCTCACACTTTAGAATTTCATGCAGCAGTAAAATTTCCAAAAACAACAGAATCCTGACATGTTTGTCAATTTTTAATCTTGCTAAGAACATTAGAAACATTTTAAAAAACCCAAGCTGAAATCATATCAACAAAGAGTCCCTCTTTGACCTATAACCATTGCATGTTTCACAACAGAAATAAAATTTCAACACCAAAATATTTGAAAAGCTTAGGTCCCCAATTTTTAAATAAATGAGTCTTTTAAATATCCGACAGTTTGCATTAAGAAAAGTTTACTGCAGTTTTCTTATTTTATTGTGGCCTCATCTACTTTTTTAAACCTCTAACAAAGGTGGAACCAAAATACATGATTGATTAGCTCTGCCTGGGTAAATATAGAAAAAAAAAACCCACCTACTGAACAATTGCTCTCTCTGGCTGGTAAAGCCAAAGAGGTGATTTTTAATTTTTCTTTATGTGTGTGTATTCTAAAATTTGTAAAAAAAAAAAAAACCAAACACTTAATGTTATTACTAATAATAGAATTACATAAACTATGTTAGATCCTCAAACCAGATTTTCTGAGGCAGGGGAGGCCGTCAAGTCTGGAGTGTTAATACAAGGGTCAGACGCCAGGCTCCTCCCGAGCGTGTACTCTTAGCAGCCGGCGGTAGTGGGTCCCCTGCCTTGCGGTGACTCGGCAGGGGCGGGTCCACTGTCTTTGCCTCTCCGGCTTCTCCCCCAACCCCCCCCAGTTCCAGCCCCTCCTCCCAGGTTCCCGAGAGCTTCCTCTTGCCACCTCATGGTCCTGCTGTCTCGTGCTTTTTGTCTGTGTGGCTTTTCAACTTCTCTGTCCTCTGCTGGCTGGTCTGCAGCCTCTTGTTCTGTCTCCAGGTGAACTTCCTGGAAAGGGACGATGCTGGTTCGGCCTGTTGTGGATCCTGCCGCCGGGAACGGAGGCCCGTGCGGGACCCCACGGAGGCTGTCCCAGCTGACTGGGCTGGCTGCTTTGGGGCCGGAGCCCGGCCCCTGGAAAGACCCGGGCGGCAGGTGACAAGGTGGAGCTGCCCTGAGCGCTGTGCTCTGGGGAGACAGCCCGGGTTACGGAAGCCCCCCCTGCGCTGTTCCCAGCGGCGGCCACCCACGGAGACCACCTGCTCTCGCGCGCGGTCCGGTGAGACCCAGCTCACCCCTCCACGTGTGGCTTCTGGGACTCGCGATCACGCTCTCGTTTATTCCCCTCCACGAGGCTCCCACGTTTCTCACGAGCGCATGTCCTTTCCGTGGCAGCGGCCTAGTAAAGTCGCCCCTGAACTGTCTGGCGCACTCGGTCTTTGGCATAAGATGTTTTTCTCCATTTCTATTCATGAGTATAGTGAAACTCGCCCAAACACACGTTCGAAAACGGCTGGGGTCTGGTTTCAGCGGTAGCTGTGGAACAAGGCTCCGAAGCCGGGGCGTCAGGTGGGCATCGCCGGGCTGGTGGAGGCTTGCCCAGGAAGGGGCTCCGAGTGCAGTGTGCTCCTGTGGGCCAGCCCCCACTTACTGATGAGGTCCTCCTGCATCGCAGACGTGGAAGCCGACACGCTTTCCTCTGCAGCTTTGTGGCCCTTCAGAAGCAAGCCCTTGGGATTCTCCCAGAAGCACCTACGCCGCGCGCCGTTCTTACACTGAGTGCCAGAGTCCTGGCAAGAAGCTGGAAGAATTCAGATGTGAAAACAGGCAGCAGGCTTGTCACTGACGTGAGCCTGATGGGTTGCGTGTCCGGCGCTGTCCAGAGGACTTACAGCTGTGACTCTGGAAAGCCCTGGTCGCTCTGGTTATGGCCCAACGGCAGAAAGAACTGCTTTTTCACCGGCTTCTCAGGCTACAGCCCCGGACGATTACGCACAGTTTGCTTGTCTTAGGAGGCGCTGCCCCGGAACTTGTGTCTTGAGTAAAACAGATGTGTGCAGCCCACATCCAAGTGAGTTGCAGAGACCACCAGCCCTGCCGGGCAGGGGGCTCCTGGCGCCTGTGACGGCGCGGCCCGGACGGCAGGGGCTGCTCCGGGTGGGACCTTTCTCTGCGTCAGGTCCCACGTCTGTGTGACAGAAAGTCTGACCCCAAAGGTATTTTGGGATCCTGAGTAGAATTTAAATACGTATATTCGTGATCTTCATACTCTGTACGCTATGGAATTCTGCAAATTTATTTCCTTTACAGGATTTTCCCCTTAATTTTCAATATCAAACACCCCTGGTGTCTATAAAGAACCAGTGAAGACCTACATGAATTAAGTTGTGCTGCTCTCGTGTTCATCAGGCAGGGGAGGGGCGGCGTGGAGGGGCCGGTGACTGGTACTGGCCACACAGCCCAGGCCGTCAGCAATGCACTTTCACCCTGCTTTTAAAAAAACACCTGCACACACCTCACAATCGGCGATGATTCTAGAAAATGCTTATTTTCTGTCTGTCTCTGGAGTGTTTGAAATTATTCTTTCCATTTCAAGGCTAATAGGCCTCTTCTTTTTGTAACACGTGATGCTTTTATTTAACCTGAAAGTACAATACGTTATTTTAAGTCTACTTGAACCGTTCACATAAGTGGAGGAAAAAGATGTTTCCAGAGTTCCAGTGTATTAAAAACAAAATTAATTCCCTACTTTTGCTTTTCCAAGGCCTCTGGCTCAGCCTTAAAAGCCAGCTGTATTCATAATCTGCATTTAGGAAAACCGAAAACAGTAAGCCGCGTCCTGAGAAGGAAAAGAAAATGTATGGACACCAGTGAGTTCCTGTGAAGTGAGACGTGGTTTGAACAGCGGCGGCGTTCAAGCGGCTTGTTCAGAGGTGGTGGCGGCGAGAGGCCCGTGTCCTTGTGCTGCCCTGCAGTGTCGGTCTTCGCCGCTGGGCCGCGTCTCCTAGTAAAAACAGGGCCTCTGGGATTTCGCTGCCTGGGGTCAAACCCCCGCTCTCGCACTTACAAAACCCGTGATGAGGTTGCGTTACCTGGCTGTCTTAGTCCGCTCGGGCTGCAGTGACAAAGTGCCGTAGACCGGTGGCTTGTAAAAAAACAGATGTCAATTTCTCACACTTGCGGAGGCTGAGAAGATCAGGGTGCCCTGAGATTCAGTGTGTGGCGAGGGCTCCATTCCTGGTTCCTGTGTCCTTACGCGGTGGGGGGGGGGGTGTCTCTGGGACCTCCCTGAGGACGCTCATCCCATCACGAGAGCCCCCCACCCCCGACCTCATCGCCTCCCAGAGGCCCGCCCCCTAGCACCATTACACGGAGGTTATAGGTTTCAGCGTGTGAATTACTGGGCGGGGGGACCCATTCAGTGTACAGCGCTAACCTTCCTGAGTGTTGAGCCCTTCCCTTTGAGTGGCGGATGCAGGCTCCCGGGGCTGCAGGTGGGGGGGCCGTAAGGAGGGCGTGTGGCTAAGGTACGTGTGTGCTCCTGCCGGCACCGGTCAGTCTTCACGCTCCTACTCTGACTGCACCTCCGTCCGCTTCACCCTTTCCCTCCCCTGCGGTGAGCACAGCTCCTCCCACCCGCCCTCCTGCCGCGTGCACCCCACTCCGCGCCCAGGAACTTGCCTTGCCTTCCCGGATGAGCAGAACCTGCTTCTGCGCGGCCCCCCCCCCCTCGGCCATGCCCGGTGAGGGGGGAGGGAGGACCCCGAGTCCCGGAGCACGTCCGGGGCCGCCACGGTGTTTCGAGTTCTGTGCCGGGTGACCAGGGTCCTGTGGTGACGTGTCCTGAGAGAGCATCCTCTCTCTCCGTGGCGGCCATGCTCTCATACGCAAGGAAATGCTGCAAGATGGAAAGGAAGATTCGAGGTGCTGGGGTCACCTCGTTCGTGCCCCGCTTTCCTGGGTGCGGGGGGAGCTCCACAAGGCAGAGCTGACGTCCCCTGGGGCAGAGAGCTGCAGGTCTCCCCAGACGCCAAGGGAGACAAGGCCGGCCCCCAAGGTCGGCGCACACGCATCCGGGTTGTGTGGAGACGGGCCGAGGTGAGAAGGCGGGGAGCGTTTTCTCAGAGTGCGAACCAACCGGTCTCCACACTGGCTTCAACCCCAGCCTAGCTGTTTGCTGAGGCCTCGAGAACACCCAGGAGAGCTGCCCGGGCGGCTGCGGGGACGCAGCTGTGTGCCGTCAGAGAGGAGCCCGTGTTCTGCACGTGGACCAGCTCCAGTGCGTCGGTGCTGGCGTCTGGCCCTGGACCCGGGGGGGACTGGCCTCCGAGGATGCCGTGCATTTCTCAGGCCCTTCCGAAGGCCCTGCAAGTGCTCCGCAGAGAAGCCAAGTTGAACATTCTGTGCATAACTGAACACCTCCTAATGGGAGTGGACGTTGCCGAGTGTCTGGGATAGCTCAGTGTCTGGTTCAGTTGGGAAACTCACCAATAACCTTGACCTCCCAGTCATCCGGGGCTACGGGGAGGACGGAAAACCACTAAGGCCCTTCTGGTCCACCTACAGATTCGCTTTCGTATCTCCTTTGTCACATTCACGAATAGCACTTTGTTACTAATTTCAATTAAAAATGAGATGTACAGTCAGAAAAATCTCATCAAGATGAGCCCTGGGTTGGATCTTTACCCACCTGGCAGTGCTACCTTTCTGCAGGTAAGTGAGACACCTGCACTTTCCAGGAGGTGTAAGAAAAGCCCAGAGAGACCCAGCCACGCCAGTTCCAATCACAAATACCCACGTCATCGGGGACGTGCCAAAGTCAAACTCCAGTCGTCTGCCCGGTAAGCAATGACAGGTGCTAACCTGCTGCACGTACACAAGGACAGCAGATCAGAGCAAAGACGGAAATGTACAGAATCTGCGTCATCTTACACTTGCACCTGCCGCCCTCCCCCCACCCCCGCACACTCAGGGACGCTGCTGAAAGATTCTGGGGAACAGGTGGGAACAAACGTTGCACGGAAGAACTGCTGTAGGAGTTTTCATGCGCCACGAGGTAGCTACTTCTGTGCACATCTGCATGGCCTCCACCGTAACCCTGGGAGGTGTAGTTAGGTGTCTAGGAAGCAAAGTTTCCGGAACTCACGTCAGCTCTTTGAAGTATTGCTGAAATGTTTCTTCTGCAGGCGTTGGTTCTGGAGACCAGTGCTGCTGTAAGGTCTTCGCCGCTGTCCTGTGACTAAGCCGACGCCGGCAGCTCCAGGGAAGGACCAGGCCTCCCTCTCAGAAGGGCATCTGCTGGCCTCTCTTGATTGATACCGTGTCAGGATCACTGTGGTCACCGCGAAAGTTTATCTGTGATTGTCAGGCACCCCTACGATGTCTGTTTATAGATATATTTTCCTATCAAGGTTCCTGCAAGTCAAGCCCAGATCCTCTGGAATGGCCTTTAAATTCAGTCTAATCTCTGTCATATGCTTGGCCACTGACGTGAGTCACTCTGACATTTTTGAGACTGCAGATTTCCCAGAAGGAGAGAAAAGAGAAAGTTTTATAAATACTGTGACCTTGAAATTAAAGTCACTTTGCTTTCCTGTTCCAGATTTTACCATGTGCTGGCTTGAAATCCAGGTAAGAAAAGGCAGCGAAGTTATGAGACTTGAATTTGTCCGTGCAAATCTGCAGTGAGCAACGCATACTTACCGATGAGATGCTGTTCTGTGCGATGGTCGTTCCCTGGAGAACTGGACTGAGTTGTCAGGGAGGATTTGAGGGGTTATAATGGCTTAAGTTTTTTTTAATTTTTTGTAGACTTTAATCCTAACCACGAACCCCAGAGCTATGTGTCCCAAGACTTAAGCACAGGGAATGAAGTCCGTCTGCCTGCTAGGCACCAAGGGAGATGAGGAAGGTTGGAGATCTGGAAAACGATGGAGCACCTTGGAGCTGAGGGGAAAGGTGTTTATAAGGGACTATAGGGGAGGAAAATATGAAAAAATTAGGCTGCATGAGGCACACGAGATAACTTTAGCGCAAGTAGCTAAAGCCGTGTGTCTTACAGTTGGGTGGACAGAAATCCATCGACCCGAATTCACAGTTCTGTAATGCTTTAGGCTTTACAGATAATATGTATTTTTGTCATCTCTTTGACAATAATGTGGAGTAGGTGAGGATAACAGACAATTTGATTTCAAGTGTGAAGAAACTGGGACAGAGGGTACTGGGACAGTACCCTCTCTAGGATAGGCGAACTTCACAAAAGTTATAGCCCAGGATCCACCAGAGTCCAAGCTTCTCATCAGTACTATGGTTTTTAATTTTACGTCCTGAAGGTAATTCTCCCCCCTCAGAATGATAGTAACACACATTCTTTGCCGACAGTTTTGAAAATGCCAACTGCATCGAGAAATAAAGTTAAAAATCACGTGTGAGTCCACTACCTAAAAATAGGTACTGTTGTGGTATAAATTCTTCTAGCCTTTTTTTTTTCTGTATGTAAACACACACAGGGAAACGTTTTCCAAATTGGGAATCAGACTGCACTTCCTGTTTAAGAAGCTGAGATCTTCACTTAAGATGGCGAATTTCTTATGTGATCAAATATTTCCTGTAATATCTATGCTCTGTACTAGCTACGTATAGTATTTTGTGGGATGCTGTGCTCGATTTAAATAATCCCTCATTGTTGAGCTCTTTGGTTGTTTTCATGAGTATGGTTTATAGATGGATATTTTGATTGGAAGTTGGCTTGGGGAAAAGGGAACTCATCTTTTTTTTTTAAAAAACTTAGAATTTAAAATACCCAATTCTCCTTCCTTAGACGTAATTGTAATGGCTTCTTTGATGGCTGTGTTAGTTCACATGTAGTGAAATGCACATATCTTAGCTGTGCAGTGTGGTGGGATTGACACATGCATTCACCCCAGTCAGGTCGCAGAGGATTTCCGCGTCACGGCGTGCGCGCCCATACGTCTTCCCTAAGTCAGCCCCCACCTCTTCCCACTCTACCTACACGTCTGAGTTCTATCAACACACGCACTTCGGCCTGTTCCAGAGCCTCTTAGAAATCGAACCCTGCACCCTTGACATCTTGGTTTCTTCTTTCAACATCATGTTTTTGAGATGCATCCATGTTTCCACAGGTGTCTATAGTTTACTCTTTTCCAATTGCTGAGTAATATTCTATTATATGAATATGGCACAATTTGCTTATCTGTTCTCCTGTTGACGGCTACTTGGGTGGTTTCTAATGTTTGGCTATAATAAATAAAGATGTTATAAATGTCGCTATACAGGCTTTTGTTTGTTTGTTTTAGTTTTAGTTTTTCAAGCGTATGTTTTCCTGGGCGAGTGCCTGGTAATAGGATTGTCGGTCCTGGACAGGCCTGTGTTTAACTTCATGGGAAGGTTCCCAGGGGTCCTCCAAAGCGATGGTTCCCTGTACTTTATATGCCCCACAGCAGTGGATGAGAGAGCTGTGGTCCAGGTGATGAGCGCGTTGTGTTGGAAGTCTTTTTAGTTTGAGCCATTCTGGGGGATATTCTGTGGTTTCCGGGTGCATTTTTCTGATAAGTAATTATGTTGAGGGCTTTTTCATGGAAGCATTGCTCATTCCCACATCTCTGCTTGTGAAGTGTCTGATCAGCTTTTCAGTCCTTTTTTTTTTTTTTTTTTTTTTTTTGCGGTACGCGGGCCTCTCACTGTTGTGGCCTCTCCCGTTGCGGAGCACAGGCTCCGGACGCACAGGCTCAGCGGCCATGGCTCACGGGCCCAGTTGCTCCGCGGCATGTGGGATCTTCCCGGACCAGGGCACGAACCCGTGTCTTCTGCATCGGCAGGCGGATTCTCAACCACTGCGCCACCAGGGAAGCCCTCAGTCCATTTTTAATTGGGGTATTTGTCTTTTCACTGAGCTGTCGTTGTCCTGTGTAGTTTAGGTAAAAGTCCTCTGGGAGGTTTATCTGTGAAAGTTTCCCCTGAGCCTGTGCTCTCCTTGGCCATCTGCGTCCTGATGTTTTGGTAGCAGGTGAAGCCTCAGTTCTTTCCTGAACGGTTTGGCTTGCGCTTTCTGTGTTCTAGGAGAGCTTTGCTGACTGAAGGTTGAAAACGTATTTTCCTGTATTTTCTTCTGTAAGTTTTTCCATCTTTGCTTCTGCAGTTAAGTACATGCTCCATCTCAAATTAACGCTTGAGTAAGATGCAAGGCACGGGTGGTACCGTGTGTTTCTCAGAGATAGCCTGTTGTTCCAGCTCCAGTCATTGGAATGACTTTCCCTTCGCGATTGAATTGCTTCGGCACCTTTGTTAAAAGTTAACTTACTGCATAAGTGTGAGTCTATTTCTGGCCTCTGTCTTCTGTTCCATAGATGTATTTGTTTATCTCAATGCCATATTGACTGGTTACTGTTGCTCTACAGTAAGTCTTGAAATCAGAGAATGTAATTCTTCAATCTTGGTTTTTTTCCCCCAAGTATCTTCTGGTTATTCGAATTGTTTCTTGGCGTGTCACGTACATTTAAAAAAAGAACTCGTCAACCTCTGGGAAATAAAAGACGGTTGGCGTTTTGATGGAGATTGTATCAATCTGTAGGTGAATTTGAGGAGAACTGGTATCTTAGCAATTTTGAGTGAGTCTTCAATTCACAGACATGGTATATATCTAGTTATTTAGGTCTCATTATATTTCTCTAAGATTGTGTTCTACAGTTTTCACTGCGTAGGTCTGACACATATTAACTATATCCCTGACATGTTATGTTTTTAGTGTGATTTTAATTACTATTGTTTCAACTCTATTTTCAAATCATTCATCGCAAATATACAGAAGTACCATTGACAGTTTCTATATTGACCTTGTATCCTGTGACATTACACTTTTTCATTCTAGTAGTTTTTTGTTTTATAGACTTTTTAGGATTTTCTACATAGACAGTCATGTGGTTTGTGGATAAAGACAGTTCTGTTGTTAGCTAATCTTTACATATTTTATTTCCTTTCTTACTTTATGCACTAAGACCTCAGTACAATAATGAAGAGAAGAGATGACAGAGGACGTTCTTGCCTTGCTCCCAATCTTACAGGAGCCCAGTCCAGAGCGTTCCTATTAAGTATGATGTTAACTGTGGGTTTTTGGGTAGCGCTTTTTATCAGATGGAAGGAAATCTTTTCTATTCCTAGTTTACTGTGAGTTGCTGTTTTTAAGTCATGAATGGGTGTTGAATTTTGTCAAATGCATGTTTTCTGCACCCATTGGGATAATCGTACAGCTTTTCTTTTATAATCTGTGGAATGTTAAACCAACCCTATATTCCGGGCCTAAATTCACTTGATCCATTGCTATCAAGTCATGATACGCCATCATTTTTATATTTCTTGGCTTGATTTAGTTTCTTAATGTTTCGTGAGGGCTTTTGATGTTCATTAAGTGTACTGGTGTCTTTTTCGGGAGGAAGGGTCACCTCTTGTTTGATTTACTGTTAACGCCACAGCACAAGCCAGGAGGTATTCCCTCCTTCCCACTTTCTGGTTCTTCTTTATTTCAATATTTCCTGTCTCCACTCCTCTCTCTTCCCTCTCGTGCTGCCCCCACGCATTAGACCCTCAGGGTTACTGTCTGGACGTCACTGAGCCTCTGGCCGTCAAAGCACGGCTTGTCCCCTGGACCCCAGATGGTGGGCTTCTGGTGCTGGCGGCCCAGCTCTGGGCCCCTATCTGAGGAGGGGCCCTGCCGGCCGGTGCAGGCATCTCCAGAGGGCTCACAGCGCTGGTTCTAGGGATGCTCAGAAAATGAGAATGGACTCCGGCCGCTGGGCTGATTGTGGGCTCTGCGGACACAAGGCCGAGAATAAAACCCGGCGCGTCCAGCCGCCCTGCGTGTGGCCTCCTGCTTTCCCAGCGGAGGCGGGGCCGGTGTGGAGGCAGCTGCAGGGGAGGCCGGCCCTCACGGCCTCTCGGACCAGCCTCACAAGGCAGCGTCTGGGCGGCGGGCGAGAAGCCGAGAGACAGTCGCTGAGCAGCGAGCAGAATCCTCTTCCAGCCCTGCGTCTGCACGGGAGCCGCGGCGATCTCTAAAACGCACGATGCTTCCCGCCGCGCGTAGAGAGAAAGCCTCGGTGCGGCCAGCTGGCTGCTCGCGCCTGAGGCTGTGCCCTGGCTTGCCGGCTCCTGCTTCTTCCTCGCCACGCGCTCTCCGCTCGGCCGGGACCTGCCAGGGCCTACGTCACCTCCCGTTCGCAGCTCAGACGGGTCTCAGCACACGTGAGCTGGGCCCCTCTCCTAAGCAGCGGTAGGAGTTTGCTCTCCGGCGCGTGTGTTGGCCACCACGATGCTTTGAGTTGTCTTTCGTCGGTGGCCTTGGTGGACTTGGGCTGCAGGGCCCCGGGTCCGGGAGCTGGCACGGCGTCGGTGGTCAGCTCACTCCTCCATCAGTGAGCTGTTATTTCGTTACCAACTACCCCCAGCAAGATAAGTGCTTCAGATATTTTTAGGGAGAACAGAAGGATTAAACGAAGGACCTGTGGGCAGTAGAGAGCGGCCTGGGACGGACCGAGGCTGACTTCACACCTTACTTGTCTTCCCCCCCGCCTGTCCCCTTCTCAGAAAGGCCCTGTGGCCTCTCCGGTGGGATCCGTGAAAGTCCTCCTAGTTTGTTGGGGAAAACAGCTATTACTGTTGTTTTCCGGCATCTCTGTTGGACCCGGTGACCCTCACACCAGCAGAAGGTAATTTAGACAGATTAGGACCTTGGCTCCGGTTCAGGAACCCACAGAAGCCTTGGAACGGAGACAGTCCAGAAATACACACATGTCCACGTGACCCAGTCTCTAGAATGGGCTATGTTTAAGCTGCAGGAGCTTGTTTTCTCCAAGGATAATTTCCACCCTGTTACTGGAGGGTTGATTCATCCAGGGTGCTGTCTCCTTTGCCGAGACGTCTTAAGGGGAAGGTCGATGAAGGGACTGTCCTTCACGTGGCAGGAGTTTTGAGACAGGAAGTGTGCTCAAGTGTACGGGTTCTGAGCACAGTTTGATCATTGGTTTGATGCAAACTTCACTTTCCAGGAAGAGGAGAGATTTTAAGGCGAGGTCGATGAAGTGCCTCAGGCGAGTCCAAGGTAGACTCGAGCAAACACAGAGTGCCTCGGGCTGTTTCCCAAGCTCTGTAACTGATTCCTCCCTCCCGCAAAATTGCTAATTGTCACTAAGAACCACTCGTGGCGCCAGGAAGACCAGCGAGCTGCTTCCGCTCAGCAGAGGTAACGTAAGCCTTTGTCACGTAAGTCGGAGTGAGATGGCCCCACGGGCGATGGGACTCAAAAGGGGTGCGGCCTTGGCAGGGTCACGTTGTCTCGGATTTTATATTCTCTGCTCTGAAAATTAAGCCATCGTTCCCGAAACGAACGCCTTTGAAAGGGGGGGAAATGCACAAAGGAAAACACACCTTAGAACGGAGGCGCAGACTCCTCACATTCTCCCGGGAGTGAGGGGAACATCAGGGGTTAACAGTCCTCTCGTTTTCCCCGAGAATCACCGGAGCTCGGTCTCGGGCCAGCGGCCCCGGCCGGCGCTCAGACCAGGCCTGGAGCCCAATCCTGAGCTCGCAGGGGTCAGCGGGTCTGGGGAGCCTGCTGCCCGGGTCGGCCTGGACCCCAGCGAGAGCTTGACGTCCGGGACAGCGCAGGGCTCTGCACAACAGGACCTGTCGCTCTTTGGAAATGCACAACTCGGACAACCGTTCAGGGCCCCCTCTGCTGCGAGCGCAATTCGAGGCTGGCGTTCAGGGCATCGGGCGCACAGCCTGAGCAGGACTTCGGCCTGTGCTCCCTCGGTTACGTTGCACGTTCCTCGAATTTTCTATTTAAAGTACTCCTGCCTTTTCCTGTTGTTCCTAGTTTAAAAAAACCTGTCTAAAAGCCTGGGCGTGCCCGGGCCCCTCAGCCAGGGCCAGCAGGTGGGAGGTGGGGAGGCCCGCCTCGTCCGGGAGTGGCTCATGGAGGGGCAGAAAGGCGGGAGCCCGGGACTAGGGGCTCCCGGGGTGCAGCAGGGAGGCCCCTCCCTGGGCCACCCACCTGCAGCCCGGCTGGGCCTCCCCCGAGAGCCCGGGGGGGATTCTGTGTGTCCATGGCCTGTCCCAGCCCTGTGGCCCATCCCATGCCGAGGGATCCCTCTGGGCCCCCAGGTCCGTCTCCTCGGGTGAGTTCTAGACGCTTCCCCCCTGGACCCCCCGCTCCTGGAAGGATCCCTGCCGCCAGCAGTGACGGTGGCAATGGTCACAGCACTGAGGATGGAGCAGGGATAGTCCACCCCCAGGGCCTCCGGGGACTCCCAGGAACGTTCCACATCGGAGCTCATGTAACGTGCTGGAGAGCGTACGTCTGACCGGGAGGTGCTGGGCCGTCCGCCCTCAGAGCTGGGGCTCCGTGAACCTCAGGGAGGGGAACGTGCGGGGAACTGAGGGCTGGCAGGGCCGGGGCTGCCCGGACCCCCCAGCTTCACTCCCGGGGGTCACCACTGCCAGGACAGCACACACGTGCCTTCAAAGACCCAGCAGGCCTGGACCCCACGGCTTTGGCCTTTGGGGCCCCAGAGCCTGGGTGCCTGAAGGCCTGGCCTGTTGGGGGCCCGCCCTCCACCGCTGCCCGGCCGCCTGGCCTCCAGCCCCTTTGTTCCTTAAGGCCAAGCCTGCAGCTGCTATGGTGACATCAGGAGCTCATGAACTTGAAGCAAATAGCACAAAATATGCCAGCAATCTAATCCTGGCCTCAGCCTCCACCAGCTATTTAAGGGGAAGAGCGGTGGTCCAGGTGTGAGCTGGTCGTGCAGGCGGGGGGCCCTGCTGCAGCCCCGCTCCCCGGGAGGCTCTCGAAGAACCCCAGCCCCCAGGGAAGGGCTTCCCCCTCTCCTGAGGCGCTGACCCACCCGCGGTCCTTCCTCTCACGTGATTCTGGCCCGTCCGCTCGTGATACGGACGCCCATGGCAGACCTTGTCCGTGTATGGTGTTTCCGGAAGGGGTCAGACGTGCTGGATTCTCCATCTCGTCCGCTTTTCCCTGGCGTCATCCGGCTCGGTGCTTCCTTGGTTGCGTCCTCCTCCCGCCGCCCTGTCCCCTGACCTGCGCTCGCGAAGGCCGCAGGCCCCTCTGTGAGGGCCGGGAGAGGGGAGCGGCGGTCCTCCCCGGCCGGCCGGGCCCCTGCACGGGAGCCAGGAAGGTTCAGCATCACCCTTCCGGGCGGCTGCAGCCAAGCTGCCCGACCACGGACTCCAGCCTGCCTGACCTCGCCCGGCGGCTGTTCGCAGCAGCCCAGCCTGGTGTGCTGTGGACCATCAGACCAGGAAATCCAAGAGAAGAAAAAAGGCATCCGGAAACTAAAGGAGGCCAAACTTTCCGTGTGCTCAGGGGGGAACTATCAAGGGAAGCCCGGTGTCCTGTGAAGGAGGAGTCCTGGACCTGCTAATTGAAGGCTGCAAACGAGGCACATTTGATATCCATACAGTTTACTTACCCAGATTACTGTTATTAGTGAGCAACAATGACAAAGAAGCCTCCCACAGCCACACAGTCGATTCTGGTGATTATCATTTACCCGCGATTTATTACCCAGCGCAAAGCGCAGCTGGGAGGACCGCGCGGCGACTCACGATTTCCTCAGGCCACGTTTTCGTTGCGTTTCGTTTCGTTTCGCGCAAGCGATGGTTTTATCGAACGCCGGGGTGACAGTCTGCGCCTGATACGTCGCTCGTGCCAAATGCACTGGAGGAAATACAGGGAAACGGAATTATAACTTTGTTCCTAATGAGAGGCTCAACCTCCCCTTTGTTCTGAAACAAGATGCTCTAGGAAGAGATCTTTAGAAGGATACAGGTCTAGAACTCTCGTCAGGACAGGAGCTGCAGACTACAGAGAGGACACAGTAACGCCGCGTTGCGTTCGAAGCGCTTGAAATGATTTCGTGACCGTGTTTCTGTCCCGGGGAAGGCTGCTGCTCCAGGCGCCCTGAAAATGCACACGGCGCACTCCTAAGCCCGCACACAAAGAATCTGCATAATTGTTATCTTCAGGGAGCGGTGGAGCAGAGAGGGTCACATTCTTGTCCCCGTGTGTAATTCCGTGCCAGGCAGCACTGTGCCCTTGCTGGGGACTCCACCCCGCCTGCTCTGGCGGCGGTGGGCCACGTGCATCACAACACGTGGGTTTCAATAAAAATCTCTTTGCCAGAAGACCTTTGAGAAGGGTCTGGCCCATAGCAGACAAGGGACCAAAGCACCAGCAATTTGCAGCGAAGTGGACGGGTTGAGCTTGGACAAGTTGGAGCGGTAACTGGTCTCCCCAAGGGTCACGGTCCCTGGTTTTCTAAGATTCTCACGGATTGCGATCAGCCACCTCCCGTGCGCACCTGGGCTCCAGCAGGACGCTCCCAAGACAGGTCGGAGGAGCCTTTGCTCGGGTGTCTGGTGCAGAGGCCTCTCGGGGCGCTGGGTCTGGCAGTCGGGGGTTCAGCAGGAAGCCCTCCCCTCCCCCACCCAGCTGCCCCAAGCACGATGGAGCCACAGGCCGTGGAGAGGCTTCCTTTTTTATCCATCGCCGAGGTTTTCATTTGTAGGCCCGTAAGTTCACGAGAGACCCTGTCTCCTTATCGGTTGGTTTTACTGCTTTCTGTTCCCAGAGTCTCCGACATTTAGCATAAAAGCCACCTTTGCCCAATTCTTAACCAGATGGATAGATTTCTTTTTCTCAGTCAGGTGATTAAGGCAGAGACTCCTATCAAACAGAGCTGGCATGGGCTTGGTGGGTGGCTGAATGCCTTAGTGCCCCATCCCCCAAATCTCCATCTATTTAGCCCCCAAACCGCCCCAAATAAACACCCATCCTAAGTGAAAGCAGCGCCCTTGCCAAGCAAATGAAGAAGATTCAGGACAACTCCTTTCCTGCTCTCGCCACCCCAGATTGCCACCATCTTCCTGGGGACTAAACTGTTCATTTCTGGAAATCCAGGGTGAGCAGTGCTTCAAATAAAGGACCCCCTTTCTACCTGCAAGCTTCCATGAAGTCTGAGGGAGACTCCACACCAAAGCTGCCTTGGGGCTCCCTATACTAGGCGTAACCTGGAGACTCTCATCTGCTCTGGGTTTTCCCAGAAGGCTTATTCTTTTAAACAAATTGGGAACATTTGAAAAGTGGAATCTTTTTAATCCAAAAGTTAAACCACCTTGCCCTTTAGATGTTCCCACGTGTCATGTCTTTAACTCCGTTTGTTTATTTCTATTCCAACTAGATTTGAACCTAAATTCATCCCAGTTTTCACTAGCACCTTATCTGGAAGGTATCACTTTTCTGGCGAAAAGGCAGCTCTACGCACCAGCAGACTTGAGGTTTAGTCTTGGTTCTGCGATAGGGCATCTGCCACACGTGGTGGAACGTTCAGGACGTACCCAGGCTGTCCTTCTCTATGGATGAAATGAGATGGCATTGCGGATGTGGTGCAGAGATCAGACTGTGTCCTTGAGAGAACTGGGAGCTCTTAGGCTGAGTGAGATTCAAAAATCTGCAGGAAACCCTCTTACTGCCATTCTACTGACCCTAAACCACCAGTCGCCCGAACCGTGGCTCTTTGCTAGTACAATGGTTGTTTGTGGTGAAATCTTTGAAATGCTGCGTGATTTGCAGAATGCTTTCTGAATCCCCCCCAAGACCTTCTGCATGCATTCGGAAAAGTTTTACTATTAGTTTATATAGTCATAGTCTAGACATTTAGGCAAACGAGGGGTAGTGTTAACCATCAATCAAAATCTTGTGATAGAAACATGGCAGGAGGGTTTATTCCCTACAGCAAAGAACGTCCTCTCTCTCCCTCTGTGTCTGTCTGTCTGTCTGTCTCATATGCACACACACTGTGACACACAAACATCCAACACAGCACAGGCCAGAAGCCAGTAGAACCCTTGCTTCCTTTTTCTCCATCCTTATCCTAACAGACTCATTGCCTCTCTTTACTCTAGGATGGACCTTAGTTAACAAAATCTTATTTTATGGACGCCAAAGACCCATCACAAATTGTGCTAGAGATATAAAAATTCGATTTTCTCATATCACATATATATAAATGTACACTATATATATAATATGAGGTAATAAATTTTGTATAATTAAAAAATTAGGAATCCTGCATTTTGTCCTTTTCAGGACCAGCACCTCAGAGCTCGTGCGCACATCCCTAAATCGTGTATTATAGGCTGTGACTCTTTTTTTTTTTTTTTTTTGTGGTACGTGGGCCTCTCACTGTTGTGGCCTCTCCCGTTGCGGGGCACAGGCTCCGGACGCGCAGGCTCAGCGGCCACGGCTCACGGGCCCAGCTGCTCCGCGGCACGTGGGATCCTCCCGGACCGGGGCACGAACCTGTATCCCCTGCATCGGCAGGCGGACTCTCAACCACTGCGCCACCAGGGAAGCCCCAGGCTATGACTCTTGAACAGGGAGTAGCTTTAGTTTCTTTTAGATGCATGTAACTTTTCTTTGCTAAGAAAATACGTTTTGAAAATAAAGGCCTCGAAGGTGTTTCATAATTTTTAAATCTAAATTTAAATCTAAGTTTTCAAATCGAAATTTCTGCTCTCTAGAAGAGAAATACATTCTGTAGATCTATAAACAGAAAATGGTGGGAAACGGAACGCAGCCTGTCTCTGGGGCTGGCGGAGTCCACCCCTCTCAGACGCAGAGCACCGGACAGACGCTGTGAAGCTCACGTCCCAGGCCCCCCCAGCGTCCCAGCACTTGGTAGCTCGAGGGACTTCAGGGCTTCCATCGGTGGAAGAGGCTGCTGGGGGCATAGTTCAGGCCTCCCAACATGTCCCTGCAGGGTTTGTAGCCACCGTTTCTCAGGGGCAGGGTCTCCCCCTGACCCCGGTGCAGGGTCGGGCGAAGCACTGGGTGTGGCGCACCAGCCAGGCTGACAGAGTCCCCCCTGCAGCCGCCCTGGCCATCTCCCGCCCCCCATCCTGTGTGGGGGCTCCTGCCTGGCAGCCCCAGTGCTGCTGTGCGAGCCCCATGCCACCCAGAGGCAACCGTTCCCATTCCGGTGTGCTCCTGGCTCACATGGGGGCCGGGCGTCCACCCAGCGCCCCTCCCTCCTCACCCGTGTCCTCACTTGGCTCACAGCCCTGCATTTTGGTATACATTCAGGCGTGCGTTACAAGTTTTGTCCAATGATCTGTGTGGTAGATCTGTTTTAGCTGGAGTTGGGTAAGCCCACTTCAGAACTCTCTGGAAGTAAGTAGTTTAATCAAGTAAAGTCTTGACTACAGTTTTTTCAGTGATATCATGCTTGAGAAGTCCTCAGCTTCACAAACCGAGTCCATTTTGTATAGTTGTGGGCAAACATATCTGAAATAAATGATCCAGGGCTGCATTTTCGTCAGCACCTAATTACAACCTGGAACTTGCTAAGCGAGCTCTCCTGGGGGGCAGGAGTGAGGCCCAGCCACCCAAACCCAGGCCGACAGTCAGTCAGTCATCTGTGGAGATCAGCTTCATACGCTCAGAACTCAGGACAGCATTTAGCACGCACAGCGTGATAGTGAAAGTTCGTGATGGGACTTGCGGACCTTGAGTTATTGGTGGGAGGAGTTTGTGGACTGTCTGAAGAATGAGGGAGGATGCTTTTTGTCAACTGCAGACCTCTACGCGCTGGTGGTGTGTGTGCCGTCAGCAAGTGTGTGTGTACGTGTGTGTGCCCTCTGTCCTAGGTAATCATTTGGAGATTTCTCAGGCAGGTTACTTGCTAAGCGTGCAGCTCGTGAAATAAACGTTAAGTCTTAGACAGGGGTTGTCAGCACAGATCTTGGTCTTTATAGAAATGGAGAAATGAGTATAATACGACGGGTTTACATCTCGGAAGAGCAGGTAAAGAGTTCCACACGCACGTCTCTCCCCCAGGATGCTGTGTCCGGTGGCGGGCAGGTGGGGAGGCGCCGTGTACCGGCTCTGTAGGAGAGAATTGCATTTGGTCAGGATGGTGACACAGACGTTTTACCTGAATGCGTAGCGCTCTCACCGCGGGTGAAGCCCGAGACGCTGAGAAACCGCCTCCGTGAAGCCTGATTCCTGCCCCTGCGACAGCCTTTTCTCTCTGGATGTGGCCTTCGCTTCTGAGCGAGGGATGAGCTGTTTCATGAGCTTTGCAGCCACCAGCAGTGACGTGCCTCGTGTGCCGCGTGGATGCTGGGTGATGAGGGCTCCCCGGGTGGAGGAGGCTTTGTTCTCCATCCTGTGCCAGACGGTGCTCCAATGTTGAGCTCCGTCTCCAGCCACAAGGGCCATGGGGCAGACAGTGTTACCCCATCCTCGCTGTCCGGGTGTGCGTGGAGGCCCCAGGTGGGGGAGCACTTGTCATTTGTCCGTACACGTGCTGATGAGTCAGAGAAGATGCTTTGCATGCGCGCGTGCGTGTGCGTGTGCGCGCGTGCGTGTGCGCGCACACGTGCTTGGTGGTGGCTCAGGAAGCAGGGCTGGAAGAAGGATGTTCTTTCTCTTTCTCATCTGAGATCGGTGGGGCACGTCCTTCCGGGGCTTGGGGCGGTCAGCTCTCCGCGCCGTAGGGCCGAATCCTATGGGAAGATGGGTGTGGCCACCCCAGGACCCAGCCTTGGCCATCATGTGTCTAGCTCACTGGAACCTGCTCATTTCTGTAATGAAAAAAACGTGCTGCTTCTCATGGGTAATGACTTCTGACTTCCTGGACAGCTCTTTTGTTTTGTTTACTTTAGCATAAAGTATTCCACCCTTAAAAAATATTACTCTCTCTTTTATCTGTTTTATAGTATTAAAATACATCAACGTGTTTACATTTAAAGATGGGAAATGTCAAAAACATTTTTACAGCATCTTTCTTTTAATCTTTGTTTAAAGTGCAGGGCAGGGGGTGGAATAACCTCTAGGTTATGTTCAATTTTGTCCATTTCTGGAAGGGCTTGATTAAGAATTCCAAGCCTTTTGTACTGGACAGATGTTCAGGATAAAAAAAGGGCATATCATGTCTCTCTGATCATACTAGTTTGTGGTATATGTTAATACAATGTTAGAATCACTAGGATTGAAATTTTTTTGCTAATGATATTTAAAAATTTTAACAGCATTTAACTCCTTGAAAGATGCTGTGTTCTAGTATATGTTTCATTTTTGGCTTTTGGTATTTGGAAAGTAACTTGCGATGCCGTGTTATAGGACCTGGGGTGATGATGCGTCGTCACAATTATGGTTGAGTTGGAGGCACGCAGAACCCCCGCCAGAGGTGCCCCAAAGCGCTTGATTGAGTGAGTGAAACCTCCCCGTTTCTGTGCCAAATGCTGAAATGCCTATGTGTCCCGCAGCTTGGGGACAAGACATGCCCTTTGCCGTTGCTAACTCCAGGCTGACATGAGCCATGGGCAATGGGAAAGCTTTCAGTTGGTGACAATGTCAACAGACAAATTCTGGAAGAAACTTCTACCTTTAAAGAAGTCGAGAGTATGGGGTTTTTTTTCTTCACTCGGAAATAATGAATCAAGCACTTCTGTTCAAGTGCAGTTTGCACAGAAATTGGTGATGCTTCATAGTTTTTGTTTTTCGTGGGGAAAGCATTTATGATCCTTGTTCTCTCTTCATTCTGAGTTTTATTTTCTCACAAAAGCTCATTAAATCAGGTGAAAACCTGAGCTAATCTGCTGTTAATGCCAGAACGACTAGGAGGAAATGACAGGATGTTATTAATTTATTAGAATTCCCCGTACTGAGAGTCATTTAATCGGCTCGAATCACAGAGATGTTCCTGAAGAACAGTCAAGTTAAAAATCATCTGCTCTTTTTTTTTTTTTTTTTTTCGTGGGCCTCTCACTGTTGTGGCCTCTCCCATCGCGGAGCACAGGCTCCGGACGCGCAGGCGCAGCGGCCACGGCTCACGAGCCCAGCCGCTCTGCGGCACGTGGGATCCTCCCGGACCGGGGCACGAACCCGCGTCCCCTGCATCGGCAGGCGGACTCCCAACCACTGCGCCACCAGGGAAGCCCCATCTGGTCTTAAAGTTACCTCATTAATGTTTTATGCCATGGATTTGTACATTCCTAAAAAAATTGAAAACAAACGCCCAGAAATCGAAATAATCACGGGCTGATGGCTTCGCTACACTGAGCTGCCTTTCAAGGGCCAAGGACGTCCCTTCCTTATTTCTGCATCCCCGCTTCCCTGCACACAGCCAGGGCCACAGGACAGACGAGACTGTTATTTGAAGGGATGTATCTGAATTCACCTTTTTTCTTATTCCTGTCACTTTCTCTTGTTGTCCAGGTGTCCTCACGGTGCTTGGATCCAAGCGAAGACGTTATTTGTGCTCATTAATCGTCCCCCGAGCCCAGCTGCCCGTAGCAGGCTGTGCTGTCCATCTCTGTAAACTATTTCCAAAGCTAACTGGGAGCCATAGTTGAGGCCAGAAACAGACGGGGTTTCTGTAGCCCTCACCATTCCGGCCCGGGGTCTCCCTGCCCACCCCTAGCAGCTTCTGTCCTCACCGGAGCAAGTGGCGAAGGGTGGGGTCCCGTAGGCCTCGCTTCCTGCGTGCGTCTCTGCTCGTCTGTGGCTGTGTAGTTGTGCGATGTTACTGACGTGCCAGGCAAGACACGACCCGCTTCAAGTTGCCCCTGGTCACACGCAGGTCAGCTAGACCGGACGTTCAGATCCATCTCCTGAACTCCAGTTGATTAAGTTATTTTTCAGCCTGCAGAATCCTACCAGAATTCACACTAAGCTCACCCAGCTCCTTTTACTTTTGTTATTTTTTATTTTATTGGAGTGTAGTTGATTTACGATGTTGTGTTAGTTTCAGGTGTACAGCACAGTGAATCAGTTTTCTATCTCTCTCTCTATCTATCTATCTGTCTAGTCTTTTTCAGATTCTTTTCCCATATAGGTTATCACAGAGCACTGAGTAGAGTTCCCTGTGCTCTACAGCGGGTCCTTGTTGGTTGTCTGTTTTATAGGTAGTCGTGTGTGTGTGTTAATCCCAAACTCCTAATTTATCCCCCCCCACCACGTTTCCCCTTTGGTAACTGTAGGCTTGTTTTTGAAATCTGTGAGTCTGTTTCTGCTTTATAAATAAGTCCATTTGTATAATTTTTAAATTAGATTTCACATATGAGTGATAGCATATGATATGTGTCTCTCTCTGTCTGACTGAGTATGATAATCTCTAGGCCCACCTATGTTGCTGCAGATGGCATCATCTCATCCTCCTTTATGGCTGAGCAATATTCCACTGTGTATACGTGCCACATCTTCTTTATCTGTTCATCTGTCGATGGACGCTTAGTTGCTTGGACGTCTTGGCTGTTGTGCATAGAGCGGCGATGAACATTGGAGTGCATGTATCTTCTTGAATTATGGTTTTCTCCAGATAGATGTATATGCCCAGGAGTGGGATTGCAGGATCAGAAAAACTGAAAATAGAACCCAGCTCCTTTTAGTATGCGCTAACTCGTGAACTGAAAAGTAAGTGAAAAGAACATTCCTTGGGATTCAAAAAACAAATACCTCGGGCTTCGCTGGTGGCGCAGCGGTTGGGAGTCCGCCTGCCGGTGCGGGGGACGCGGGTTCGCGCCCCGGTCCGGGAGGATCCCGCGAGCCGGAGACTTCGGCCCAGACGGGCGAGGGGAAACCAGTGTCAGCAGACACAGAGGGTCCTTCAGTGCCGGAGCAGGGACCCCCCCTGCCCCTCTCCGCCAGAGGTGACCCCTCCAACAAGGACGGTCTGCGTTTCCAGCCACCTGCGCCACCACGCCCTTGACCGAGGTACATAGTTATTTTACCTGCTTTGACCCGAGGGCCTGTGAACCCCTTCTCCGCTGTTCACGTCGATGCCCGCATCTCTGGAACAATTGCTGTGAGTGTGAAGCAGATTCCCCAGACAGCTTTCTCCTTGTTCCGCTGTCCCGATTCCGCGCGCTGGGCCTGTAGTTCTAATTCCTCCGCTCACGCGCTGGCCTTCCTCTCCATTGCTCTATGACTCTCTTCTCTATGACTCTCTCTCCATCCAAATCATATATATGCCGAAAAGACTGGAAGAAAATTGACCAAAATATTAAGAATAGTATATTGGCTTGTGGGATTATGGTCATTTTTATTTTCTGTGTTTTTTAAATAAATTCTATAATAAACATGAATCTGTTTATTATCAGAAAATATTATTGAAATGGTTCTGGAGAAGTAGAAATCCATAAATTATAAGATAAGACCTATCTATATCTAGATATTGATATATATTTACGTATTTATATAAGTCAAATAAATGTATGTAAATACATTTTAGTCCCTGTTGGATAAGGACTGGGTTGGAAGAAAGAGTCTTACTTACCTCAAGGGACAGGTGTTCTAATTTAGTACTGCCTTTTACTGACATGAAGGGCCATCAACGCTGTGACATAAGGGCATTGGGGTGTGATGCAGAAAATCCCTGCCCATTAAATCATGACACTGCATGGTCATAAGGTACATCCTAAATGTAAAGATGCTAATAATATACACATTTTAGAATTGATAAAATATGAAAGCATTCCAGTTTCACACAAGCTCAGAGAACAAAGGACTCCTTTTAGGACGCCAGCTGGCGGCTGCACTGGAGGAGGGGGTGCCAGGGCCACGGTTTTGCTTTTGTGCCGGTGTTGCGTCTTCCTGGAAGATTCTCGTCCTCTCTCCGCCTTAACTTCCTGGTGAACTTTCACTCACGGAACCGCAGCTCAGGTGCCCTTTCTCCTACCCCCTGCCTTCCCCGTATCTCCAGGTAAAGCCGGACTCGGCTTCTTCGTCACACTCAGAGTTTGCCCACTTTTTAGGACACAGATCACGTTGCGTCCAGATTGTCCGTTTCCCCCGTGCTTCCCCTTTAGGTCTGGGCGTCTGCAGCTCAGGGACAGGACACCTCTCTGCCCTAGTGCCTCGCTCATTTTTGTACAAAGGTAGCACTGAGTCGGGAGACTGGATTGAATTCAGAAACATTACACGTGCTTCCCGTCATCAGCCGAGCTGCTCTGAGGCTGCGCAGTGTGCTCGAAGCTGTTTAATGTTCTGTGTCCTCGTCCCTCTCCAGTTGCGACCCGTCACGTACGTGGGCGTGACAGCCCCTCAGTAACGAACAGAGGCAACTGTCATCTCTAAGCATTCGTCTTGTTATGACACGTCATACGATATTACATTAATTCCTGAACTCATCATACTCCAATTTCTTCCCTTGGTGAGAAATATCCTTGAATTCATGTCAAGGGTATATTTTAATATATGTTGTAGGGAAGGTAAAGGTTCAAGTAACTGTTGATAATTTTGGATACTTTGATATATTTATATTGGGAAAACCGCAAGTTATTGTAAGAGGTAATATTTCCTTCAAGAATTTTCTTAAGAGGTGAATTCGATATTGACTGCAGTATCCTCCATCAGGCAGAACTCCGCACAGGGGCGAGAACTTTTTCAACAAAGTTGGGTCAATTACGGCCGTTTGCTTGCTCCCCAGGCGGCCGGATGATTGACTGGACAAGCGCACCACCGCTTCCTGACCGTGTTTGCCGCCTTCGCCCTTTCTCATAACTGTAAAGTCTCGGGCGTTCTCTACAAAACAGTTTCCTCAGTTTGTAGACAGATGGGCCTGTCCGTTTTTCATCTGTCTCCTCTGTGGCACACGTGCTGCGCAGGTACCGGTGGAACGTGTGGATCCCACGTGGAGCACAGGGGAGAAGCACCCCTGCCTTTTGTGGGCGCCGGGTGTTAGCCGTGAGTGAACGTACTTGCCTCGCACCACGTTTGGTTGTTTCTCTCCCCAATCAACAGCGGTGATTCTATGCAGCTGGCCTCCCGCATCTTTCTTTAAGGAGCTCCTTAAGATCCTTCAGAGAAGAAGGCGAGGGAGACACGCTTGCAGTCGTGAATGAAGAGCTCAAGACAGAAAAGGAGCTGACGGGCCGACGCCACGATCGCAGCGTGGACGTGAGGGTCAGCCAGGCTGCGTGGGAGGACAAGGACAGCCCACTGCGTGGCCCAGAGCACCGCGAGGAAGTCGTGTTCCGTTCCTACGAACTTGTACTCCTGAGCAAATTTCACGGAAACGTACTTGCAGTGAAAGCACTTATCATGAAATAAATACCCGAGTTAGGAATGTCTCTGGCTGATGTACACGAATCAGTCCCTAAGGCCTCTCCCCGGGGTCTCGCCCACGCCTTGTCCCCTGTTGCTCCAGACAGGAAAGCTGACCGAAGAGCAGGCCAGAGACCCTGCGGCTGACGCGCAGCCCTTCATGCATGGCCCGAACACCCCGAGGCCGTCCTTGGCTTGATTGAGAACGAGTTCAAAGATGCCTCCTACAGTTCTTCGACCCTCGGCCTGGTCTTTGCTGAGGCGGGATTTTCCTCCCTCCAGGAAGGGCATCCCGGAGACCACGTGGTACCCACCTCTCCTGGCTGTGCTGCGCTGGGAATTTTTGCCCACGAGAGTCGGGTGACGAGCGTTCTCTTACCGGACTGGTTGCCGTGGGGGTTGCGTTATGTGAAGACTGTGTCGTGAGCGGTGGGAGAGGGTGTCTGAGCCTTGTGAAAAGGCAGCCCCGGCCTGATGGGAGGACGTCACAGAAGAGGATCTTAACAAGCACAGAGGTCCAGGAGGTCAGCCTGCGGAGATGTGGGGTTTCTTGCCAGAGTTTCCATCTGTGTGGATTTCCTACGTGCCAGGAGTTTGTGTCGGGGATCCACTGGGTTTCCAGAAGGAGAAGAATATTATCCCTCTGAGCATAGGGAAAGCACAAGACTAAAGTGAGAGGATGGGGCTTCCCTGGTGGCGCAGTGGTCGAGAGCCCGCCTGCCGATGCGGGGGACGCGGGTTCGTGTCCCGGTCCGGGAAGGTCCCACATGCCACGGAGCGGCCGGGCCCGTGAGCCGTGGCCGCTGAGCCTGCGCGTCCGGAGCCTGTGCTCCGCAGCGGGAGAGGCCGCAGCAGTGAGAGGCCCGCGTACCGCAAAAAAAAATAAATAAATAAAAAATAAAGTGAGAGGATGGTGATTTCTTTTAATAAAAGAGTAAATCAGGGAAATGTAGCTTTTAATGTGGGGTGGGGTGGGAGAGAGGCTCAAGAGGGAGGGGATACATGTGTCCACATAGCTGATTCACGTTGTTAGACAGCAGAAACTAACACAACATTGTAAAACAGTTATACTCCAACAAAACAAATGTGCGGCTTGTATTTCCTGATTCACTTCATTAGCCTCGTTGGGTCAAACTTGACCAAAAGGCACCGCATGCCGAGCGAGGAGGCCAGGGAGGTGTCCTGGCCCACGTCAACCCGGGAATGCCTAGCCGCCTGCCTCGAGTCCCCTGCCGCCCCATCTGGGTGCCAGCAGAGCTCTACTCCCAGACCCAGACGGGGACCGGGCCGGCCTCTGCCCTGCGAGGCAGCTGGCTTCCCTCGCAGCCAGTGCTCGCCAAGCACGGCATTGCTGCTGGGGCTTCCAGCCTGGTGAGACGTCCTCTGTAGGGATGTAGTTTAGGACGACGGAAGGGACAGTGGCACCCCCCACCCTGGTCCTCTTTAGTCACTTCCATAGAGATGGTAGGACACCCCACAAGGCAGCAGTTGGACGTTTGGACGTTTGCCTTCTAGAAGACATTGTGCTTTTTTGTCTTCTCTGGAGAGAATGAGAGAAGGACAGCTTCTTTTCTGATACGTATTTTTGCCACTTGATCAGACGTGTTGTTGTGAGCACTCATTTTCTATTTTAATTTTCAAATGACATATTGTTCAGCTTTACGTCCATTGTGTTTATTTTTATAATTAGCCTCCGTTTATGACAGGTGAACCTGTTTCCTTTTTTTCCTAATGGTAGAATATTTCCTTTGGAAGTACACTGAATTAGACTAAAAACCAGTCCTCTTAGAGAAAACTATTAAATGCTCACGCAGGGTCCTGGTGTATGGGCGTGCTGAAATCGAGACACGTCTCAGTGACTGAACTTCATGAAAACCTCGGATATGACCTCTCCACTCTGTTCCTGAAGATGGTGAAACTGACTCGCCCTCCATTCTGAGAAGACTACACCCCAGGTGTAAGATCCTAATACCCAGGGTCTGATAACCCCCCGGCGCTGTGTGTCTCACCGTCCGTCCCTCTGTCCCCAGCTCCCGGGTAGGAGCAGATCGCGAGGTTGGAGCGCACAGAGTCCTGCTTACCTGCATCAAGCACTTCCTATGTTTTTGCTCAGTCAGCAGCTTTGCATTGTATTGAGAGTGTCTCTGCAGAGCTCAACTTCTTTTGGTTTGTTCTAGAACTGTTGGGCCATAATCACAAAGACGTGGCCAAGGCACATAACTCTTCAGAAGTCTCAGAAGAGTGAGATGACTTTGGCCGGGGTTTGAGTTCCCAGACTGGCTCCCTGGAGCAGGTGTGATCAAGTGTGAAGAAAGGGCAGGGTTAGAGAGGCCTCAGGGGCTGAGCCTGACCACGTCTTACGTACCTGACATTTTCTTTCTTCTTGCACAAGAAAAAGATTCTTGGAAAAGAGACATATCTCGTTTTAGTTCCTACTGGAGAATATATCGCACCGAGCCCTAGACGAGAAGCACCCTTTGGAGCGGAAACACTGGCTCGTAGCGCCCCAGCCCGTCGTAAAAGCTGGTGAAACGTGCATGACCGTCTTGCATCTGGTTTGAGGTTTCTCTCTGCTACTGGGTCAGCCTGTCTCCATTTTTGACTCTGGATGGTTGTCCATCCCGGGGTGAGGGCTGCCTCACAGGGAGAAAAGAATTACCGTGGAAAACATCGAACCTGGGATTCTCGTTTGCTGTCACGGCGGCTTATTTAGACAGATATTTTCTCAACGAGCTGGCGAAAGGCAGGGTGTGTATGAGCGACCGTAAGGATGTTCGGGGGGGCGGCTCCTGGGGACCACGTTGCCTTGCCCTGCTCACAGTGAAGTTCATGAAATAGGCTTTGGTGTAATGCACTTGACTTAGATGTGGAGGTTCTCCAGGAGGCAGCCATCGCGGTGCTGTTGCAACACACACAAGACACGGTTTACCGTTTCTCAGCGTCCCTGCGCGCAGCCCCCCGCGAAGGAGCGGCTTCAGAGTACGCGCTGGGTGCAGCTTTGCTCCCTGCCAGGAACCGGTCGCTTGTCTCTGTGGAGAAGCTGTTTTACAGTCGTGTTCTGTACCCTCACTCGTAGCCCGTTCGCTGTCCCTGCAGGGTTTACAGCCTGCATGTAAGTGGCTCATTTCCTCACCTGCTACTCCGTTCTAGTAGAATTTCCCCTAGTTCTGATTTTCAAAACTTTTAACAGCGATTTTACCATCTTACGGTGTGGATTTCTAGGAAGTTGCTACATCTATTTTGCGGAACGAAGGTATCTGAGTGTGGCATGCAAAGTCGAGAACGTTTCCTTATCCTGGCAATGACTGTTGGAATAAGTTGTGAAATGCGTGTGTTTCTCTGATTTCAATGACAGTGGAGTGTCCGTGTTAACACCTGGCTCAGTCACGCGGCTGCTGAGAGTCAGCTTGGAATAGTCTGAAGGTTGGGAAAAGTGCCGCGTAATGGCCTTTAGCCTCATCTGGGAAGCAAACTTGGTGTGAGGAGGGTTCCGGCGTTGACCGGGAACGGCGAGTTTGGAAACACTTTTCGGAAGTATCCAACCGTGGACCAAGGTGCTCAGAGAGGCTCGTTTGGGGGCCGTGGCGGTGCCCCGGGCAGGATCCCGGAGCCAGAGACTTCAGGAGAGGGCGAAGGGAGCTATTCGGGGAGATTGCGCGGAGGACCTCCCCCGTTGTCATCGTGTCCTGCCCCAATTCCACTCCTCAGTTACATCTTTCTTCCCTTTCTCTCTCCCTCTCTCTCTCTCTCTCTCTCTTCCCCCCCCCCAAGCCCTTGGCAACCACCCTCCTACACCCGGTCTCTGTGACTTTGCCTGCTCTAGGGCCCTCATATAAGGGGAATCATGCAGTATTCATCCCTTTGTGTCTGGCTGATTTCACTGAGCATCATGTTCAAGGTTCATTCCTGTGTCAGAATTTCATTCCTTTTTTTGGGGGGGCTGAAAAATATTCCGTGTATATATCACATTTTGTTTATCCGTTCATCTGTTGATGGGCATTTGGGTAATTTCCCCCTTTTGGCTATTGTGCATAACGCTGCTGTGAACATCTGTGTACAAATATCTGTTCCAGTCCTTGCTTTCATTCTTTCGGGTGTACACCTAGGAGTGAGGCGGAGGCGTGTTACGGTAATTCTGTGTCTGACTTTCTGGAGGGCCCCGACGCCATGGTCTCTCCGTGCCTCACTACGTGCTGTGCGTTGCGCTGTCTGCCACACGCCGAGAATGTTGTTAGCGCATCGGTGTGTGTTATCGTCCCAAAGCAGACAGTTTGACGTTTTATCCTGGTTTGTTATGGGACGTGAGCTTAGAGCATGGGGAAATATTTTTTGCCAGAATTCTGTACATTTTGCTTTCGGTTCTGATAAGACCTGAGCAGTAGTTTTAGAAACGTCTTAACATGACTTTACCTTTTTAAGAAGAGGGGCAGGCTACAAAGGGGAGGGTCCATAAATTGTCTTTATTTCCGGATCTTGATTAACTCAGGCATTTGTGAGGTCGTTTTGAGGAAGCTACATCCATTCAGCTGTCTGCAAAATCTTCAGCCTTCCTCTGTGCTCACAAAGTTGTGTATTTAAAATATATTTTTGATTTTTTCGTAATAATTTTTATTTATAAAGTATATACATACTTGGAGAACTGATGATTATTAAGTATCAGCATTAAGAGAATATAGCCTCTGAAGTGAGTTTTAAACTTGTTTCATTGCTTAAGCAAAGGTGTCTTTCTTCCAACTAACCTGAAATAATTCTCGCTGCTTATTCTATGTTACGTCACGTGGTGTTTACAGACAGTGACTTCTTCCTGACAGTCATGGGCTTTCTCAACTGTGCATCCAAATGATGAGACTTTCCTAGATATTTGACCAAAAAGCACTCTTGGGAAAGA
Organism: Kogia breviceps; assembly: GCF_026419965.1. Taxonomy (NCBI): domain Eukaryota; kingdom Metazoa; phylum Chordata; class Mammalia; order Artiodactyla; family Physeteridae; genus Kogia; species Kogia breviceps. The sequence continues at coordinate 3,232,050 of NC_081325.1, forward strand.
CTTTCAAATCAATTTTTCATTTTATCACAGTTGTACAGCCAGCAAAACACACAGGCACAACTTTCTTTTATAAACAATTCTGTATTTCCATCACTTTTTGTGTTTCTTTCAACTTCTGGTCATTTTCTTTCTTTGAAAGTTATTATTAAAGGGGTGTGTGTGTGTGTGTGTGTGTGTGTGTGTGTGTGTATGGGTGTGAGAGTGTGCGTGAATGCATGTGACTGTGTGTGTGTACTAGACAAATGCTACATTGTTTCTTTTCTTTCTTTCTTTCTTTTTTTTTTTTTTTTTTGCTGCTGGATTTTTTGCTGTCTCATTATCCAATTGATCTTAATTATCTCCTGCTAAATTAAGTTTCTTTCAAAGGAGTTATCTTTAAGATAGTATTTCTTTCAACTATTCTTTGTATCTCTTTTAGGTTCTTTTTTAAAGAAAAATGTTTTCCATGCCAGAAGAGATTGGTAGAGAGTGGCTTTTATTTTTCTCGCTAATATAGGAATCATTTTGGCATGCATAAACAAAGATGAAAATAATCAGCTAAAGAATTCCAGTCATTAGCTGATTTACATTTTAAGGCCAGATTTACAGAATTCCTTCTTCTGTGTTAAATGACAACAGATCCACCACTCCCACCTTAATAACAAGGTCAGGGGAACTTCAGGGGCAGAACACGACCGCACGCCTGGGGTCCCTTCTCCTTCCTCTGCCACCAACCAGCCGTGGGCTCTTGACAAAGCTCAAGCCTCAGTGGGACTCCTCCGAGCCTCAGGGTCTTAGTCTGTTAAATTAAGATGTTTGACCAGATACCTCTACCGTGGACTTCAGTTCTAAAATACCATCAGTCTCTGATTACAGTAGATCTCTTGGAGACACAGAGTTTTAGCTAACCAGCCTCTTAATCAACTCTAGGTCACTGAAAAGACACTGAATTCCTTGTTTAGAAAAATGTTTACTGTAGCACGCCAGAATAGCGTGAATGAATATGGGAATGGTTTCAACTTCTGGTAAGGATTCTCACTGTTGTGGGACATTTAAGTTGACCCTAAAATTAATAAAATTTTTTACAGTGTGGAGTGTTACGTTTTACATATCTAGTTTTTTCTAAAGCAATTTCAAACATGTTTTATTACGTAAAGATGTCCAGAAGAAATAGAAATTTGTGAATAATGTTCATGTGAAAAGAATAGATTAAAATATAGGAAAAGATCAATTCAATAACGTGTCACTGTTGATCTCTCATTGTTACACGGACCATGAGCTCAAGGTGTCGTGCGTGGGCGTTGTGAAAATGATGACCACGGAAGGAACGTTTTATGCACGTAGATACGTGTATACCCCGTGAAGGTTGTGTGCTTATGTTAAAGGAGTTTTCCTAATTCACGATGTTTTTGTAATTGGAGTCATGCCAACTCACAAGGCACATCCTTTACCAGACACGGAAGGAAAAGTTAATAGAATATTAAAGAACAGCAGTGCTGACCTGTCCTTGGAGTTTTCAGGGAGGAAGAGAAATCGCTGAGACAGCAGCTTCAGCAGGAGTGGGAGGCAGGTGAGCTCAGGGTGACACGGTGACGTCACAGCCAGGCAGTGGACCTCCGTGCATCTTCAGGGCACTTTGAAGACTTGCAGTTGGCCAGGGTGCATATGCGTTAGCAGAAGTAAATGACAGGAAGAATCGCTGCCTTATGAAATCAACATTTTGAAGTCCATGGTCAGGATGTGAGGTAATCGGTAGTCATCAAAACAATTACCTGCAACATTTACTTCCTAATTACGTGTATATCTAAAATGTATTTAGACTGTTGCTGCATTTTTAAATGGCAGGACTCTCTGTCTTCACCCTGGTGTTGAACGGCCCAGGTCTGGACCTCACGTGATCCACATGTATCAACCCCAACAAGCCGGGGACCCTCGAGGCGGGACTTTGGGGGTGACGTGGTGAGGGGGGACCAGGGTGTGGCAGCTGGTGCTCTACACCCCAGGCGGATACGAGCCGACATGGCAAGTCACGTGCAGATAAGTGATTCAGTGTGATCGGTTTGGATGAGTTAAAACGCGAAGCCTGTACTTGGGGAGAACTGCTTTATAATTTATGAGCAGCGCTGCATCTTTTCTCTGCCCTACTTTCCCCCCGCAATCCATCTGTGTGTGTGCGTGTGACTCGCTTATGATTTAGGTCCCTGTGTTGGGTCTTTAATAGCAGGTCCTTATCCCTGATGGCTCTGCTCTCACCCTGTGTCTTATCCATGCAGGGCACTCTGTCTGCCTGCTGTGTTACCAAGTCAGAAACGGATCATTATTCCCTAGCCTTGCTTGGCAGTTTTCTTCACTCTGAGACGTCCCAGTATTTTCGGAGGCTTTTTTTAAATCGCTGCTCAGGATCTGGAATATGCAGGCTTCCATCTATACCCGACTTCTCCCGTATATTTCATTCATTCATCAATTATTTATTAAGCACTTACCATGTCAGATATTTGTCCTTGCTTTTTTGCTGTAGTGTCCTGTGCTTACCTGGTCAGCTGCATCTGTCCTATTATTTTATGTCTTTCCCAGTATAGTAGGTTCCTGATGGTAAGGACAGTGCCGGGTTTACCGCTGTCATGGTATCTCTCCAGTTCACAGAACATTCTAGGTACTCCATAAAATTTTTCTCTTCCTTGGACTTGAGTAATAATGCTAAACCTTTTTTAAGCTTAAGTTTTCATTATTCATTTACTTATTGCAGTATAAAAATTTTAATTCATGCAGAAAAACATAGTAAATAATACTAAATAATAGTAAGTAATAATCAAACACAGTATCTTGGTGGTCTCTTCCACCAAACTTTGTTAACTCTCAAGTATTTTACTACTTTCCCTCTAAATTTTGACTACGTGTTATAATTCCTACAATATTATTTATAGAAAATATTGTAGATATAGTTGGGGGTCCTGTGTACTCCTTCCTAACCCCAGCTTTCTTCCTCGCTCCCCAGAGGAAGCAAACTCTGAATTTATTGTTTGGTATGCCCGCGTAGGGTTTTAGGCTTCTATTTGCTGTGAGTGTATTTTTAAACAATAGCTAGTATTGTTTGGCATGTTTGTAAATATATTAAAACGATGTGATATTCTCTGTATACTTTCGCAACTTGATTTTCTCAGTGTTACGATGTCGAAACAGTCCACGCTGACTGATGTTGCTGAAGCGAGCTCATTCCCTCTAATTGCAGAAGAGCATTCCATTGTGTGAACAAACCCACACGGCATTAATCAATGCCTCTGTGATGGGCATTTAGGTCGCCTCCAGTATATTTGCCATTGCAAACAACGTGGCGAAATTAACGTTCCTGTACAAGCCCCTATTCGCACGTGTGGGAGGGGCTGGGTCAAAAGGATATGAGCATCTTCAATTCTCCTAGGTATTGCAAAAGCACTGTTTTGTAAAAATCATATCTGATACCTTTTGTCTTTTAACTAGCAAATTAAGCCCGTTTTTGTTATTACAATTCCTCATATATTTGGTTTCATGTCTGCCATCTAATCCTGATTTTCTGTGCTTTCCTCAGGCCCCCTCTCTTTCCCGGCGTCTGTCATTTTATCCTAACTCCTACCTTCTTTCTGCTGTTTGGAGGTTATATATTCACCGTATCTTTATTCTTCTGGTAGCTGCCCTTAAAATTTAACGTGTGTGCTTGAGATAGTCTAAAGTTAGTCAGTAGCTGTACCGTTCAGCGAGATGCAGCTCCGTCGAGGAGCCGTAACACGCTCACTCTGATGAGCCATATCTGCCTCTAGCATTGTTTTTTTTTAAAATTTTTAAAAATTTATTTATTTAGTCATTTATTTTTGGCTGCATTGGATCTTCGTTACTGCACGTGGGCTTTCTCTAGTTGTAGCGAGCAGGGGCTATTCTTTGTTGCAGTGCATGGGCTTCTCACTGTGATGGCTTCTCTTGTTGCGGAGCACAGGCTCTAGAACATGCAGGCTTCAGTAGTTGTGGCACGAGGGCTCAGGAATTGTGGCTTGTGGGCTCTAGAGCGCAGGCTCCGTAGTTGTGGCACACGGGCTTAGTAGCTCCGCGGCATGTGGGATCTTCCCGGACCGGGGCTCGAACCCGTGTCCCCTGCACTGGCAGGCGGATTCTCAACCGCTGCGCCACCAGGGAAGCCCCTCTCACATTATTTTTCTTCCCCAGTATTTTAGCTCCCAACTTGTTTTTAAATCCATACTAAATAATGATAAATTAGATTTAACCGTAAGTTTGATCATCTCATCATGTCTTCTTGAATATTAGTCATTCCTTTATGTTTCAGTTTTCTTTTTCAGGAATCTATTCTTAAATAGGTCTCTCAATGGAGGTCTGTTAGAAGTGAAATGGTTCTGGGTTTTTTTAAACCTAAAATTGTCTTATTTAGTCCTTATTCTTGAGTAGTTGCTTAGCTGGGTACCGAGTTCTAGGTTACAGTCGTGTCCCTCAGAAGCTCACAGACACTTTTCTCTTGTTCTTTGTCGTCTTCTGCTGCTGTCATGTTAGGATCGTTTTCTTGTGTCATTGGAATTTTCTTTAGTGACGACCCATGGTAAGCAAACTCCCTCAGATTTTGTTTTTTTCTGAAAATACTTTGTCCCATTCTTGAAAGATGTTTTTTCTGAGTGTACAGTTCTGAGGCGACAATTAGATCCTCTCAGGGTTTCGATGACCTACTTCCCCTGCCCCGCCCCTGCCTTCTCTGGTTATTGTTGAAAAGTCAGGTTGGATTAGTTGTTCTTCCATTGTAAATTAGCTCTATTTCCTTTCTGTCTGCTTTAAAAATGTTCATTCCATCATTGATACGTGGCAGTATTCTGTGCATCTAGGCATGTCTTTTCCAGACCTCTTGTGCTTCCTGAACATGAGAACTGGGGTTCTTTAACCAGTTTTGGAAAATTCTCAACTATCGTTTCTTCGTATCTGATTTCCCTTATTCTTTCTCCCCCTTCTTTGAATTCCAAGTAGATACACGTTAGAACTTCTCACCCTATCCTTTCTGTCGATTAAACTCTCCTTACTCTATTTCTCTCTTTGTATTTCTGTGCTTGTGTTGAAATGTACCCATGGGCTTTTAACTCATGAGGGTGACTGAGTGAAAACATGAAGAGGTCAATGTCACTGAAAGAAGCATTTGCTGTTACTTGCAATTTTCCCAGGAAAATAGGCACAGCATGCTGGGCCACACGTGGAAGCAGCAGAGCTGGTCTCGAGGCAGAACAGGGGGTGAGGGGAGAGCCTAGACCATAGCCTTTGCTGGGGTTTCCATGGGGAAGGCAAGGCAGGGCAGGGCAACAGTTTAGGACTGGTTGGTTGAATAATTTCAATGGGCTCTGGGGCATGAGGGCTGTCCTTAGTTGTCTGGTGTTTGGCCCTGGGTTGATTTAGAGCAGATGAAATATTGGTTTGGGGTGTGAGAGTTATTAGCAAAAGGAGGCAGTTGGGGGTGTGGACTCAGGATTGGTTGATTTGTGGATGAAATGCATGTTTGCAGGTGAGTCATTGATTATCTCTAGGAATTAGCCCTTGGAGAGGCATTCTGCCCTCAGTCAGCAAGATGTCAAACACCATAAAAAAAGATTAATACAGTGCTCCATTCTGGAAAACTTCTTCACCTTCTATTTTCAATAGACTCTAAGTATCTATGAAATCCATGCACTGAGTTTTTTATTTATTTATTTTTTTTGGTGGTACACGGGCCTCTCACTGTCGTGGCCTCTCCCGCTGCGGAGCACAGGCTCCGGACGCGCAGGCTCAGCGGCCACGGCTCACGGGCCCAGCCACTCCGCGGCACGTGGGATCCTCCCGGACCGGGGCACGAACCCGCATCCCCTGCATCGGCAGGCGGGCTCTCAACCACTGCGCCACCAGGGAAGCCCTGAGTTTCTAATTTTAATTAGAATATTTTTTATTTTCTAAGTGTTCTTTCTTGAGTAATTAAATAATTTTTGCTCTTTGCTCATATTTTCAATTCTTTATTTACTTAAGCACAGTATGTATGACACTTTATGCCTGTATGTGGTAATTCCAAAATTTAAAGCCATTGTGGGCCTGATTCTGTTCTCTGTTATCTCTGCTGGTTCTTAATTCTTTCTTATTTTGCCTTATTTCCTTATGTATTTTGTGATTCTGTGAGTTCACATTACTTGGAATTTGTGAAAATTATGTGAAACTGAGATAAACATATATTCTTCCAGAGAGAATTTACCTTTACTTCTGATGGGCAGCTGGGTACTATCAACCTAGGATTACCATCTACATTTTAAAAATTGAGGTTTTTCAGCCCATCAGCTAGGGCTACAAATTTGCAGTACAGGTAGCCTGTGGTTACAAATTGTCAGAGGAAGTATTTTTTCTATTTAGTGCCATTTTGCTAGAGACAGTTTTTTTTTTTTTTTTTTTTTTAGGGTTCCTGGTGGGTGTGGGTATGCACTATTTATGGTTAATCAATATTCTGACAATGTAACTGTCTAGGGTTCTGACTTTATGTAGATGGTCTTTGATCAGATTCCACCTCTGAGGTGCCCCTGTAATTTTTCTTCTGGTCCTTGCACCCACTGTGGCCCACTGTTTTATAGGTTCATTTGGGAAATCCAACCTCCAGCACTCATATTATTTCTCTGACTCCCAATTATTTATTTGTTTATTTATTTATTGCCTTTCTGAAGCAGCCTTATATTCTTGCCATCTCATTGATTAAAGTTTTGTACTTTAAAAACATTTTATGTAACATTTTTGTTTCTCTTCAGTGGGAGAGTACTATCAAAAATGGAAATCTTTCATGTTTTCCCTGTACTTCTCTGATTCACCTTTGGGAAATTTTCCTTACATCCATTTTCTAGTTAACTAAGTCTCCTTTCAACTGTGTCTAATGCACTGTATCGTTGTTTTTTCTCCATTTTCAGTTTTAATGATTATATATTTAATTTTTAGAAGTTTGTTTTGGTAACTCTTCTGTTCCCATGTGGGAATTAATCTTAACCTTAACCTCCCTCATTACTAAGAATAACAGCCTGACCTTTATCTGCTGCTGGATCCCTCAGCTCATGTTATTGACATTTAATGATTGTTTAGGAAAACATGCTTTGGCTATTAGGGTATAATGCATGGGAATAATTTTGAATTTCATTTCAAACCTTTAAATGTTTTCTAGTTTGAAACCATATATTTCAGTACAGTGAGAACACATTCTCTGCTAGAGGAAGGAAGAACCATTCATTCGGAGGGAGTTTGCCTATTGTAGAGATACTACACATCTTAGGGAGTAGGCTTTCCCACCCCGTCACCTGTGATGCCCTTGATATCATGTCATTTGTTTCAACACTTAGAAAAGTATGTTAAAAATTTGCTGTGGAAGTTTTTTTGTGTGTGTGGGGGAGGAGAACAGGAGCTTGTGTAGTGAGCTTTCTCCTTGTCCGATGGACTCCTCTGGGGATTTCCCCAAAGTCTTGCTTTCTGACATTCAGTACACATTTCCTGACATTTTCAATGGCAGTGTGACCTTGGTGTAGACAATGCGATGAAGCGTCTGGGTCTCCTTGAGAGTTTGGAGTTGTCATGCTCTCCCTGTGACACCTCCAACAGGGGAGGGCTGCCTGGACTGTGGCCCGGAGTCCTGGGGAAGCTGCTGTGTCATCCCCACTTCTTTGAGCCACTGTCTCCTCATCTAGATCAAGGGCAGCATCCTGGTTTGCCTGTCTTGGCCATGTGGCTGCACCCTACGTGCAAGGTAAGCTAGGGCTGTGAGTATCAATCACCAGAAGCCTTTTCGGCTTCCGCTTCAGGAGGCAGGTTCAGCCTCAGCTGGGGACTCCCTACGACGAGTGAGGGTGCAGACAGAAGAATAACTAATGCCCACAGCCACTCAGAGGCAGAGTTGTGCCAGGGAGGCCAGGACACTTGGTGTCCCCTCTCTGCGGGAACCTTCTCGGAGCCACTTCCCTGTTGCTCCTTCCTCCTCCCAAGATGAAAGTTCAGCCAGAGGTCGGCCCCGGACCACCATGCCAGCCTTAAACTCTCTTCTTTGGGATTTTGTTTATCCCTTTGGCTTCGAATGTCACGTCCATGAGGGTGAATCTCAAATCTGGGGCTCTATCTACTCTTGACCTCTCAGTGAAGTTCCAGTATCATCTTAATAGATTTAGAAGTTACTCCAATATTGTAACTTTAGCCATTTCAAGTTCATATTTGTCATATGTTTGTGTTTTTTTTTTTACCCAGTTGACTCCTGTGTATCAGTCAGGGTTCAGAGTTCTCCAGAGAAACAGAACCAATAGAATCTATACCTATTAGTCTATCCATCTATCCATTATTTAGAGAGAGAGAGTGAGAGAGACAGAGAGACAGAGAGACAGAGAGAGACAGAGAGAGACAGAGAGGCAGATTTTAAAGAATTGGCTTATGTGATCCTGGGGGCCGACAAGCCTGAAATCCACAGGGCAGGTCAGCAGACGGGACACTCAGTCAGTGTTGCCATCTTTCAGCAGTGTTCCTTCTTCTCCAGGAGACCTCAGTCCATGGCCTTCAGGACCTTCAACTGATTGGGTGAGGCCCACCCCCTTTATGGAGGGTCACCTGCTTTACTCAAAGTCAACTGGTTATAAATGTCAATTACTTTTAAAAATATCTTCACACCAATATCTGGACTAGCGTTTGGCCAATTAACTGGGCACTGTCACCTAGCCAAGTTGATACATACAATTGGCCATCGTGTCTTGGTACAGATTTGCTCTAAACGCTGTCACCAACTGCACTCCCCGGAGATACTGCCGAGCTCTCCTAATTCCCGTCTCTGGAGTCAGACAAACCTGGCATTGCGTCTCAGCTCTGCCCTCATTATCTGTGGGATCTTAGACAAGTGATTCATTCTCGCCAAGATTCCGTTTTGTCACAGATAAGATGGGATAAAATGGGAACGATGGCAGTACCCGTGCACCTCATAGTATCGAAGTGGGGGGAAGGCGTACAAACGCCTGGGTGCAGGAGCCTGACGTGTGGCATGTCCCCCCTCAGGGGCTGGAAGCTCGGCCACCGAACTTCGCTGGGGCACCTGGGCTGTGCTGTTGGCGGCACCTTATCCATTTGGGAGGTCAAGGGCTGAGAGGTTAGGGACTTGCTCTGAGTCACAGAGACAGCATGTGTCAGAGTCAGAATCTGAGGTGAGAGCTTTCTGAGACCAAAGCCAGAGTTCTCCTGCCTTCCACCGAGTGGTGGGTGCTCCGAAGCATTGGAGCAGATGCGCGGGGAGCCCCTGGGGTGGGAGGGTCCCACGCGCGTCCATCCACACCCCGTCCCCGTACGAGCCTGGAGCACGTGGGCTGCGTGTCACGGGCCGGGGATCCCCCTTAAGACCAGCTCACCAAACCTCTCAACCTACCGGAATTGCCCCGTTCCCCTCGTGCTTAAGACAAACAGACAAATAGCACAAGAACTTACTGGGTAAAGTAAGTCTTTTAAATTAACATTAGGGGAAGAGAGTCACCTCCAACGCCTGCCTTTCTGTTGCCGCAGAAGAGATCCTGTTTGCACCGAGCGTCGTTCATTTCGTGAAGACACACTCGCATCGGGTTTGTTGTGCGTTAGGGAACGCAACAGTCTCAGGAAAGCAAGCCAGCGTGTATTGAAAATGTTTACTACAACAGAGCTGGTAACAAAGATCGCCTCTCAAGATTCAGCTTTTCCTCGTGTCCCCCGGGCCGTGAGCGGCCCCAGGTCTGAGGAGCGCTGCTCCTGGACTGTCCCTGTGTCTTCACGGCTGCCCTCTCCGTGGCTGTGGGATGCCTCCTCACGTGTCTCTCCCCCTGCCCACGGAGTGACCTTCTGGAGGGCGTGGCCAAGGCCCACTCCACCTTTGAGTGGCCATCCTCGGGTATTGGGTACACGCTCGAAGAATACTGGAAGAACACGAGAAGGAAAAGGCAGGGCAGGAGAGAAGGTGTGAGGGAGGAAGGAAGGACGGAGGGCAGGGCCAGTGGGTCGAGAAAGAGAATAAATCAGCCACTTCCCCGGGGCCTGAGCATTCATGCTCACTGAGTTGGACTCCATTTTCTTCCAGCCCGCGCGCCCGTGAAACCCCGGCACTCAATCAGTAAGTCCTGTTCTTTCTTCCAGTAACATACAGGCACGGCATGCTAAATGGAGAGCGTATTTCGCCTTTGTTGTTAATTATAGCTTTCCCCCGGCTCACAAAGCTGGTGTGCAGCCTGTAGAGCATGAAGAAATGCAGCTTGAGGGGTTTCCAGCAGACAGCTTAGCTTGCTAAACAAAAGCCAAGGCCGCAAGGGTCCCACACCCCCCGTGTCTGCTCACAGCACGGGGAAGGGAAGCTCCGGGCGGTCTCCATGTGGACAGCGCGTGGCTCGATCAGCCGCGCTCGGCGGTGACAGAGGCTTTCAGGGGACAGGCTGCGCCCTCCTCACCTCTCCGGCCAACTCGGGGGCATCGGCCGCGGTGACCCCTGGTATTTGTGGGATGGGCACTGTGTTCGTTGCTCTGCTTCATTTAATCCTCAAACAGGCCTGCGGTGGAAGGGTTATTAGCCTCCGTTTAGCTGTGAGCAGTTGAGACCCAGCCCACACCCAGACACCCCATGAAGGGAGGGTCCAGACCTGGGGTCCGAATTGTTCTGGCCCCAGAGAGCATGACCGGAACCACGCTGTTGCGCCCCCTTCTTTTATTTTGTAAGGAGAAAGTATTTAAGACAAGATCACTTGGATTTTCCTAGAGCCAGGAAAGAAATTGCCAAAAGTGTCTCCTTTGTGTGTTTAGAGAACTAGGGATTAAATAATGGAAGGGAACTTTCACCAATACTCACTGTTTTCTTTTTTTTTTTTTGCGGTACGCGGGCCTCTCACTGTCGCGGCCTCTCCCGTTGCGGAGCGCAGGCTCCGGACGCGCAGGCGCAGCGGCCACGGCTCACGGGCCCAGCCGCTCCGAGGCACGTGGGATCCTCCTGGACCGGGGCACGAACCCGCGTCCCCTGCATCGGCAGGCGGATTCTCAACCACTGCGCCACCAGGGAAGCCCTCTTTTTTTTTTTGATAGCGTAGAAACTGAGCATGAGCCCGGTGAGCCCACTGAGATGTCAGTCTGGGCCTCCGGAAGCAGGCCACGTACCCCGGTGGTACCCGAGCTCCAGCTGCCGCTGTTGTTGTTTCTGGCCGGAGCCTCTCCGGCATTCTCTGGAAGCAGGTGGCCGTCATAGGTGTCCACCTGTGGTGCCTCCGTTTTTGTTCAGACTTTACTGATTTTAAAGCACTTCCCCAAACGGTGTAGGCAAGGCCACGTTGGGGGTGCCGGGCTGCGTGCTGGGCCCAGGAAAGCGTGGCCCCTGGTCCACAGGGAGGCCTGGCTGCCTCTCCATCTCCAGGTTAGGGGATGTCCCACAGGCTTCAGGGGCTTGGTGGGCAACTGGAGAAAGAGCAGCTGCCTTGCTTCAGAAGAGCACAAGTGCCAGACGGTACGGCCAGGAGCCCCTTTTCCTTGGTGCCGTTTCTGGCCAACAAGAAAGGGCTGCCCGACGACGCCGGGGGCCCCTCCTCAGAAGAAGGCTGGGCTAAAAGAAAGGCCCAGCGTGACCAGGGAGGGGCCAGTGCTGAGGTCTAACGCTCTCTTAGCTGCTGGTCTGTGATCTGCAGCCAGATGACCTAAGCTCTAGCGTTGGCTGTACCACTTGCTGGTCCCGTGAACGTGGGGAAAACGACAGTCTCTCCCTCACCTGTGGCTGCTGTGAGGATTAAGCGGGTTAATGTCAAGTGCCTGGAACACTTTCTGGGGCTTCATGTCATCAGCGAATGTGAGCTCTTGTTACTAGGGCCCCTTCCGACCCCGTTGGTTTGTGATTGTGTTGGGACGGCTCGCTGCATCGGCTAATCATCCCAGGACGTCCGGGTGACGTGATGATGAAAGTTTGAAGCACCGTGTATTATGAGCAAGCACACACTCTGGGAAGAGTGGGAGCTGCAGACAAGCACAGGGCATGCATCCTGGCGTCAGGGGTCCACGTTCTGGATGGAAGGCGTGGTGCGTGGAATGGTCACTAGCAAGTGAAATCAGCGTGTGGCCGGCTGCCTCGTGTGTGGTCTGGAAACCCCTTCCGGTCAGGCCAGGCTCCCCCCAGGGGCTCGATGGGTCAGGCGGACAGGTTTTTGCCACATGATGGTAGAAAACAGGCAACTCAGCACCTCATGGGTTGAAGTCAGACATTGCACCTGGCTCGGCCTGTGCGCCAGTGGCTGCTCAGCCGGTCAGCACTCCGGGTTCTGGACCACCCTGCATGCATCTCCTCTTAGGACCCAGGCCGAGGAAGCGGCCCTCCAATGGGGAGCAAAAGGGCCCGCAGCAACAGGGGATGGTGCTTAAGGCCGCGGCTTGGAGCTGGACCCCTGCCCCCCTGTTCGCCACCGGCCAGTGAAGGCCACACGGTCAAGCTCACCGTGGAACGCGGAAGCCTGCTCTGCCCGTGACAAGCCCAGGCGAGGGCGGGAAAGAAGCGGCAGTTGTGAGCAAGTAGTACAGTCCGCACGGACTGCTCTCAGACATCAACATCAGCTGTTTGGCGTTCGATTAGCTTCGAGGTGTCTTGAAGGGGAGAGTCGCAGCGTTTACTCTGCACCTGACAGGCACGTGACAGGCGTGGGTGCTTTTCACACAAACCCCCCAGTTGAAATTGGAATCCTGGCAAACTCACTGTGCCCTTGCGAGATGCCGCCTGGTCTGCCTGGAGATGGGCTGAGGGAGAACAGTCCCTGCCCCAAGGAGCTCCTGGGCTGAGAAGGGCTGTAATTAGGCCCGAAGTGAGGTCTTCGTCTCTCCGCTTGGCTCTTGGAGGTAGATTGTTACCAAGTGTGGCTCTCAAGGCCTGTGGTCAGCTGAGCGTCGTGAGTAACCGTGTGGTTTCCCTGTGCTCCCCGTGGCCTGTGACAAGACCCCTGGGAGCGGCCAGGGGGTCCCCGGGGTTGTGGAAGACGTGCTCTTCTTAAGGAGGTGCTTTCAGCACCCTGGTCGCCAGAGACCGGTATCCTCACAGCCACGCCTCTGAAATGAGAGACGCTAGGAAGTCACATCCCAGCCGCTCGTCTGCGGGCAGGTGACACCTCCACAGGCAACAGGAGGCAGGAGCCGGGTGCCCTGAACTGGAGCCGCAGTCAGGAGCATTGTCCCCCCGGCCTCGCCTCCAAGCTGGCTCCTCTCCAGGGTAAAGTGTACAAACACAGTATTAACGGGTGTTTATTATTCGCCCAGCGCTGCTAGTGCTTCTGCATCTTCACAGTGTTGTACACGCATCAGATCCTTTACTCCTAAAAGTGTCCTGCGAGAGAGGGATGATAGTTCCCTTTAAAGAGGCTGACGGCGGATAAATGTCTTGGCCAGTTCACCTCCACAAGTTGGGCTCCTACGCACCACTTTTTCTTCCTTCGATTTAAATCAGTGGTTCTGAATTTTGGAGCAGACCTAGACCTTTCTGAGACTCTGACGTTAGCTTCACACCCTCTCTCCTGAGCAATGTGTGAACACACAAATGGGCACAATTTGCAGAAAATGTCAAGGGATTCACTGATCTTTTAAACACCACTCATGGAAGATGATAGGGTAAAGGTCCCAAGTAACAATAACACAGACGTAGCCTGATAGAGAAACACCGTGTCCTGACTAAGAGCTGAAGCGTAGAATTAACTTAAAAACCACCCGTAGAGTTTTGGAAGAAAAGGTGAGAGCCCATGAGAGCAAAGTTTCCTTGTCCTTTGAAACCAGGTGTGTAAGCAGTGTAATTCTCTCTCTCTCTCTCTCTCTCTCTCTCTCTCTCTCTCACACACACACACACACACACACATACACACACACACCCCTCCCTGCGTGGCATACACACCCAAAGCCCCGATTTTTGGACTGGCTGATTTTCAGAGTGAGTGTAGAGATGGTTCCCTCTTCCCTTGGGATCTAGAGATACTCAGCCTGACACCACCGTCTCATTTTATTCAAGATGAGAAACCCCAAGGCAAGGATGGTAGACATTGTTATGAGGACATCTTATTTGAGAAGATGCCAGTTCTTCCCCGTTGAAGCTGAGTCATATGTGTCAAGAAAATCCCCTCTCAAGGCATTTTGGCCAAATTCAAATAGGTCAGAGTCCCAGAAAGATTAATGAACTGCAGGAGCTGTTTCTTGGCTGAGGGGAGCGCAGAACCTATTATTCCCTTAATAAGGCAGTTTCCTCAGTGCATCATGGGAGCCGGGCCAGGCTCAGGGAAAAACAAAAGGACTTTTTACATCGAAGTGTCATATGCTCTTCTTTCCTAATACCTTTGTTACCCCAGAAATCGTATCGCCATCCTGAAAGGGACTGACTGGCTTAGAGCTTTATGTGCCATTTACGCAAAATGAATATCGTTTGACTTCAGTCTCGACAAACTAGCTGGGCAAAACACATTTTATTTCCCCTGATTGGGTCACGGTTAATGTGGTTACCTATCCTTATAAGCTGTGTGACAGTGAACACGGGATGATAAAAATGGCTAATACTCCCACCTGGAGAAAATCCAGTAGAGACAAGGAGGCAAGTCAAGCATCGTCAGAGAATCCCCACACGTTCTGCAAGGAGCCTTTTATAGTTTCGTCTTTATGTGCCCGTTTTCTACGAAGGTCTGGAGACTGCAAACGCACATACGTAAGGTGTGGGTAGCAAGTGCAGTAAGGTGGCTCCAGCGGGTGACGGACAGGGCCGGCCAGACAGAGTCCTGAGGCCTCGAGGATTTTGAACCCGGGGCTGGCACGATACGCCGGTCGTACTGAAAAGACGTCTCACGTAGGAGTCAGTGTGGGCAGGACGAGGGCGTTGGCAAGACAACAGACCACAGCGCGAAATGACCGTGTTTCATGGGGCCTGGCGGCCGGGGAGGTTGGGAGAGGGCTGCACGCGAGGGCCCCGGTGACGGACCGGACGCGGGGCCGGGGGTTGGGGGCCACGGGAGCCCGTGTACTTGAGGAGCGAAGGCGGTGAAGAGCCAGGTGTTGGGTGCTGGCATCGGAAGGTATTCGGTGCCCCTCACGTCCTGGGTAGCCACTGTGCTCAGTAGTCCATGTGCGATAATCTGTGTAGTTCTTGCAAACGTCCTGCGGTCGAGCTCTCGGGCAACTCCGTCCCGATCCAAGCGGACGCCGTCATCTCTGTCGGGCCTCCGGCAGCCGGGGGACGCGGTGCTTCGCACAGGGCTGACGGCTGAGGCCCCGCGCCCGCACCCCAGGGGCTGACCCGAGCAGGGGGTGTCCCGTGGCTCCCGGACGCGGCCCCTCCGGAGGAAGGACAGACCCTGCGGACCTGGGGACGGGGCGGGGACTTTGATGCGACAAGTGCGAGTGAGAACAGGCCCTGCGGGCCGGCGCTGTAAGCCGGGGGCCGAGCGGGGTGGGACCCCCGGACAAGGGGAGCTTCTGGAGGAGATGAGACGTGAGCTGGCTCCTTGCCCTGTTCTGAAAAATCTCTTAGTTTCAGAAAAGTTGCAGATGGTACGGAGAGTTCCCGTAGGCCCCCGGGGGACTCCCCAGTTGTGAAGATTTTACATTTTCCTAGGGTACACTTGTCACGAGGTGCTACTATTAACCAAAGTCCAGGCTTCCTTTGGGCTTCATCAGTCTTTCCCTAATGTCACTCTTCTGTTCTAGGATCCCATTCGGGTCCCACGTGACGTTGGGTCACCTGGGCTCTGGGGCTCCCCTGGCTGCGACGGACCCCCAGCTCCCTTGTCTTTGACGGCCTTGGCGGGTCGGAGGAGCGCTGTCCGGACGGCTTCTTTTCACCTGCGCTTTGCTCACACGTCGCGGCCTCGGGAGGATGTGCGCGCAGCGCGGTTGAGGTGAGACCCTCGGTGTTGTGCCCACGGCGCCCGTGCTCTCAGGGCGTTACCTTTTTTCCTTTTCATTCACTCCAGAAATACTTGTTCAGCAGTTAACTACATGCTACGCTGGCGTTCGGGTGCCAGAGGTGGAGCAGAGGACGGGCGTGGGGAGGGCCGGCCACGAGCGCGCACGTGTGGCCCGCCGTCCGTGGGGGCCTCACGCGCACCTGGGGGAGGACACAGGGCAGCAGCGGCAGGGCACGGATGGGGCTGGGAGAGCTCTGCATTTAACTGGGGCGAGCGGGGGAGGCCTCGTGAGAAGGGGGCGTGCCGGCAAAGACGGGAAGGACGGGAAGAGCCCACCATGCACATGCCTGGAAGACCGCTGCAGGTGAGACCCTACCTGCTGAGTCCCCGAGTGGCCAGAAGCTGGGTTGCAATGTCTGTGTGTCTAGATATCAAGGAGACAATTCATGTGTGGCCTCGAGTTTAGGGTTCGGACTTTTCTCTGGGGCTACAAAGCGGGAGTGTCAGCGTTTGGATGGAGTTGAAGACGTGAGACCAGGCGAAATCCCAGGAGAGAAGCTCAGGGAGTGGGTTCTGGGGCACTGGAGTTCTCCGGGTCGGGGAGGCGACAGGGAACGGGCAAGGGTGCCAGGGAAAAGCCAGGAGGGGGGCAAGCAGGTGTGGCGTCCCAGAAGCCAAGTGAAGGGCCAGGGCGTGACCGTCTGTTAATCCCATGGACGGTCAATCCCGTGGCCAACACGGGCTGCGCAGCGAGCCGTCTCGGTCCTGAGTCTTTACACCCGTTGGCTGCTGGCGTCGTCATAACCCGCTGTCAGACACGCTCCTCTGGGAGGTCTGTTTTGCAGACGGAGCGTGAGGTCCGGGGTAAATAACCTGACCTGCTCAATGGCTCACAGGCGCTGGAGCGGGACTGCACCCAGACCTTGTGGTCTCAGAGCTCACGAGCCTTAATGCCCCGCCGTGCCCACGGACCGAGGACGCGGGTTGACGGTGTGGCTGGCGGTTCCTGGGGGGTTTGCAGGGCGGCTGCAGGTGAGTCGCGGGGGAGGCGGAAGGACGGGGTGGCCGACGGGGGCCGGGGCGTGTGGGTGGACGCAGGTGACGGAACGTGTGCCTGTGCCGCGGGGCTGGAGGGGACCCAGGGGCGGCTGTCTCGGCTCCGGGGACGGGGCCGCGCCGCGGAGCGTTTTCCAGTGAGGGAAAGCGGGGCCCGTTTGTAGGCGGGCGGGAACAGAAGGGGAGAAAGGGGACAAAATGAGGGATGTCATAGCCGGGGGAGGTAGCTCTGCGCCTGCGGCTGAATGGCCGTCTGTGCGGTTGCTCCGTTTCTGTCTTCTCTGCCGGAGCCTCGACCGCTGGCCGAGGGCCTCTCGCCCGTCTGGACCCCGCCGTGCCCGTGTGCCCACTGCAGGGCCCTGGGTGGGGGGGGCGGGGTGCTGCCCTCACAGGTCGTAGGTGGAGTCCCTGTGTCCCCAGGCCCACGGCCTCCCAGGCAGAGCAGGACGGCCCCCAAGAAGTTCTCTGCCGGCAGAGCCCTTACTGAAGGGGACAGAGAAGGAGGAGCAATGGGACAGTAAAAAGGCCTCCTCTCCTGGGGCGGCCGCTCCTCCCACGGCCAAGCCTGCGCCCCCCAGTGGCAGGCTCCCCTCGGGCCCTCACCGTGTCCAGGCCCGGGGAAGAGGGGATGGGCCTTTCTGGATGCAGGGTGCTCGGATGGGGCTTCGGCTGAGGTGCTCTCGCTGTGAGGACGCTGCTTCCCGGACTGAATCAGAGGCTCTAGGAAATGCAGCCCCTTTCCTTCTGCCAACCCCGGGGAGGTGTTTGCAAAGCTCCAGGGTGAAGCTGGGGGGGCTGAACTAGCTCCCCTGCAGGCCTGAGTCTCCCCTAGCAGCAGGCACTTGATTTCAGGGCCCCTGTGTAAGTGTGGGGGGTGGTCTCCAGCCTCAGGTTTGAGGGCAGGGCTTGTGCATGTTTGTAAAAAACGCCTCGTGTGTTTTTCGGGGCACCACACATATACCCGCTGACACCAGCCCACCCGCCCACAGGGCAAGCTTCTCTCTCTCTCTCTCTCTTCACACACACACACACACACACACACGCACACACACACACACACACACACACATCTCCTTCCCCAGAACGGAACCCTGAGCCCATCCGGGCCTGACCTGCCTACACCGTTTGCCTAAAATACTTGCGAGTGTATATCCAGCCTGGGACAGAACGAGTTTCTGGAACAAGTGTCGGGGCCCCAGGGCACTCGGCCATTTCCTCTTGTCCGCAAAGCTGTTAAACTAAATTATAGGGCTGGGCCAGCGGGAGGCCGGCTGTGCTTCAGCGGCAAGGCCCCGGTTGAGACAGAGCGAGAAATGTAGGAAGCGACGGATGGTCCCCGGTGCGGCAAGAAGGGGCCGATGGCCGGAGCGCGGGCTCTGCGGGGAGGAGCAGGGGCGTCCAGCGCGTGCTGCGTCCAGGTGGGATGCGACCCACCGTCCTTGGCCAGGGTCGGGGGCCGGGCGGGTGTGCCTGGCCCGCGGCCTCGCGGTCTGGGCGTTCCGTTGCATTGGGACAAGTCTTATTTTTGCCTAAATCTTTCTTCAAATTGACAGGTTTTGTGTGTGTGTGTGTGTTTCTGTTTTGGTTTTGTTTTCAGAGCAGATTTCCTGTTGCGCTGCCTCTTTGGCCAAACTCAGCTTTCCTGTTTACTGTAATTACCGGGAGGCTGGTGGCGAGAGTTGACGAATCTAAGCTGACGTTCAAGGTGCACTGCACCTGCACGAGCCCAGAGACGGCCCGTCGCGCGTGGGTTTGGAGTTGCCCGTGTGTTTTGTCTCCATTAACGAATCGCCAGGGCTCCTGGTCGGGCTTGCAGGAATAACTGCCGGGCGTGCTCTGTGGGGCGTGTAAACAGCGCTCATCGATAGTGGCTCGAGGGTGAGGTTGAGTGAACGCCTCAGTGTGAAGAGTTGGCCAGCAGGGAACCAAACTGTGCTTTGAAGTGAGACCTTTCTCGTTTGAGGGCAGTGGGGAGAGAAGGACCAGGGCACTGAAAAGTGGCGATTGAATCCCTCGATGGTAGAGTGATCCACTCGTGAGCACAGACGGTTGACGTGATCTCCCCAAGCCTTGGCCTCCCTCTCATCTTCTCTACAATGGGCACGAGAGTCTACCTGCTGACGTTTCACGCGCTCACGGACGCGTTCCGCGTTGGGAGGAGGGCTAGCAGCTTTCTTCCACCGTAGTCAAGTCACACGAAGGTGGGTGTTTTTTTTTTTTTTTTTTTTTTTTTTTTGCGGTTCGCAGGCCTCTCACTGTCGCGGCCCCTCCCGTTGCGGAGCACAGGCTCCGGACGTGCAGGCGCAGCGGCCACGGCTCACGGGCCCAGCCGCTCCACGGCACGTGGGATCCTCCCGGACCGGGGCACGAACCCGCGTCCCCTGCCTCGGCAGGTGGACTCTCAACCACTGCGCCACCAGGGAAGCCCAAGGTGGGTGTTTTGACCTCGAAGGCTCTGTAGATCCCTCCAGTTCAAGTTCAGCGTCTCCGTGCAGGTGGGTCTCGGGCCCCGGAGGAGCAACGCGTGCTCTCTCGGGGCCTCAGCAGTCTGTCTGTCAGCGTTGCCATCAGGACCCCCTTGTCCCTGTGGGTAGCATGGGGGGGGCCTGGCCACGGCAGGGGTCAGGGAGGAGATGTCGGCCTAGGAAGATGCATGAAAGATTTCAAGTCTTGAGGTGACTTAAAATGTAAGCTTACATAGAGGCAGATGTTTTAGTCACAGAGCTTTATTTTTCTTTGGAATATTCTTCTTTTGCACCATCTAAGATGTCGTTAAAGAAAGAACATAAGGAGAGTGCTCCCAGAGACGGGGTAGGGGACCTCACTAACGTAATGATGTTAATACCGTTTCCTCAGGGCTCACGAGTGCCAGGATTTTATGTAACGCGGTTCACGTGCAACATCTCATTTACTCCTCATAACACGTCTTTGAGCAAGTGTCATGCTTATCACCATTTTATATTTAAGAAAACCAACATTTTAAGGAGGTGGACTCACTTGTCCAAAGTCACACGACTGGTGATGTGACCAGCATTTTAACCGTGCCCCGGAGATTCTGAAAACCCACACTGCTGCCTTGTCTTTGATTAAGTCTTTAAGATGCCAGAACTTTCAAGGACTCCCCAGGTGCCCAGATGGCCCACCCCGGGACTCTCTGTTTGGAAACACTCAGATGATTGGCTGACTTCCTGCGTCTGTGCAGCGAACGCTCGGGGGACGCCACGCAGGAAGGGGCCCTGGGGTTGCACCGACGGCGCCGCCGGTCACAGGCGTGGATGGGCCTGGAGGAGCACTCACCTGGAGGTGGCTGGGTCTCGCCTTGGTCACGAGCTCCGTGGCTTCTGCTGGCCACGCCCTGCCTGGCTCGCGGCGTCCTCGCGGTCCAGGAGCGGCCCGCTCAGAGGGGACCCAGGCGCCGCGTCCGGACGCGCTGGGTCAGCTGTGTGACCTCCAGGGATTTACTGATGTCATGGAACTCACCTGCTTTTATCACCTGCATTTCCCAGAGAGTGGAAGTGAAATACTCCTTGGAGGGCTGGCACGTAGCGTAGATGTGAGGCGTGTGGGTCAGCAGCACGGCGCCGACAGAGGAGACCTCCCCCGTTACTCCCGGGTATATTTACACATTTCACGTATTAAGATGCCAGAACTTTCAAGGAGACACCAGGCACCCAGATGGCATCCCCACTGCTCCTGCTTCTTGAGAACAGAAGCCATTTATCTTACACTGTGTCACGTTCATACATATTAGAGACCCTTGATAGCTGTTCCCCCAAAATGCTAACACATTTATGTGTGTGTGTATAGATATAAATGTAAATCTCGGTATTATCCGTACTAGCGCTAAAGCCAAAAGCGTTTGTTGTACAATATTGGATACACTGCTGTCACACGTGGAGTTCGCACGTGAAATATCTAATATGTAGAATTCAGATTCCACCTGCGGTTTCGTCACCCCCTCGTCCCCACCCGTCAATGACCAGCCTGAGGAGTAGCGGCGCCACGGCTTCATGGTTTTGTTGATGGAAACGTGGAGTCAGATCCTTAGGTGAATCGAAAGAGATCCGGGGCTCCCGGCTCGGGGTCGGGCCGTTCCCGCGGGTCCCGGGCGCTGCAGGCCGTGTGCACGGCGACCCCAACGCACCTCGGCACGTTATTTATGGCTCCCTCTCCCGCGACTTAACTGGTCGCTCGCTGTGCCACAAAACCTGCCCGTCAGCGAAGGCTCGGAACCTCATCTCACATGCGCACAGGGAGCAGCCCTCATTTGTTCACTGGGAAACCAGGCGGGTGACGGACCGACCACGGGCCCGGGGGGGGGGGGGGGGGAAGCCCGGCGAGAGCCAGGTGGGGTGAGCGTGGGGCGGGGGGCCCGGCCAGGAGCCGTCTCGCACCTTCCCACCCGGGCAGCTGTGGCAGCGCCTGACTTCGCTGCCCTTTGTTCCAGAGGGCAGATCCCAGGGACAGCATCAGCACCAAATGTTACTGAAGGGAAGCCGTACCAGCTGCCCTTTCCGTGTCCGTGAGGTGGAAGCCGGGGGCCGCCCCTGCAACCCCTGGGGCTCTGCCGGGATGCCATCCGCTGTGGAGGCGTCACCATCGAGCTCCAGGAATGTGCCCTCTCTCCTCCTCTCGCCACGGCTGCCCTTTGGATTTTGAAACGAGCAGGATCCTGCGTGGACGAGGGACCTCGCCGGGGGAGCTCTTAGCAGTCCCTCCCTCAAAGCCCTGGGATATTTTCCAGCTTATCCGCGGTGCCCAGCACTGAAAGCGCAGGAAAACGAAAGCGTTTAGATCGAAGTTGAAAGAGAATGTACCGGCCAGGGCATTTGGGAGCAATGAAGTACGGCCCTCGACAGATGAGACGGGCAAACTCTGTCCCGGCCGTAGAGTTCACGAGCAAATGTCAGGGTCGCACAGGGCCATTAAAAGCAAAACAAAAACCGTAATTGCCCTTAATCTCCATTGATTCTGCATGTGCAAATCGTGTTCAGAGGGCGGTTTCGAGGGGCGCAGATCAAGAGGAGAGTATGCACGGGTCTCTGGCCAGAGCCAGATTTGACCTTCCTCCTCTGAAGCCAGGGGAAGAATAGAGTCAGAAGCTGAGCCGTGAGCTCCTCCCGGGGGAGGTGCTGGTGGCTGACAGGCTCCAAAGGGCCTGACTTCTTCCCACGGTGGTGTCAGCCCCGTCTGTGTCCACAGTCCCCTTTTGTGGAGGTGAAATATTTCTGCTGGGTTTCTGGCTCCGAAGCTGAGCAAGATGATCGTGCGTACATACGTGCTTTCACTTAACTTTCCATAAAAAAAACGACCAGCTCTGCTGAAACTACAGTGAAATTACTCGTGAGCCTAAGGGGTTACAGGTTTGGTGAGGAAGCTGGGGGTGCGGAGGGAATGGCCAATGTAACGGGCTGTAGACCCAGGAAAAGTATCCTTCTGGTTATTTATGGTTCCCCTCCTCAGTTCCTCCAAGAGTAGAGATCCTTACCAGTTCTCAGTGGCCTGACTCATGGTAACATTGTTTTTAAAATGTGGGACAGTTGTACGCAGGGGTCTGGATTTGTAATGAAAGAAATGTATTATTTTCTAGGTAAGAAAAAGTAACAGCACATGACGCCCGTCTACGCAGACGAGAATGTGACGTATTTTATGCTGTGATAGACCCAGATTTCATGATCCTAGTTGAGAGTATTTTGGATAATGTACGACAATTGGGCTCTTCTTTACTATAATATATGCCTCGCACAGGGTCTGATATATTATAATTTGCACCGGCACCGCCTTAGGCAAACATTTTGC
Organism: Kogia breviceps; assembly: GCF_026419965.1. Lineage (NCBI taxonomy): Eukaryota > Metazoa > Chordata > Mammalia > Artiodactyla > Physeteridae > Kogia > Kogia breviceps. Next base: position 3,254,771 of record NC_081325.1, read on the forward strand.
AATAGAGTGACTGACCGTAATCCATCAGAGTCTTATTTCTCTCCGTAGCTTAGATTGAGATTATTGGGTTGATGGGGGAACGAGACACTCCAGAAGTTCTCCTCCGCCTCCTCCTCTTGCCTGTCATCTACCTCTCCTGTCCTACATTTGTTTCCCAAGTGAAAGTCACTTATTCTCACGATATTTCTTTTAATCAGAGCCTCACTTTTAGACTGTAAAACTCTCTCGATTGTCTTTGACTGTTATAGCCAGATTCCCTTTCTCTCAGTAGGTCGAAAGCAATTTTTTCCCCATTTTTCTAAAAACCAGATTGGACCTTAATGCTTGGTCTCGAAGCAAGTGAGATTTTGAAGGAATGGTATTTCCATGCGTCTTTTTTCTCCTTGGAATCAGACGTCGTGGACGAAGAGGAGGAATGCTTTCCTCCAGCCATTTCTGGTCTGATTGGTGTTGGCGGGAAACCAGTTTTCTGATCATTTGGTTTAGGACCAGTTAGCCTGGACCCGGTGCCATGGGTTCCTGTGTTTGGTTTGAAGCCTTAGCTGGCTTCCTTCCTTCTCTTTGATGGGTAGGCGCCAGGCAACAACTCCGCTTCTGGGTTCTCCACCAACCTGCGGCCCTGAAGTCTTTGCCTCTTGTCCGTCTGTAATGGATAGGCCAGTGAGGGACTCCAACTTCTGTACTTTATGTCACTTTGATCGGTTAAACTTTAAAGGGTGATTTCTTCAAAAGATGTTGAAAGCTGCTTTAAGGTGAGTCACCTCATAGCAAATACTAAGCTGCTACTTCTCATCAAATTTCCTCTTCAGGGAGCATCTGTAACTCTTCAAAACTTCCCTGTATTCAGATTGTCACACTGAACCAGAAGATCACCCATGAGAAAAACAGAGCCCATCACGATGACCGTCTGTCTCCTTTGTAAAGTCAAAAGTTATGCCCTGGTTATTGCTCTTTGAGGAATTATAATTCTTCGTGTGACAGACTGCGACTTAAACCATTACATTGGTTCTTTATGAACTCAGGGCAGAAAGGAAATGGAAACTTCTTGAAACCCCCTTGAGAGCAGCTTGATGCTTCCATAGATTTCTTAGCTGGGGAATGACCTAGCTGTTTTCTTGGTTGGCTTCTGCAAAATAATGGGAATATTTGCAAAATGTGCTGTGATGAAAAACAAAAGCTTGGCTTTGTTACAGATGATTAATTTAAAGAAACGTGAGTTTAGGTAGAGCTAACGTAAGGTAAAACAATAAGAAAACGTAGGCAAATATTTATCTGATCTCTCTATGGGAAAAGACTTTCTAAAGTAGTAAACAATGGGAGGACTCACAAAGGGGAAGGCTGGTAAATTTGCTTGCGTAAGACTTTAAAAACCTTTATATACCTTTATATATATACCTTTATATACCTTTATGCGTTAAAGCTCCATTGATACAATTTTTTTAAAAAGTATCTGCAATAAACCTCATGTTGAAGGGTTACTCATCTTGATATATAAAGAACTCGTGCAAATCAGTAACTGAAACCTACAGCCAATGAGGCTATGTAAATAAGAAAAGAGGAAATTAAAATATCTGATAAACAATAATATTCAACCATGTTAGTAAGCAAAACAGAGCAAAAATTTTACATCTAAGCTAGTATCAGAGAATGAAAAGAAACACCAATTACTGGTAAATAGGCATTTATTTGTATGTATCGCTGGTAGAGCTGTAAACTGATACGGCCTTTTTGAAAAAAAGAAAAGGTTAGCACTGTGCAACAGGAACTTTCTAAACAGTTTTATTTCACTGTGGTGTTTTCATGTTTGCAGAAAATTAGAAAAAAATCAAATAAATTATTATGGGTAATAGGATATGTAATGATACAGTCACGAGGTACTAGTCATGGACAAGTTTAAAATTAAAGGAAGATGCTCATGCTAATTGTAAGAAAGAAGAACACAAAGTAATACATTCAGTAGGACCAAATTGCAAAATTCTGTCCACGTTAAAAAATTACATAAAGGTTCACCAAAATATGGGGGTGGGGGTGTTTCTGGATCTTATTTTGTATTTGTATACTTTTTGGTATTTCCACTCTTGTAAAGTATTTAAAGTACTATTTCTAGTAGCCAGTCAGAGATCCCAACTATAGGGCAAAACTTTATAGTTGAGTTTCAAATTGTCCCATTTTCACCACAGACATTATTAGTGTGCATATGTATGTGTATAAAATTCCTCTCTATATTATTAGTACATATCACATATATATGATATAATAGTATATGTATATATATAGTATATGTATGCTGTACCATGTGAACTTAGTATATTAATGTTACAATATTAATACTTGTTGACTTGCATATTATATTAGAAATTATATATCAGTAGGTCGATATCGCATGTCATGTAAACAAATACATCTAGGTATGTAAGTTTGTGCAAAGTAACTGATTTCTGCCTACATCATGGACTGGCTCTGACTGACCCTGAATCTGAGTTGTCTCCGTGGGTCCCACCTTCTCCCCTAACAGTGACAGGCCACGAGCACAGTTTCCTTACACCGGTGTCCAAGCCCAGGGTTTCTGAGACACCTCAGGGTGCCTATATTTTAAGCAGCTTGTGCCGAGCAGATGTCCAGCGCAGGGGGGCCTTTTGGATGGTGCCCTAGCATCCTACGTGATACGGTACGACTTTTATAAGGTGTTAAGCATTGCTGTGTGAATGGACATTGTCACCTGTAACTTCAGTGCTCAGATTAGCTCAATATGTTGCCTTTGTTAAAAAGAAAAAAGAAAACGACTTGAGTTCATCTCCAAGAAAGGACAGACACACATGGGAGAATCAAAGGGCTCTTTCAGATTTGTAAACCTAATATCAAAGAATTTAGAAGTCTCACCCAGCCTCACAGGTGTCCTTTGCTTTGATCACTAATTAAAATGTGACTTCTATCCGCAGTGTCACTGTTGGAGGACTTGACAAAACAAAGTGCGTCAGGTACCTGACAATTTCTTATAATGCCCTGAAAGACAGGTGTTCATTCTTACAGAAGCTTTGAAGCTAAAAATAAAATCAGACAAAATTTAAATTAAAGGATATTCCCGAGCACATGGTAATCATCTTAAGACACACACTTCAGGGTCTCTTTTGTGCCCAGATGATGGTGGAGGTGGTGGGGTAGGGGGGTGGCTGGTGGAAACGACAGGCAAACCCTGGCTGGAAAGGAATGCAGAAAATGGGGTAAAGTAAAGCCTTGTAAGTCATTTGAGATCAATTGTCAGAGAATGTGTCTCAACGGTGTCATTATCAGATTAATATTTGAGTTCCAATTTAAGCTTGAATTATTTGGATAACAAAAATCAAAAGGAAAGTTTTTACAAACAATTTTTGCCCCGGAGCAAAAGAAACGAATCAGGGATAGGATTTTTGTGATTTTTCACCACGCCCCCCAAATGCCTGCAAGCTTCAAGAATGTCGGACGTCCTTGCCTTCACAGCTCTGCTTTGTTTATCTTCAGCTAAGATTGGAGAAAAACCAAATTCCTTCTAATTTCATACGAGTTTCCAGTGGACTGTAACCTTTTGGCGAAATAATCTGCAGAGTATTTCTAATCATTGTAAAAGCGTGATTTATTTGATAGGTCATTCCTAATTGAAAACGAAGAGCTGCCTCCTTGGTGATAAAAGCCAACTTTTAACTGATTGCTTCTTTTTATTTCCACATCAGCATTTCTCGGAGCCAGGGAGCTCTACGTGTGAGCTTGTTAATAAAGTGCCTGAACTTCTAATAGCCAACAAAGTAGAATAATTGGCAGCAGTTAGCCATCTTCTTTATCCATTCATCTGTCGGTGGACATTTAGGTTGTCTCTTCAATAAAATGAATTTTAACAAATTCAGTGAAAGACATAGACTCGAAACCTGGAGGCAGGGTTAAAAGAAAATTGGGGGTGCATTTATTATGCTTAGTGGCCAGCTGGGGTGGCAGGGGCAGGGGCGCGGGCACCATGTCTTTAGTTAAGAGAGAATTCCCGCTGGCTTCGTCCGTGTGACTCTTCCCGGTGCCCGGAGATGTGGTGAGCCTGTTTCTGGGGGTGCTGGCTGGGCAGGAAAGGTGTGTAGTTGCTCATCTAATTCCCAGTGTGCAGCTGTTTAGGGTTTTTTCCTAATATCCTTTTCTCTGGGAAATACTGAGTGCAGAGGAGCAAGGAGCCTGTGGCTGACTGACTTCTTCAGAGAAGAGTCCCGAACACCGCGGAGAGTCTCAGGTGACAGAGCTTTGACTTCTGTGTGGTCACAGCTCTAGTCTTTGCCAAGGTACTGTGCTCTCCTGCTGACCTTTCTTAATAAAGCCAACCATTCTGAATGTCAATATCGATTATGGTGGTGATGCTATCCTTGATATTATTGATGGAGTGCTTTCTATGTGTCTGGCACTATACTATGAATTTTTACCTCACTTTGGTCTCCCGGCAATCCTTTGAAATAGGTATTTTATGTTTACTTATTACTAGGAAAATTGAGCCTCAGCCTTTGAGTAAGTCACAGAACCAGGGAGCAGCAGGTAAAAGGTCACATTTCTGCGTCTCCAGCCTGGCTCATGGGAGGGCAAACAACTCAGCAAATACATGTGCGCTGCTCTTTTGATATTCTTAAGGGATATAAGCTGCTTGAAGCATGGTAAGCCTTCGATACTATCTTTTTGTGTGTGAATCCATGAGGTTTCGGGAGTTTCTACCATACTGTTGTAGCAAGGTTCAGGGACCTGCCCTGGCCATCGTGTGGTGGGCAGGATGTACTCTAGAACTGACTGTGAAACTCTCTGTCCCTCTGACATCGAGACCCATAGAGATGAAGTTGACGGGGGAGCGGGTAGACACTCACTCTCTTTCTTCAGCTTAGTTTGGCATTTTATTTGAAATACTGCGTTGATTTCACTAAGCGCGTCCACGTGGGCCAGTATCCTGGGATGAGAAAGAAGATGTTACCATTGGGGGTGGGCAGCTGGCCGGACTTCCAGGAAGCCAATTTTCAGGTTCACTTTTTTTGCTCACCCCTAACCCCGCTGTCATTCCAACGGGACCATTGAAGCTGTACCAGCGTGGAGTTCAAGGACGTCCAGGAAGGCAGTGCTGTAAAAGTAGTGGGAAGAGAATCATAGGTAAAACACGGGAACTGATTTCGCCGACGGGTCCAACGTAAGAAAAATTCAATCCGAGGGTGTTGGCTTAGGAGTCCAGCTTCTGGCAAAAGAGCCGTGTCTGGAAAGTTTAGGATTATGAAGTCGTGATGAAGCCCTGTGAGTTACGGAGACGGACCTTACAGGACTGGATCTTCTTATCACACAGGGGAAGGAGCCTGTTCCTTCCCCTGTGCACAGCTGCAGGACCAGACGAATCTGCGGTCAGTGTGATTTGTCGTGCACCAGTGTCTCCTCTTTTCTTCTCTTCTTTCCCTTTCCTCCACTTTCTCGCTTTGTTCTTGCGTAAAAGGCGGCTCAGCCTGATGGGAACTTCCACCCGGCAGAGTCTGTCTCTCTGCCGCCGTGCGCCTCAGACCCGAGATCCCTCGTAGCAGGATGTATTGCTGTTCCCATAAGCGCCAGGAAGTCCGGATTTGATTGGCGGGAGAGGTGGCAGTGATAGCACATAATGAATTTTAAAATGTTTGAATGACCTTTTCCCCTTCAGCTTGATAAGCTCCAGGCAGGGATGTAGCTCCGGCACGTGGAAGGGTTTTACATCACTGCTGCCTGAGCTGTCATTGGTTGTAGGGAGTAATATTCCAATTCTTAGCTGTGTCACCGTTGTCTCCAGGTATTGTGACATTTCCGCCTGTGCGCAAGAAACTGTTGGCTTACTTGTCTTCCTTGTAGATGGGCCACCATGTATACTTAACAAGTTAAAACCTGGTGGAGTTTCTGTCTAGGGAAAGGATGAGCATTTATCCAAGGTGAACTCAGGTTGCCATTAATTTGCTGATTTACCGGGTGATTAAATGCAAAAAGAAAAAAAAAAAAAGGATAGAAACAATTGCAAACAGCTTGGGAAAATGTCCTTTATACTTTCCAGAATATCTTGATTTTTATTATCTTTAACATCTGTCCATTTTAATATAGATCATCTGCTTTAACAAACAGTTTAAATTAAGTACATTTAAAAAAACCTCTCACTCCTGAGTACTAAGTAAATTTTACTCATTGTGGCAACAGTGAGAAAGCAACCTGGCTATCATCAAGTTGTCAGCATTTCATTTGTTTAAAAACACAAATATCTGGGGGAAGCTTCCCCTCCTCCCTCCCCCCACTCACCCCGTCTCACTCCTGATGGGTGTGTTTTCACTCCAGAGAAAGAAATCTAAGACATAATTCCCGCTTTCAGATTTTGAAAGCTAATACTCTACATAGATTATTTTTTCACCTTTCTATCCATATTTCTTTTCTTTAATGGTTCGTACTAGTTTGAATGCCTCTGGATGGATCATCAGAACAAGATCCTCAAATCCATTCCATTTTAGGGACAAAAATATACAACGATGCACTTATTTTTTGGAGCCTTCCCAAATTCAAATTAGATTTTTTTAAAGCTTGGATTTACTTTAAGAAAAAAAGAAACCCTTCAATTGTGATCAACGAAAATATACCAAACCCGTACCAATGGCTGATTGAACTTTTCATGTCATAACTGATTTGTTTTTGGTAGGTGGTCTTAAAGAAAAAAGGAAAGTAGGGCTACAGTGTATTTGCTCTTTGAGGAATCATTTTATATCTATCATGGGCATTTTGTTTAAAAACACAAGAATTTTTTAAAGGACAAAACGTAGCTCCTTACTTGATTGTCTCCATGTCACGTTATAAATTAGAAATATATGCCCCTGTTACTCATTCATTTATTCAGTAAATATTTTTGAAATACTATGTGTTGGAGGTCCTCTGGGAAATGCTGACATGACAGGACACGGTCTCCACTCAGGGTTAGAAGGAAGCTGGCTCTGGTAGGCAACCAGTCTCTACCTACTGGGCCGGGCTGGGCTCCGCTCCAGAGTTCTGGGAGCACAGGAGTCGCCGCTGAACCCACCTCCAGGCCTGCTGGGCGCCAGGCAGGGCCAGCACGCGGCCCACAGGCTCGGTTGCAGGGAGCCCTGCCTTGTCCGGGGCTCAGAGGAGAGCTCATCAAAGAAGAATTGTTCGGGCTGATTTCGGAAGTGAGAGTCACAGCCGGAGGGGAGAGCTTGTGCCAGGTGGTGGTGGTGGTGGGTGAACCCAGGAAACACGAGAAGCCTGGTCTGCCCGGCCAAGTGAGCGGATGGGGAGCCCGGGGACCCTGGGGCCAGTGGAGAGCACTCCCCCCCCCCCCGAATCCCCTGCAGCCTGAAGGCGCCCCAGGGCACTTGGTCTGCAAAGCAGCCTCACCATCAGCCGCCCGGGCCAGCACCTCCCCCTCCGGGGCAGACACACCCTGAGACCCCGGCGGAAGGCTCAGTCCGTCTCCCTCCAAGCCCGTGGCTGCCGGGGACTTGGCGTCAGACCTCAGTGCCTTTACGCCAGCTCTGCGCCCACGTTCCCAAGTCACATCAGTGCTCAGCCAACACCAGACCCCAGCTGCTGACTCAGCATCCCGGTGTTGTCAGACTTTTTAAGGTGGTCTACGTTTCGGTCATATTTTGGCCCCTTTGGTTCTTTCAGCAAACCAGGCGTCTTAAGATGGCTTAGGCTTTTATAGTCGGGATTGGAAGGAGTCCAGGAAAGAGGAACATCTCCTTCCAGGAGGTAGAAAAATGATAAGCCAAAGTGGACATAGGTGTGTAAGACGGAGCTTGTGAAAAAAATTAAAACGCAACTCAGAGGGGTAGGGTCGTTTTGGAAAGGTTTTGCATAGTTGAGCAAGAGGGCCCATAGCAGAGCTGAGTTTAGTAGCTGTTTGTATTGGGCCAGTTGTTTGAAATGAAGGTTGGGGTTTATTTACAGAGAAGATAGCAAGTTGGGGAAGAATTAGCGTGACAAGATTTTTCAGATGAAAACAGCACCCCCAGATCTCAGCATCACCTGCAGATATCATCTGGTTTTACTGCCCTCCCGTCCCCCAAAGACCGAAAATAAAGAAACAAATAAAGCACATCCTCCGGCTCTTTGGGATAACATGCCGGGTGTAATTGATGTGTCTGTTGGATTTCCTGTGTGGTGGCAGCGAACAACAGTTTAGCAAAATGTTTCTTTCCACACTGGCGTATCATCAGCCTTTGGTCCATGGGCTTGTTTTTTCAGTTTTAGTAACACTGTTTGAAGCCCTGCTAGGCATATTTGGGATGAAATAGTCCACAGGTGTCTCTCTTGATTTTTCTAATCCACACACACTAGTGAGATTTGCAGTGTTTAAACGCTTGTGACACGTAATGCTCTGTTCCCCCAAACTGGAACTCTGTGGAGTAGACAGATGCTCACATTCTTATTTATTTATTTACTTGTTTATTATTGAGTGTAGCTGAGTTACAATATCATGTTAGTGTTAGGTGTACAGCACAGTGATTCAGTGACGAATGAGTTATGAATGTGTATATTCTTTTTCAGATTCTTTTCCCTTATAGGTCATTACAAAATAGTATAGTTCCTCACATTCTCTTTTTTTTTTTTTTTTTTTTTTTTTTTTGCGGTCCGCGGGCCTCTCACTGTTGTGGCCCCTCCCGTTGCGGAGCACAGGCTCCGGACGCGCAGGCGCAGCGGCCACGGCTCACGGGCCCAGCCGCTCCGCCGCACGTGGGATCTTCCCGGACCGGGGCACGAACCCGCGTCCCCTGCATCGGCAGGCGGATTCTCAACCACTGCGCCACCAGGGAAGCCCCCTCACATTCTCTTTTTTTTTTTTTTTTGCGGTCCGCGGGCCTCTCACTGTTGTGGCCCCTCCCGTTGCGGAGCACAGGCTCCGGACGCGCAGGCTCAGCGGCCATGGCTCACGGGCCCAGCCGCTCCGTGGCACGCGGGATCCTCCCGGACCGGGGCACGAACCCGTGTCCCCTGCATTGGCAGGCAGACTCTCAACCACTGCGCCACCAGGGAAGCCCCTCACATTCTCTTTTAAACTTCGTGTTTTCATGGAAATTTTCCTTGATTCAAACCAAAGTATCCTTCATACCTTAGTTGGGATTTGGTAGTGCATTTATTAGCTTTCCCTTTGCTTTGTATAGACTGGTTAGAAGTCATTGATTCTCTGGGCTACGACACAATGTGGTTGTATCACAAATGGGGACAAGGGGACGACGAGCCATTAAGGGGCGCAGAGGTACAGTTTAGCTACACAGACGTAACAAGTAACCTGGAGGGCAAATGGACGGCCAGCCCTCTTAGGGCCAGAGCCGCCTGACTCCAAATCCGGACTGTGCGCCGTTTACTGCCTTTGAACTGTTCTGAGTCTCAGTTATTCAACTATAAAATGGATAGTATGCCTGCTATAACGGTTTTGAGGATTAGCGATAATACCCACAAATGACTTACCCGGTTCCTGTCTGTTTAGCACCGAGCAGTTAATAAATGGCGGTTATTGTTATACTTAATAATAATAATAATACTAGACGTCATGCACACGCAAGTATTTTCGTCATCAGAGCCGTCACCTTCAGAGGGCGGATTCCTATGCGCCTGGTAGCAAAGTATTGCCCTGAAGCGCAGACTGGACTTCACATGAAATGATAATTGGAGTTGGAGAGCTATTGGAATGAAATGACTTTGCCACAGCAGAATCTGGGGCCTGTAGATGAAACTTGCAGGAGGATATGCTTGAGCTGGACTCACAGATGGGTTTTCCAGTGAGCAGATGCATTGTGGGAGGAGTGGGGCTGCCTCGTGAGACCCTGTGCCCCTGGCCTGGATGTGTCCAAGCAGAGGCTAATGGCCACTGGTCAGTGCTGATGCCAAGGAGATTTTCCCCCCCGGGTGGGAACGTGGACAGCTAATCTTCACGTGGCTTTTCTGACTCTAAGATTCCAGGATTCTGTGGCAGGATCCGTGGGTGGTAGTTTGGCATGGAAGGGCAGGAAGAACTTTGAAACCAGTATCAGGAAAAATTTCTCAAGAGAACATGTTTTCTCTTCCCAGACACCCAGAGCTGTGAATATGGAAGAGGGAAAGTAGTAGCTGAGGCTCATTTATTCTGCAGTTTAGATTCACATTCTGTAGAGTTGATAAGGTTCAGGAAGGTCGTCATATCTGACCTTTCCTCCAATTCCAGAATTTCCTAACACCATTGTGAAAGGGGGTCACAGAGGCTGTTTGATCCCTTCCAGGGCCAGGAAGCTTACTTCTCACTGAGCAAGGCTGGCCACGATGTTGATGGGCAGTTCTAACTTTCTGCAACTTCTTCAGCACATATGGGTGAAAATACATAACGTCCCTATTTCTGAGGGATAAGTCAGGTTTCTGATTTATCCTGAGATGTTAGCACACTCACCGAGTTAATGGCCTCTCGGGAGACACTTGGCGGGTGTCTCCTGGGGGCACACAACGAGGGGCCATGTCACAGGACGGGATGAGAGGCTCCCCGTGTAACTGGGGCTTCCCCGGTTACCACACCCTTTTCATGGCCTTCACGTGGCCTCGCTGCACCGTTAACGCCTCTCGTGTTTTGGTAGAACAGAGTTCGTGTACTTATGTCACACAAGAACTACATCTTCTACATGAAGAATTGTAAATGTAGTTGGCTTAGATGTAATCCTCTTTGTTTCGAATCCATCACACGGTTTATTATGGATTCTCATTCCTGTCTCCTAGCCCAGGGATTACCAGATTACAACCTGTGGACCAAATCTAGGCGGTGGCCTCTTTTGGCAAACATTTTTTGGGGGGAACTGAGCCACACCCATATTTTTACATGTCTGTGGCTGCTTCTGCCCTACCATGACAGAGTTGATTAGTCAGGACAGAGACTGTGTGACCCCCAAAGGCTAAAATATTTACTCTGTGATCTCTTATAGAACAAGTTTGCTAGCGACTGACCCAGCTTATTAGCTCTTTTCCCCCAAATTGTGTGCTATCTGAAAGTTAGAGGAACACTTCTAGCCTTCTGATTATGTTGTTTATAAAAATATTAGGTGTAACGGGGCCAAGTGATATCAGCATAAGATTTATTAATGAAAGCATTGGAGATGCAACCATCACTGTACTTTGGTTGTGGCGAGAACTGCTGATGCTCACTATTATTCATGCTTTCCATGCTTTCCTTGACTTCTTCTATCTCCTGCTGGACCTCATTTCCCAAGCTCCTTTGCAGGTGGGCGTGGCCCTGAGACTACAGAATGAGAGTGGCAGCGACGGGAGCCACTTCCAGGCATGATGCTCCAAAGCCTCTCCTGCTCAGTCCTCTCTAGTTCTCCTTATCTCTGGAGACCTAGGGGAGGGGCACAGCTACAAGAGGGAGAGAGCGTTGAGCCAGGATTGGTGGCATTCCTCAGAGTCCCCCTACTGATCCACGCTGGACTGTCGTATATGGGAGAAATAAACCTGTGTTATATCCAGCCGTCGCAAATCAAGGGTTGTTTGTTATAGCACAGGGACTGCGCTGAGTAAGACCGTAATCAGTCCCATTTTGACCCCTCTTGTATACAAAATTATCATATGAAACTTGTCAGGTGTCTTTTTCAAGCTTAGATAAATATGTTCTTAGTATTCCTTTCATCTTAGGTGAACATTAATAAAACGAAATACCATTTTATAATTTTATTATTTTATTATAAATTATTCAGTTTATTTCAACTAAAACCACAAAACAGTTCACCCATTTCTCCCATCATTAAATACCCACCAGTTAATACCACTGATAATAACTTTTCCTGGGTCAGCTATTATATGTTCCCAGTAAATGCTTGTTTTCCTAGGTTTTCACCAATTATTAAGTCATTCATCCCTTAATTTTTTCAGTGATCAAGAGGATTGATAACATACTTACTCCCTTTTCTGATTTGGATATCTATGTTTTCTGAAATCTGTCTGGTGTCTGTTTGTGTCTCTCAGCTGCCTCATTTCAACCATAGCCCTTGAATCTTTAGGGAAATGGCTGTCTGAGTCTGGAGAGTTGACTAAACCCAAGTGGCCTCTTACTAGTTGCTCACGTGTTCCTTAACCTTTCTCTCTCTTCGGATGGTTTTAAATGCAGCAGACCTAGCTTCACCCCGTGGACACCAGCAAGTTCATGCAACCCGACACATCTTCATCTCGGGGCATCCCCATGTCTCTGTGCAGGACCTTGGTGGGGAGGAATGGAAACCTCTCTGTTTCCCTCTTGTTTCTTTCTTCCCTCTAGCTTTCCATATTGTTTTTCATTACATGAAATTCCCAACTTTTGACTAGTGAGTGAATGAATAAATATGTATCTTTTCCTCAAGAATTTGTACCGTAAATAGAGCTGCCATAAACATTTTGGCACATGACTCTTTTTGAATTATGGTTTTCTCAGGGTATATGCCTAGTAGTGGGATTGCTGGGTCGTATGGTAGTTCTATTTGTAGTTTTTTAAGGAAACTCCGTACTGTTCTCCATAGTGGCTGTATCAATTTACATTCCCACCAGCAGTGCAAGAGGGTTCCCTTTTCTCCACACCCTCTCCAGCATTTATTGTTTCTAGAGTTTTTGATGATGGCCAATCTGACCGGTGTGAGATGATATCTCATTGTAGTTTTGATTTGCATTTCTCTAATGATCAGTGATGTTGAGCATCCTTTCATGTGTTTGTTGGCAATCGGTATATCTTCTTTGGAGAAATGTCTATTTAGGTCTTCTGCCCATTTTTGCATTGGGTCGTTTGTTTTTTGATATTGAGCTGCATGAGCTGCTTGTAAATTTTGGAGATTAATCCTTTGTCAATTGCTTCATTTGCAAATATTTTCTCCCATTCTACAGGTTGTCTTTTCTTCTTGTTTATGGCTTCCTTTGCTGTGCAAAAGCTTTTAAGTTTCATTAGGTCCCATTTGTTTATTTTTGTTTTAAATTTTCATTTCTCTAGGAGGTGGGTCAAAAAGGATCTTGCTGTGATTTATATCACAGAGTGTTCTGCCTATGTTTTCCTCTAAGAGTTTGATAGTGTCTGGCCTTACATTTAGGTCTTTAACCCATTTTGAGTTTATTTTTGTGTGTGGTGTTAGGGAGTGTTCTAATGTCATACTTCTACAGGTAGCTGTCCAGTTATTCCTCCAGGAAGTTACAAAGGATAAAATAAACCTCAACAAACATGTATAAAATGGCTTTGAGGTGAATTCTCAAAAGTTGTTGAAAGCTTCCCTAGAGTTGGCTTTGCTAAGCAACAGGTTGTGAATTCAAATGTAGCCAGGAGCAACACTTCCCTGATTTTTAAACAATGCTTCGAGATGTTATCCGATACTCACCAGCACTTCAGAAAACTCTCAGCGAGGAAGCCTGCTTCGATGCGTGGCTTCAGTCCTCCGTCTGCTTGCTGGACCATCTGGTTGGACGTGACCGTGAAGAGCCTCCTGGCTACCCAATCCTCTGTTTGAAGGAAGACCTTGCAATGTCTTCTGTCTGCCACTGGCATGTGAGTTAGAGCCGAGGAGATGCCAGCTTTGGTCTTCAAAAGGGTGGAGCTTATGGGAGAAAGTAACTTACCTTGAGGTCATGTGTTTCACGAGGTGGAACGAGCAGGGAGGTGGGGTGAGACAGGTCCGTTCTAGGTCACCTCTCTTCTCAAGATACATTTGCCCCGAGTGCATGTGACGAGCTGGGGACCCGAGTGGCCCTGCGCCTTCTAGAGAGGCAGCCCGTGCTGGGCAGGAAACTCGGGACCCAGGACCCCCCCGGGGCTGGACCTGCTTCCTACTCCACGTGATCCCTACTGGCCTCCTGGGGATGTCACAAGGATCAAATGAGATAACAACTTAGAGATCTTTTGAGTTTCAAACAAGTGAAGTCACTTCTCTCCTTTAGGGAGGGAATTAAATAAGTTAAGCGGAAGGTTTGCATCTTCCTAGAACCGTTGGAAATAGAGGCTCTGGGCTCGACCACCCTCTTCTGTCCTGGAGAATCGCACCCTGATTGGTCGAGTAGGTAATTCCCGGTCAGATCCATCAAGCCAGTGAGTCTGGGTTGCTCTCTAATCAAGCCGTATAACGTGAACTCCCGTTAACATTAACAGGATCCAGTTTATACGTTTTCCTCACACCTAAACATGTCAGAGCGGCTAGGTGATTGGTAGTCACATCAGCAGGTCACGTTTCCCTCTTTCCCTCCACCTGCTGACACACCTGCTTTTGTCGCTATGGGTCTTGAGGGCGCTCTTACCCAGCAGGGCAGGCAGCTCAACCGGACAAAGATCGTAGGTTCCGTTTTCATACGTGATGGTGACTTTCTCTTCCCCGTGAGTGAATTCAGTCACTCCTTCAGCAAACAGGCATTGACCACCGTCACGTGCCGTGCGGGGTCCTTTCCCTCCTTTGGCTTAGAGATTAGAGGGAGAGACAGACGTCCCTCAAGTGAATACGAGCTCTAAAGGGGAAAACACATGGCCCAGGAAATAGCCACCAACTGTACTTAAAGAATAACGTCTTCAATATCAGTATCATTTTCGCATGTAAACATGCACGTATTATTATTTTAACATTTACTATTATGCATGAGATGGCTTTGTTTCTATCGTCTCGTAGCCCTGAGAGTATTACTGTAAAGAGGAAGATTTCTGTGCTGTTCAGGGAAAGTGACTAATCAGACGCCGTTGAGCTCATTGTAATCGTTTCTCTTATTAAAAAAAAGAATCTGCTGTAGCTCGGTGCTATTTTATTTTCATCCTCTTCAGCCATGGTTGGCTGTGTTGAAACAATGCCAGACTGAACATTGATACCAGCTGCCCGTCCTCGTAGAATCCAATATCACACCTGCAGATAGAGTGTAAGATTACATCATGTGTCGTCCTGAGCCCCACAAATGACTCTATGCCTCATCTCAAATAACATTATAATTTACACTTGGAGACTTCAGACTACGTAGCCTTGGCCAAATGAAAGTTTTTGCAGCCAAACCCATCAAACTCAATATATTTTACTGTGCCAATGGGATTGTTTCTTTTGAGAAAGTGGAACATAATTCAATCTATCGATGGCATTTCAAATCAAAAGTACCTGTGCCGGAAAGGTAGGCTTATAAACATTTGGCTGTCAATAAAGAAGATGCCACAGAGTTTTGTGCTGGAAACCAAAGAAAAATGAAAGGACCCCAGTGTACTCTGTGGATTTAATAAGAGTTCACAGAAGAAAGAAAGAACAATGAGAGCTATTGTTTCCCCCCAAATGTCCTAGCGATGAAGGTATGGACTTAAAGTTGGAGAAGCACTGCAGGCAAAAATGGAAACCCTCCCAATTCAAACATTTTCCCAGCTCCAGGACACAACCTTCAGTAATCTTCGCCGAACTTTTGGAAATGTTGTGTAGCTGTTTCAACACCTACTCACCCCATACATTCTAGTTTTTTTCCCCTTTGCACTTTGGTGCCTGACGGGCTCCTCTTGGAGAGCAATCATCGTCACCTGCTCACACGTTGATCCCGCTGGCTGCAAAGCAGCTGCTCTGCCCTGTTCAGAAAACCATCGCAAATGTTTATACTAACAGAGGAGGGGAGGAATGTCTTCGTTCCCTGTCTTCCCCTACCAGCTTCTTCAAAGGCTTGGGGGAGCTTTCCACCTGGCTATTGGGTTTCTATGACTTTTGGATTCATCCCTTGGTTCTCTTTCTTTCTGTGGAATTGCCCCAGCATTTTGAATCTTTCAGACAGGCTGATTTTATGTTTAAAACTAGCAGCGAATAATCTGTGGTCTGGGTATGACTGTAGAGGTGCCGGAGAGATCTTTACCACCCCCCAACCCAAATAACTCCCTCTTAACTCTGCCCTGATTTGCTAGTATTTCCATGATACTTTGGGAACTCTTCTTAGAGTTCTTGGAGTCCTGATCTTTCCTATGTGTTGTCACATGTGTCCTAAGGATGCAGGGCATAGGGAGGAAGGGAGGATGTTTTTGGAGTGTATAAACTTTTGTAATGATCCAGGATCCAGGACAACTGAAAGATTGTAGGAGAAGATCTGAAAACAGCTATAAGAGAAGTAAAGAATCACCAGAGAAACTTGCTTTACATCATGGCTCTGTGTTCTATGACCACAAGCTACTTGGTTTTATCATACGGTGACGTGTAAATCAGATGGATGTGGAAGTAGAGAAGAAGAGGATTTTCCACTTCCAAGTGAGGAATGGGTATTACTCGCTATACAGACACATCTTCTCATCTGGTCCTTACGGTCAATTTTCATTTGAACAATGATTTTCTGTGACATGATTTTTATGGATCCTTCGCCAAGCAGCCTTTCTGTGGTAGCAAATAGTCCCTAAGCCTCCATGGTCTTCAATAATGTTTATTGCTTCTCAGCATCTCGTGCTGGTGACTGCAGTTGGCTGTGGCTGCCGTAGCTCTCCTTGGGTCTGCTTGGCCCTGCGTCAGATACCTGATTCTTGGTCTTAGGCTGAAGGAACAGTATCCCTTTGGGACAAGTCGTGCTTGTGGAGAAGAAAAGTGCTCAAAAGCTGGTGGGAAGCCTGCAGTACTTCCGCACACAGTCGTATCTGCTCCCTCACCATCCGTCCCATAAAGCCACATGGCCACGCCATACAGTGGCATGGGGGGGGAGATATATTCTGTCTACACCACGAGCCACCCAACAGCAGCAGGAAGGCCATCTTCTAGGGAAGGGAATAAAGAGATGGCAGCAGTAACACAGGCATCCCAGCATGTCTGCTCTCCTGTGGCTTCTTTTGCCCAATTTCACAGAAATCCCAAGTAAATCGAGCTTTAGCGATTCAGAAGCATGGGTGCATATAAAGCCAAATGCTCTCAGAGTTCTTGGATATTTATCTATAGTTCCTTCTAGTCTGCATACTGAGTGCTAATCAATATTTTCCAGTGTGTCATTTGTCATTCAGACTTTGGTTTTCAACGCTGAGTTGGAGTTCGACTAAGAACTGAACTGGACTGAAAAGAAAAATGTTTTCTCCTATATTTAAGGGCTTTTCTCTTGAGTTTAAATTTTACTTCACTATTAAATATATGATGATAAAATGTTCATATTTGCCTCCAAGTGGACTCACACAAACCGTTAAGGAATTAAATACCAACGTTATTCACAAGCAGTGACAGTAATTTACACGGAGCTTTTACCTCAGCGGCAGGTCTAGGGGTATCCAGGCTCCCCTGGTAATCAGTACCCTAACACCCTAAGTGGTTAGGTCATTAACGCGTTCTTGGCACTTTACCTAAAGGCTTCGGGGTGTTAATCCTGGTTTGCTGGTCAGATTCCAAGCAGGGTAACGAATTTCTGACTTCTTAAATTACTCCCGTAAGTTTGGTCCAACAGGATATGCCCTCTGCACTTTCTGTCCCATGTGGTTTCACTCAGCGACTTGCCGGTAGAGATCTGCCATCTTCCTCTGTAACTGAGATGAGGATAATTTAAAAGCACTTCTAAAAGCTTCTGAGCTGCAACGGTGTGCTCTGTCTTGACTCCGTCAGGAGTCTAGATGAGGGCTGTCTCCTGACGGAGACCCCCAGTAGAACCCCGTGCACGTTAAATTCCTTCCTCCCTGTAATCTGCTTGGATGCTTTATCCTTGGGTGAGCTCACCCCACAGCGGATCGCCGGCCAGAAGCTCCTACCTGGGTCCTCCTCTGCATGAGGGATGGGCAAGTTCTCAGGAACCTCCTCCCTGCCGTCTTCCCGCAAGGCTGACCGGAGAGGTTTCACACAATCTCGCTCGCAGAGGTCAGAGATTATGTCGAAGCAATTTTGGATGTTCATCAGGAGCTATTAATAAACGTTTCTTTTTTAATGTTTAAGGGCATAGTTTATTCTTTATACATTAAAATACATCTCACTAATACAGCCTATTTAGAAAAATGTGTATTTACGTGCACGTACTTTTAACAGAACGAACTCAAATCCTATTTTTATTATTAGTAGAATACAAGAATGTAAACAACCGATAGCCGAATGGATGCGTCACGGCTGTGTATGTATTTGACCTCCTAGGAGTCACACTAGTTTCCAACGTTTTCACCAATAAAATCCTCATTAATTAGTTTTTGCCCTATGGATTCCAGGTTAGAACGATTTTTGCCTCCTGAACGGAATGTGTTAGGTTAATCATTCATTCACGTCCCTGTTTTTCTGTCTCTATCGAAGACACGTGCAGCCGATAATCAGTATTATTATTATTGATCACCTGGAGCTCACTCTTGGACCGTGACCTCTCCATCCCAGGGGCTCTTCGGAAGAGGAGGGAATATGCCTCGCGGATCTGCTTCTCTGGCTAGAGCAGCAGACGCAGCTACTTGACCCCCCGTGACGGTAGTTTCAGAGGTTTGAGCTGGACGCATGGCTCCCCAGGTAGCAGCTACGCTTGCCCTCGTCGTCGCCCTTACCTCTCCGTCTGGCCACGGGCTCTGGGTCCCAGCAGATGGCGCCTGAGCAGGAGGGAATGTGGGCAGGTCCCAAGTCGAAGGCGCGCGGCCTCTCCTCCTTTCCTTGCTCTTCCCGGGGTGGGGTGCTGCTGGGGAGCCCCCCTCGTGGACCAGGACACGCTGAGAATGCACAGGGTGACACGGTCGAGACAGGCTGGGCCCCTGGGCTCCTTGTGCGACAGCCCAGCGAGGAGACGCGGACGCGGGCGCGAGCTGGGGCAGGAGCGGTGACGCTGCGATGCCAGGTCCCTCCTGTGTTTTCCTGGCCGCCTTGGCGCCGCCGGCCGGGGCTCCTGCCCTCCTGTGTGATCCGTTCTCTTCCGGGCGCCACCGCCACTGTCACAGCGGCCCAGCCCGTGCCTCACGCACGAGTGGGTTCAGGTATCCGTGGGTGTCATCACGAGGCATCTGCAACCCACGCATGTTTCTGAATGAAAAGGGGCCAGCCGACTTCAGTGGCGGAGGGAAAAAGCCTCGCTGTACGTAGTCTAAGACTCATAATTCCAGCCCTTTTCGCGCACGATTTGTCTCCCCTCCAGAAGGCGGGTAACGTGACCCTGGTCTCTCCTAGGGTTTTCGTCCAGACGTCTGTATACACGGGCATCCTCCTCTGCATTTCCTCCTGGTAACATTTGACAGATGTTGCTGAACCTCCAGAATCACGGAAGGAGTAATTTCTACAGTGAATAGTGTACAGCCCGCTACCAGATGTGGTTCTTCTCCTGCCCTCAGGCATCCACCCCGCTCCCAAGTCCCCTGCGGGCAGAGCTCCAAGCCCGTTTATAGGCTTGTTTATAGAGTCCAACGCATCCCTTCCCGCCCCGAGGGAGCACGTCAGGTCACATCGAGGCTGGGGGGGCCCAGACGGGCTTTGAGATTGTCCTCCTGTCTAAAGCTCCCCTGAGGAGTCTATCAGTGCTCTCAATGCCCTCCTTTTCCAGGAGGATGGGCACTTAGGGGGCTTAACCCCCCCCGGTTAAGGGAAGTGACGCTGTTTTCCCAGGTCCAGAAGACAGAGCTGCACCGGGGGACGGTAATGAGAACAGAGTCACCTCCTCACTGCTCTTGGGTTTAATTTTTCCCATTTCACAGATGAGTAAAGGAGGAACCGCAGTGTTTAAACAAACTCACCCCAAATCTCATTGGCTTTCAGGGTTTCAGCACCGGAATTCGAACCCATGAAGGGTTGCGTGATGCCGACCCAGACTTGCAGCAAACTCGGCTGTCCGAACCTTCCGGGAGCTTGTCAAAATGGAGGTGAGTTCCCGATCCCACGTCGGGACTATCTTTTCAGTGGTTTGGGGGTGAGTCGTAAGGCTTTGAGTTTTATTTGTAATCAGCTACCCAGGCAATTCCAGCGCGCGGCAAATTTGGCAACTACCGTTTGGTGCCACACAGGCCTCACTGGTCTCGAAATTTTTACAGTCTTTTCCCCTCGGCCCACTTGCTCCCTCACCCCCAGACAAATGAATGATTCAGAGTGAGAGCAGTGTGTCTTAAAGTGAAACGCAACACCCGTCGAGGCAATGTTTTGAAGATTAGTTGTATGAATACATTATCCCTTTAGCTATAACCTCCATCCAGTTTGAAGGGTGGGGTGACTTCCCGTCCGCCCATTACTCCTTACTGAGTGATGCTCTGTGACCAGGCTTTACAGGGAACGTCACAGAAGGAGAACCCCGTCCCCAGATCGCCTGAGCGATCCGTGAGGGAGACCGAGTGACACGTGTGAGACAATTCAAGGGTAACAAAAAATGATAAATTCCAGGTTACAGCAACTGACACTTGGTGGACTTGAACCACTGAGAAGCGAGTTACGGGAAACGGGAGAAGGAGGGAAGGTTTCCTGATAGAGGTTACGCTTGAATTAAGTCTGGAAGGAGTCGGGTTCGGAAAGGCAGATGTAGGATGGGAAATCCATGTAGTGGGAAGAGACGAGCAGAGGCACTCGTGTACCAAAGCAGCCGAAATCGAGACTTACTTCCTGAGTCGCTGAGGATGTAAACTGGAATATCAACAATCTGGACGTGTGTGTCCCGGAGGATGTGGCTTGGGGGGTCGGCTGCTGGGACACACATCTAGGGAGGGGGGGAATGGGCAGGTAGCGGGAAGGTCTCTGCTGGGGCACGGAGGCCACAGACCCAGGAGGGCTGTGTGCAGTGAATTGGCCTTCCCCAACTCTCCTAAGCTCCGAAGCCTGGGGACACGTCCCTCCCTGCCCCTGGGAGTCCGGCTGCTTTGCGAAGTGAAACATTTATTTTATTCTCCCTTGAAAACAAACTTTACATCATTGATCTGCTGCTAAAAAATGTTTGTGCTGAATTCCTGCTTCTAAGCCAGTGCCTGTGACTCAGATGGTGTGCATTTCAAAATTCTCTCAACATAATTTCACATGAAAAAGAAACATCTTACATTGGGCCAACTCTGTTAAAAACCAACTGCCTTGTATCACTAATACATAGCTGGATTGATTCGTGGCGTACATCTTCAAAGACCTGGATAATCATCTTTGTTTGCAAATTCCTTATTAACGTGGAGATAAATGTTATCATAAATTGAACTTTCATGCGATGGGCTAAATTTTTCGGTCTTTGGAGTTCATTTCCAGAATATTCGATTGCACGACTGTAAGGGCTGCGTGGCACTTTCCCAATTGGACACAGTTGGAGATTTTTTTTTTTTTTTTTTTTTTTGGTCTCCTTTTCCTTTAAGAGAGATGATAAACACTTAATAAGAAGATGGAACTTATGGAAATTAGCCAGAAGAGAATAGCATTCTACCGATGGAATTCCACTTCAGATGCTGGGCTGGAGAGAAATCCTCCTCTCAAGCTCCTTGCCTTTAGATGATGGCTTTAAAAACTGTGAAAACAGAGAAAGCCAAGTGTGTGGTCTTGGGCAATTTCGTAATAGTCTGTGCAGGAGACAGAGGGGGTGCTTTGCTGGAAAAAATGATTAACTTTTTCTTTACGATGACAGAAAACAGTTGCAATTCAAAGACGCCAAAGGTTCTGCAGCCCTCCCTTTTGGCAAATGGTTAAGTAATCGCTGCTCCCAGGTGGTGCTTTCAATAGAGGCCTTGGAAAGTCACCGCCCCAGCGATGTCCTCAGGGCAGAGCCATTGTCAACGGGGAGAAACTTGGAGAATTAGTCAGAACAGGGCTAGAGGAAAAGGTGCTGCATCTTACCTGCTCCTGATTTCCCGCAGCGCCTTCGGGTAGGTGCCTCTGACTGACTAATGAGCGTGAAGGCTGCTCCGGGAGCTTCTCAGGCGGAACTGGAGGAGCCCTTCTCAGGTGCCAGCGTTATTACTGTTGTTTGACTTGAGTCATCCCGGGAAGCATCAGGCCCACGCCGAGCTATCACTCCATCCGGCAATCTCTTGGAACAAAATAGGTTTTAATTCACTCGTTAACCTTGCTCATGATATGCCACACAATGGTTTTGACCTTTCAAAACAAGTTTTCCCGAGACTGGTTTTTCTTTTGTCATTTTGGTAGCGTTCTGATTGGCGGGGCCTGGGACAGCACCCCGAGCCCAGGCTCCTTCCCGGCCCCAGGCCCTCCGTTTGTAACGGGGACCAGGGGTCAGGCAGCCGATCGCCTGCATCTGTTGAGTCCGTTCAGAGCTCCTTGGCGAGCACAGCGCCAGGCCCGGGAGCCCCACGGTGTCCAAGACCGTCCCCACCCCTGACACGCAGGGCCCAGTGACGCTCAGACGCTAGACGACGACAATATCAATTTATGGTGCCGACGTGGACTAGAGTCGTGCACGGGTGCTCTGGCTGGCTGTGCACTTGCGGGACGCATCTGGATTCCGCGAGGCCGTCCCAGGTCAGCTGACCTGCGATGTGCGGCCCCGAGGGAGGGAGCTGAGCGGGACCCAGGTGTCCTGACGGCCCTGTTCTGCATCCCCTCAACATGGGCCCCGCCTGCTTGCTGCCAGCCTGTAACAGACCTTTCCTGCTGCAGAACTCATAACCGCTCCGTCCTGTCGGCCCCTGGACGTAGCAGACCCTCCAAGCTGGGCCTTCAGTCCAAACTCTTCTAAGCCTCCCCAGGGTTGAAAGAATCCCTGAAGGTGAACTTTGCTGAAACTGACTTTTGTACGCCTGTTACTTGAGCTGTGCATTTTCTGCACTTTCTCGATTCCGGTTTGTTGGGCAAATTCCTCAACAGCCCTAGAAAAATGCATAGCAAGTTGATCCATGTGCCGTGAGCCTCTCCAGGACCCACTACGCTACTCTTCTGGGCTTTTGGACTCTCTTGCTGCGGTGACGGGGGTCCAAGGAGGAGCTCCGTCCACCACCCCCCGCCCCCGCCCCCCCCCCACACAGCCGGCTTAGACCAGAGAGTCAGTCCTCCCGAGATGTCCCTTAACTGTCACCCAGGGTGACTGGGAACCTCATGTCTGAGGACCATCGAGGTGCTGGAGATAAGTCAGAAGAACTGATTGTGGTGGGAAGGGTCCCTAGGCCACGGGATGGAGTGGGGTTATTACCTGCCTCTTTCCTGGGGCAGGTGAGTGAGGGACGGGGGTGAGCATCTTGGTGGTGGAGGTGGAGGTGGGGATGGCACAGGTGCAGACTCACGCTGAGGGCAGGAGGGTGCCACAGGGCAGCGTGCGCTGGAAGAAAGGCCTCCTGCCAGTGGGAGGTGCTTCTGTTTCCTGGATCCCTCTGCTTGGAGATAGAGAGCTGGCAGCTTCTTTCTCAGCATGGCCTCCCTGATCCCAGGGAAACCGACCAGGACCCCGTGGGGCTCCTAGGCACGGAGGTCTTTCTGTGTCCCCCGTTCCTTAGGTGTAGGGAATAGACTCCAGCCTCCATGACCTTCCCTGAGTTCCAAAGGGCAGGTTCAAACAGTTCCTGATCAGGGAAGGGAGGGGATGTGGATACCAGGGAGGAGGAGTCAAGGAATAGCACAGCCTTGGGGCCGGGTCCCTCCTCCTCCTCAAGGAAATACACACAACAATATCTTTGAGCTCTTGACAGAGCTAACCCCCCCCCCCCCCCCCCCCAGAATGGAAGATGTTAGCAATCTTCATTCCAGAGAAGGTCACACTTCGATAACCTGGAGAAGCTCATCAAGAGACCATCTGAGGCCCTGCACGCACCCTGAGCCTTATCAGCAAGCTCCCCCTTGAACCATTGCTATCAAACTCCTCACCAGATCCCCCCCCCCCGGGTTGGGACACAGAGTTTTTCAGGGCACGAGCCTGCTGTGTCCCCCTTTGCCTGGCGGAGCAACAAAGCTATTCTGTTCTGCTTCCTCCAAAACCCCGTCTCTGCGATTTGACCGGCACCGGCGCACAGAGGCCGCGTTTCCGGCGTCTCCGGCGAGGCTGGGATGGTCTTGGTCCTGGACGCTTTGAGCTTTCTGGCCAGCTCTGCCTGACTCTGGCGGGTGTTGTAGTGATGGACGTGCTCCTTAGACCACGTGCTCGGCTTCTCAGGCCCCTCGAAGCAGGACTCGTAAGGCGCGACCCGTCAGTGCTGGGCTGGGCTGGGCCCTCGCCGGCCCCTGGGTGCTCAGGGCCCAGGCCAGACAGGGAGTCGAGGCCGGGAACAAATCGCACCAGCTCCCTCATCCACAGTCTTTTCATCGAATAAGAATGCATTGAAGATAAACATCAAAGGAAACCTTAAAAGTGAAAAGCAGTAACAAAAGGCCAAGCGTGCGCTGAAGTGCGTGTTTGGATTCAGAAGGGGCAGCATTCGGCGAGCTCGGTGGGAGAGGCCGCTTTATAGCTTGACTGCTGTGCTCAAGCACACACACTGGAACTCTGTTGTTTTCAAATCACCAGTTTTAAAATAACTCTCTTAAAGATGCGTTTCACCCTCGTGGCCTCACTGCATCTCTGTCCACACCCCAGGGCTCTGAAGACCACTCCTGTGAAGCCGCGGACCCCCAAACACACGACACAGGAAGGGGCACTCCTGAGGTTGGGGAGGAGGCCGGCGGGGTGGGGGGGGGTGGGGCTGGGACCGTCGTGGGAAATGAAGCCCAGGGCCCGAGGCTTCGGAAGCTCAGAGACTGCACCGCATTCCTATTATCCCGGCTGCGGCTTGATATCTTGCAGCTTCATAGCATCATTTTAAACGTCTCATTATGGAGCATTTCCAAGCATTACCCAACTAGAGAGAGTAGCCTGTGGACCCCTGTGTACCCATCACCCAGCTTTTTTGGTCCACAATGAACTAGTGGCCGATCTCGTTTTACATGTTCCCCAGGTAGATACTTCTAACGCTTTTGTTTTCAAAAGCTGACTCTGTTCGTCAGTGATCTGGTAGAGTGAACCCGTCGCAGGGAGAATCCACAGAGCAGTCTCTGCCTGTACGCAAGGCTGTCGCAGATGGGGCGAGAGAAGCGTGTGTCAGAGAGACACAGAACAAACATGGGTAAATCGGGATCTTTCGTTAACTGTCTCCTTAATAAGAAGAGCTCCCAAACAATGTCAGTGGGTTGAGTAAGAACGGGAAAGAGAAGACGGAGGAATCCAGCTGACTCTGGAAAAAGAAAACGTTGTCTGAAAAAGAAAGGAGAAAGCGTGCAGGTGAGCACAGACTAAAAAAAGTCACAGTGATGAAGGCGCAGGCGGTCACAGGTGCACGTGTTTGTGTGTAAACCACCACAGCTGGCTGGACGATGGCGGGTCGCAACGAATTCCCCGGGAAAAATGAATGTAAGTCTCTTGGGCCGACATGTATAAACGCTGAACGTTTTTGTTTCCTGGAGGCAGGTGACCACCTCCTGCCATCAGCTCCAGGGAGAGACGTTTCCCTAAACCTGTGGCTCTCTTCTCGCGCAAGAGCCCATCAGGGATTCGGCTTCAATATTCTATTTGTGAATCCTTTGTTGTGGAAGTATTTTTCAAGTTAGTCTGAGTAATGTTAATATTTTCAGAAAATCACATATAGATGGTGCAATATTTATAATCTCTCGGGCACTCTTACTCCATGATGAGGATGTGTCTCTCTTTTCCCAAGAGAGCACGTCCGTAATTAAATGGGCACCAACACCTCGCTGATGCCTGTGTGTTCCGTGCGGGACGCTGCTGGGGACGAGGCTCTCTGTCATCCGCGGGGCGGAGCGGGGATGGGCGGCGGCTGGACAGGCGCGTGGGCTGGGTCCTCGGCCCGCGGCCGGGGGGCGGGGGGGGGGGCGACCGCCTGACCGCCATCGGGGCGTGCTCAGGGCATCGAAGGCTAGAGCACTGAGGGGCTGTCGGGGACGCAGTGGACGGTAGGAGCCACCTTCAGGGGGCTCTCCTGAGCCCGGAGTCGAGCTGTCGCCCGCTGGTCACGTGGATCCGGGCACGTTGACTTCCCTCTGCTTCAGTCTCCTTGTCGGGGTGTTCACAGCAGCACTGACCTCCCCGGGTGCGTGTAAGTTAAAGCGCCCTGGCCCTGCTTCGGCTCAGAGGGACCCGTGGCCGTGCTGGCCGGGAGGAGGGCTCGGGCCAGAGTCACCTTGACGGGTTGGGGGTACGGGGCGCCAGGGGCCGTGGAGCCCTGGACACACCGCTCACGGGTGACGGCTGAGCTGCGTCCAGGAGGGAGCATGGACGGGAAGGGCGACTCAGGGGCCGGAGGACGTGGGTTCGAATGAGCCTGGCAGGAAGTGGGGTTACTGGGTCCGCAGAGGCTGCGTGCGGTCCGGCAACCCAGGGGCCGGCGGGGAGCACGGGGGCCTTGGTTGGCTGCCTCTGAGCCGGGGACCTCACGTCTGTCCTGCCAGAGGCCGCGTGGGCCGGGGCAGGTGCCGAACCCACGCCCTGCAAGGGGTCAGGCGCCGGGCGCACTTGACCCTGGCTTTCTGCATTCCAAGCCCCACCTTCTTCCTCAGCCCCTGCCCTGCCTTGTTTAGGACAGGGAACAATAGTCATAAGGACAACCCACCCTGCCGGCCGGGGCTGTTCCCTCCTGGAGGAAAGAGGAAGGAGCCGCCAGGGGTGGGGCGGGGGGGCTGCAGTGGGTGGGAGGGCCGGGGCAGGGACCCGCCGCCGCCTTAGTGACCGGTCGCCACATTGGCTGAGCAAATTGAAAGTGTGCACGTCAGCAGGGAGCCGGTGTCCTGTTTGCAAACCCTCCCCTTGCGGTTTCCCGAGTCGTGGCCGAGGCTGAGAGGCGTGGAGGAAAGGACCCATGGGACGTGCAGGCCTGCCCGTGTTTTGATCGCGGCGGGGGCCGGTTTTGGGTCACGCCTCTCGCTGCCTTTGTGAAGGGCAGGGCGTCTTTGACAGCAGGCCGGCTCTTCTCGGCTTGAAGCTTGCTGGTCCGCTTCCGCCGAGCCCACTTTGTGCTGTCTGTGCTCTGGAGATGTCGGAGTTCGCGACAGCCCCAGTTAGGACCGGCTGCGAGCGTGGGCGGCTGACTCCTGGGTAGAAAGAAGTGACACTTGGTCGTGCCTTTTTCTCTTGATTTCCAGCAAATAGTTTGAGTTGCATTTTATCCACAAAAAGGCTTCGTTTGCCTATTTTTTGTCCGTTTGTATACTTTTTTCCCCCCTTTTTCCTTCATGATGAATTTTTGAATTGATCTAAACCTGAGAACCGATTCCACGTGGAGCTGGAAGTGTGACCCTTGACCCTGGGACGAGAAGCTGGAGAGTGAGGAGAGAGGGCTTCTCCTTGCAGGTTTGCTCTGACGCAGCCAAGGTCTGCGTGAATGACTCAGCTCCTCTCTGCTGTAGTTTTCCCACGTGGAAAAACAACTTTAGTAATTCCAGGGCCCGCTGTGTGTGACAAAATTCCATCCCCTTGGAAGAAATGAACTATCGGATTATGGTAGATGATTAGGTAATCCATAGCTTCTGATTTCTATTCACATGCTAAGCTTAGCCATGTTGGGGGGCAGCTTTCTGAAAGAAATAGTGTGATTTTCACAAATCGCTCGGGCTCCTGAGCGCGTGAGGAACACAATAGCTACGAGCCCGAGAAAACAAATTCTTCCCGTGTGCTGGTTCCATCGTTCCAGGCGACTAAATCTGTAGATGACTGTTCAGCCCCCCACTCTTTTTTTTTTTTTTTTTGGTCCTGTCGCATCAGATACGCATTCCAAGAAATTACCTTAAGATTTGTTTCACCGTGAAAGCGACATTCTCAGCTGTGCTCCCATCAACCGGATAAAAGTGGCGAGCCCATCCTGGTTGACTATCACCTTTCAAAGCGTGTGTGTGTGGGGGAGCGAGGCTGAGCCCCCATGCCGCCCTGGCTATTGTTAGAAATAAGTCATGATGTATTGGGACGTGCTTTTTGTGCCAGAAGTTTCCGAGACCCCTTGCACCCGCACCTAGAAACAGGAATTACTTCACCCGCCGTTGAAATGTGGCCACTGCTTCGATGTCTAAAAATGCGCAGCAGCTTCAAAAGAAAAACCAACGCGGGGCAGCGTTCCGAAACGGGGGGGCCTGCAAGTGAGGGGCAAACTTGCCTCTGGCCGAAATCGCGGGGGAAGCTTTCTGGGCTGAGCCTGTTCGCGCTGGGCTGTGAGGGGCTTTAGCTCTGTGTCTCCCTAGGAAAGCCAACCTCTTCTGTTCAGGGCTGGCTCCCGGTCCCCTGCTAGATCATCCGATCCCAGACCACCCAACAGGTGGGCAGCCCTCAGCGGCGTGGCAGGTCCTCCACACCGGCTGACGGAGGTCAGCAGCGGGAAGAGGTGGCCTTGCGTGAGGAGTGGGGACCTGACCCTGCAGTGACACTAGCAGCTGGGCACGGCCCAGGCTGATGGAACAGAGAACACGGGCCAGTGCTTCCTGGGCACTGTAAAATATGTCCTCCGACCTCAGAGGCACTGACATAAATTCATCAGCTCGGAGTCCACTCTGTTCCTATATTTATATGCTCACGTGGGCCAGAGTATCTTGAGTTAAGACCCAGAAAAGGGTCTCTTTTTTGGACCACAGTTTCATTAGCAAAAATCGCTTCTCTTTTAGGCAAAAGGAGGACTCAGTTTACGAGTAGATTCCTCTTCTCTGGATAGATTTTAGTTTTCGGGGAAAGCAAAGCCGATGACCACTGTACTCCCTCAGGCCTTCTGCTTCCCAGGGCAGTTGAGGATTTTCTCGGTGAAGAGAGAAGGGGAGCCAGCGCAGCATACAACACGCCAAAGCCCGCGGCAGGTGGGGCGGCAGCGCCCACAGGCAGAGTATAGCTGTAAACACACGCATCAGAAAAGAGGAAAGCTCTCATCTTAATGACCTTCGTCTGCACCTTAAGGAGCTAGAGAAAGAAGAGAAAGTCAAACCCAGAGCCAGCAGAAGGAAGGAAGGAAGATGAGGGCGAAGACCAAGTAGAAGCTAGAAAGACAAACAGGGAAAATGGTCAAAAACAGAAGTTGGTTCTTTGGAAAGACCGACAAAGTTGACAGACCTTTAGCTGATTGCCTGAAAGAGGGGGCCGCTCGGGAGTGACTGGGGGCTTTGTTCTTCCATTTAGGGGGTTGATGGTGGCAGGCTGGTCCCTGCCCCGTCTGGACTGTGAACTTTGCAGGGCTGTCCTAGATGATGGGGGGGGCGGGGCGTGGAGGGTCGGAGGCCATCCCTGGGAGGCTTGTGATACAGGTTAGATAAAACAGGGTGTTTTGCACACCCCGATCTGTCTTCTGGGAAAGGGAACCGGAGTCCTCGAGGGAAACCCTACAGTGGGAAAGGGCAGCCCGGGGCTGGACTGAGGGAGGAGGTGCGGGTGGGCTTAGGCCGGTCAGGAGGAGCAGGTGGTGGTGAGATGCTTGTCCAGCTGAGGTCGGGCTCACAGCATTTGCTGGTGGATGCAAGGCCCCCCCTGCCCCGGGTCACTCCCTGAGCCCGGCGTTGTGTTTCCTCCAAGTGCGCGGTCACGGCCGCTGTTCCCATTCGCCGTGTGCTGGTGGCAGCTCTGCTTCTCCGTGGAAGATTCTACTTTCCCAGCTGGGGCCAAATCAAATAGTGACCTCACTAATTTTAAGTCATTTTGCCCATAGACAGCGGTGCTCTCAGGAGGACACGAGGGAACGCCTGGGGGGTGGCGGCGGGACACTGCCTGAACCTGGGCTCCAGAAGCGCGGTCCCTGGATGGACCCTCGGAGGCGCGCCGGGCCTCGGCGGGCCTGTCCGTCGGCGCGGCTCGTGTTAAAATGAGCCTCTTTCTCTCGCCCGCAGCATCTCATCGTCCTCCGGGTCCCCGCGCTTTGTACCGTTCAAACCAGTGTCGAAAACCCCGGCCGGTCCTTGCCTTCGAGCAGGTGGGCGCCCAGAGGCCTTGTGCTTTTGCCCCGGCCCTGCGTTCGGAAGGGACAGTGTGGCCGCTGAGGGGGGCAACGTGGGAGGAGCTGAGCCCACGGCGGGGGAGGCGGAGGCCACGGGGCTGCTCCGGGCTGGCGGCCGGACCGCAAGCCTCGGCCCCTGGGCTGGCTTCCCTCCCTCCGTCACGGGGACGGGGAGCCGAGGCGCGTGGAGATTCGGGACGCGTGTGTCCACAGTGACCACGCCGGCACCCACGGGGTCCACCGGGGATCAGAGGCCCAGGTCAGGCAGCACGGCCCTTGCTCTGCCCCCTGCCCTTGCACCGCAGGGACCGGGGTCAGTCCTCCCTGGCGCTTGCTGCTGCTGGCTGTGTCCTCGGTGTCCGCACCCCCTGTGCTGGGCCGGTCGGCGTGCCTCTGACGCCCTCCTGCCCCTCACCTGTGTGCGGCCTCACCTGCAGCTCCACTGCTGTGCGTGTTCCCTCTCCCCGGAGCAAGAAGCTTCCCCGCACGTGTGAAGGCATCTGGGTTTGACTCTGAAGAGGACGGTTGTTAGTGCAGTGAAGGTTGGGGCTGGCATTTGGGCTGTCGACCCAGGCGTGTGACAGGCGACCCCACGAGGGGTGCTGGGGTCTGAGTGGAGCGCTGGAAGCCGCCTCTTGTCCCCTGCAAGGTGGCTGCAGTCGATCCCGTCAGGACGCCCCTCTGTGACGGACGCAGTGGTCGGCGTGGCGCCTGGCTGCCCTGGGAGTGGGTGGCAAAGAGGGCTGGGCCCGGTCCTGCCCCAGGGAGCCCACGGGGCGGTGAGACACTCCCGCGCGGCAATTACGGATTTCACGCGGGCCTAATGAGATGGTAGACCCCCGAGGGGAAAGCAGGGTAATTACTCAAAATAGGGGCAAGACATTCTCTTATATCCTGTAGGTATTAGCATTTAGTGACCCAGACAAGCATCTCTTAACACCCTCTTTCTCTGAGCCATTTATAATACACTGAACTCAGTCTACTTGGGAAAAAGCCACCATAGCACTAGCTTCTATTCAACCGAGCCACCGTGACCGTCTCTTCCAGAAAGTATTATTTCCACGCTCAGCTCAAAAACAGTAAGCGCTTGTTTAGTATTTTTAATATTCAGAATACTTATACTTACTACTTACTAATAAACCCAAACCTCCAAACCCCCAAACAAAACACACAGCAAAACCCAGCAAAATGTTAGGTATTTTATTCTCCAGGAATCATTCACTTTACAAAAAGGTAAATGGGCTTGTCTCCTAGGTGGGGACACAGGCTGCCTTGTCCGTGTGAGCTCCAGGCCGTCCGTCCCCTCAGCCTGCAGTCGGCGCCGGCCACCCACTCTGACCTGTGGGCCCGTGTCACCTTTCCCCGTGGCTGGGAAGCAGCTGGCGGGGCCGGCGGGGGGGAGGGCGTATCTGTGGCCACGGGGAAGCCCTTGATGACCGGGCTAGCTGGACCCTCTGTCCCTGCACCCGGCCCGGCTTCTCCTACGAGGCCCCAGGGAGCTGGGTGACGGGTAGACCGAGTAAACAAAACATGAACTTTGCCCTCTTCTGCCTGTGTGTCCTCCTCCCGGAAGGGCGATGGGCCGGGGTGAGGAAGAGTGCTGTGTTCATAACGACGGGCCAGACCGTGGTGGTGACAGTAAGTTTTCGGTTCGGACGCCGAGAACCAAGGGCTCCAGTTCATCGGGTGGGTTTCGCCCAAGCTCCGCTCTTCGGCTCCCTGCTGACTCGGGACACCGCCGCCCCTGGACAAGCCCACGGGAGCCCCGGAGCCCAGCCTCCAGGACACCTCTGGACGCGGCTCCCCCTCTTCACGTTCTGCGGGACCCGCCCCAGCCTCTCGCCCTCCACGCGCGGGGCCCCTTCGCTCCCCCAGCGCCGGGCTCTTCCCTTGGCGCCTCTGTTTCTGGAATCATTCGACCGCCTTGCCGGCGTGAGGGTCAGCGCAGCGAACCGGTGCGGGGTGTTCAGCTCACGACTTGGCCCAGAGGGCGCGCCGGGGGGGGGCCCTGCCCTCGGGGGCCCCCGGGACGGCCGGGCACAGGGACGCTCGCGGAGAAGTGAGTCGCCCAGCTGACAGACCCCTTCTTCCTCCTCTACACTCAGAATAATCCCTGCTGTTGCAAATCCGTCACGTCCACAGAGTGCTGGCAAAACTGAAATCATACAGAAGGCAGATGAAAGTATTTTGTGGATTGCTTGGTTTTCTCCTCTTTTTCAGTAATTTTTATGTTTTCACATTTTTCTGGGCTTTAGAAATGCCTCTCTCCTTTGCATCTTTCTCCGCTACGACTGGCTTGGATCTCATCTTCACTTGGTTCAGCTCCCCACGGCTCTGTCAGGTTCAGACCACGTGAGAGACGGACTCCACACGAGATCATACGTAGATGGGGGTTGTCACAATTCTGTCCTTTTGGAGCTAAGACTCCAGAGCTCAAATGAAAGGAAACGGAATTTTCAACACACTCTCTCGATGTGTTTCCATCAGGTTAGATGCCTTACAGAAATGATAAGCTATCTTGTTGGATGTCAGTGTCTTATGGAAACTGCTGCTGTTTTCTTTGTTTTGTGGGCAGGTGGGAAGGTCCTGGGAGGGAAGAAAACTGTGAACTCAAGGGTAGGAGATGCAGGCGATGACACTTCTCTTCAATTTGAGGGAGGACTGAGCGAACCAGGTTTGACAAAGACACACGTGTTCACGCAAAGGACAATGACAGAGAAGCCAGGAGAAAAGTTCTAGAAAATAACGGAAGAGGTCCCCCGTACCAGTATCTCTCTTCTTTTCTCTTTCTTCTCTTGGTTAAGCGGAGGGTGGGGAAGTGGAGTTGCGGCCCGCAGCCCCTGGGCCCCCAGGCCTCCCGGTCCCATGGAGCTCCACCAGCCGCTCCAACAGGCCTTCACTCCCTGCCCGCACTCCCTCCTCTCTGTTTCCTCCCAGACCATCAAACGAGGGACAGCCACGGCTTTAGAAGAAAGCTGCCAGTGCAGATTTGCTTGTTTGAGGCCCGGAGTCATCGGATTTTCACGAGACGGTAACTCGGCGAAGGTTAAGAGTGACAAGATTTAATTCAACAGCTCCGGCTGTGCTTTTCTTGCAGGTGGGAGAGGGTATCTTGAAGAGACTTGAAAGGTAATTGGTTCTCCTCAAACAAACGAATTGGTATTTTGGGCTAACCCTTTGGGGCGCTGGAAACGATCTAAGCTGACACTTCTTTATCGGAATATCGTTTGTCCCGGGGTTTGTCCGCGTGACGCGTGAGCAAGAAAGATACCTGTTTTCACTTACATCCGTTACCTGTGATATTTTGCACCTACTTCACGAAACTGATCGGTCAGTGAAAAACAAGTTTCGTTTGAGGCACGTGCCAGAAAGGGTCACGACGACCCATCGCTTGTGGCTCTGCCCCGCGGAGGGCTGTGACGCCTCCGTCCGCGTTAAACATCTCCCCTGGGGTTTTTGCATCCGGCGTCGACTTGCTCGGAAAGTGTTCGTGTCACAGGCGAGGACTCTGAGTCAGGCCTGGTGTCCGTGGTGTTCACTGGGCGGGCGGGCTGGCTGCTCTGCTCCTCGGTTCCCTCCCCTGGCCAAGTGGGAGGAGTCAAGTCTACGGGGCAGGGTCGCCCGGGTTCGGAGGCGGTCGCGAAGGCCGCCGGGCAGCACCGCCGTCGGTGGGCGCGCGGCGGTCACAGCGCGGCCTCAGCGACTCCGCTACCGCGATCCTAACGCAGCTGGCGCCGCGAAGAGCTCTGCTTTGTCCCAGTGACGGTAACTCGCCGCACGGTTTTTATTCGGGAGCAAAAGGCAGGCTCTGAGCTCTCCCTGCTGTTTGAAGTGTAGCTGGAGAGTCCCGCGGTTTGTAAGTGGCATACTTAGAATAAAGATTCCTTAGGGTCTGGGTCATGGAAAGTCAGTGACTTGGAGCTGACTGCAAGGCAGAGCTGTAATAGCCTATTTCAGTCCCCTGTGACAGAGGCGAGTCATTTGCAACTCCAGGTACGATAGCTTTGCAAGGAATTACTGCCTCGTTCCCGCCGGCGGTCAGGCCGCCCCTCTCGGCGCGGGGGTGACCACTGCTGTGACCAGAGGACGTGAGCAGGGACGGCCTTCCAACACCCTCATCTCTTCAGGGTCTGGCGTTTTATTTTCGGTTCCTCCACCGGCAGCCTTTGTGCCACGACATGTAACTTCTTCTATACCTCACAGACTTAGCTTTCCCCACTAGGGCTTAATATCCAGCCCTGTAAGCATTAATCATTAAAAACCAGAAATCCATGGGCTTCCCCGGTGGCGCAGTGGTCGGGAGTCCGCCTGCCGATGCAGGGGACGCGGGTTCGTGCCCCGGTCCCGGAAGATCCCACGTGCCGCGGAGCGGCTGGGCCCGTGAGCCGTGGCCGCTGCGCCTGCGCGTCCGGAGCCTGTGCTCCGCGAGGGGAGAGGCCACCGCGGTGAGAGGCCCGCGTACCGCAAAAACAACAACAAAAGCCCCAGAAAACCAGTCCCCTTGTTCGCACTTGGACGATAGGACAGTGACAGTGGCTTAGATCCGGGGATGCGGGCTGGGCTGAGCCGTGGAATCATCTCTTGTCTGGGAGGCGTATGTTCAGAAGAGAAGGCGCTTGGCCTGTATCTCTTCCTGGGAAGAGGGCGAGGAGTGGAATGGGAATTCATGCTGACGGGGAGCGGAGGCTGGGAGGGCGCCAGGAAAGTGGGGTGGGCCAGTGACAGTTCCTTGGGAAAGGATGGGCAGCTTCTGTGCGGACTCCAGCGTGGGTGAGAAAGAGCCGCCGCCGACCATAGACAGTACACGTAGATCGTTTAGAGACGAAGCGCTGGGCCGGGGGTGGATGGTGCCTCAGAAACTAAGCCTCGCCCTCCCCGTTCACTACCCTTCCGCTGGGCCGGGACAGGTTTTAGAGCAGACATTTGTCACGACAATCGTTCAGGGAGAAATGATACCCAAAGTGGTCCAGGTTCCAGGTTAACAAAGAATGCAGTAGGAGAACCTTTCTTAAGAAATTCTTTCTAAATCCTCTAAAATCTCATTCCTGGGACTTCTAGGTTTCCAGACTTAAGATATTAAGAGTTTACCTATTGCTCTGATTTCGATAAGTTGTTTAATATGTCCAAAGTTTTAATGAACGTATATATATGTACCTTTTTTTACAAAGACCGGAGGCTTTATTCGTTTTGCTCTCACCGCGGGAATTGGTGTGTCCCTTATCTGTGCAACATCTAGAAGTGGTCGCTCAGATCAGACAGAGCTTCAAGAAGCACTGGTTAAAGTACAGAAAGTCAGACCAACGGGTTCTCTCAGTGGCTTGTCGAGGGCGAACGGTCGCACGCCTGAAGGTCTGTGGCCAGTGCCTGGGTGTGGGTGAAGCTTTGGCCGCTGCGCTGGAAGCCTCACCCCGGCCGGACTGTGGGACCTCAGCATCGCCAGCCTGGGTGCTTCTCTGCGGCGGATTTAAAATGGGTGGTGTGTGTCAGTGAGCTGGGCCTTCGATGACCAGATGAGCTTCTCCCTGCAGTTGCCCCTGAATTGGGAAGTAACTGACTCCATCCTAACCGACAGCCTCAAAACGAAGACCACGTGCATTTAGGGGTTGAATCAACTCCCACGCAGCCTTCCCGACGGTTCCCGCAGCTCAGGCTGACCGAAGAGGGTTGATTGACGGGAAAGCACAGAGGACCCTGCTACGTCGTGAACAGACGCCTTGTGATAGCTGACTAGGACCTTCCTAAAGGTTTCATTTTCTCTGTAAAGGAACAAGAAAAAAGTTCACATTCTCTGATCCCTCCCTTTAAATGTCAGAATAGCGAATTAGAAGGAGTCCCCAGGCCTAAAATCGGAAGCCCTCAAGCTGAGTCTCCATTTTGTGAGGCACTTAGTGAAGTACCTCTGGGGCTCAAGGCGGGTCGCTCAGTCCTGCTGTCTCGGGTGCACGTGGATGGCGTCAGGCACCGGGCCTGCACCTCCACCAACACCATCTCATTTAGCGCTAAAGCCACCAACCCCCTGCTGCCTTTTGCATAAACTAGGTAGATGGAGTCGGACTAGGTTAAGATGTAAAATACAGATTTACAAAATAATAAACGAAGAGATGCTCTTCCTCTGAGTACTTTCTGCCTGCCAGGCACTTAGCGCATGTGATGTGTGCTTTACGTCTATCATCTCATTTAATCCTGCAGTGACACCGTGGGCAGGTGCTGGTTGAGGCTGGGAAACCTTGGGTCACAAAGCCAATATGCGGTGGTGGCAGAGGTGGCCGTGGAAATATCACTATAAATCCCAAAACATCCGATTCCAAATCTAGAACGATACTTCTTCATCTTTTACCACATCTGTGCTTTAGCTTCTTAGAACTATCTTGAAGGACGTATTATTATTTCTTGGAGTGATGAAGAAACAAAGTAGCGAGTGATGAAGACATTCACGTTTCTAATCATTCTTCAGGCTTCATACTTTTACAGATACTTCAGAGTTTTCCTTCCACACGTAGCACAGAAGCCTGACTTCTGTACCTAGAATGTTCCTCTGCAGACTGTCTGCCCTTTACCGTGGGAGGTCACGCCTGTGTCTTCACCGGCTTTCTGGTCCATTTCCAATCCCGTTCCCCATCCTGTGGGCTACTGAAGAGTGGCTCCAGAACGTTCTCTTTACGCTATTCCAACCGTCAAAGGGACGAACAGATGCAACGCTCAGAATTCACGCCTGCGTCCGCTGTGGGGTGGTGCCCTCCTTGGTGAGAGCGTGTTTCCAACTTTGGAAAGAATCTGTTCATGTGGCTGCAATCTCATAGAGTATTCTGTTTGGATTTGCTTATAGTTGCTGTTGACGCTGTTATTTTCCCTCTAAGCGTTGAGGTTAAGAGAGACGAACCTTCAGGAGTTGACTTCACTGAAACATTTGAGCTACTTGGGCAGAAGAGAACCCACAGTCCAAAAATGAACATGGACTTCTGGAAACAGTGCATATTTTGCCATGATTTCACCTAATTTCTTGTTCCCCAGAAAGAACATATTCTCCAGATATCTATTATCAGAAGAAGAGAAAAAAAGACGTAATCCGACGTGGCTAAAGTTTGAGACAGACACTCAAGTAGGAGAAAATTAATTTTTAATAAGTGATTAAGGGACTAATACTAAGTGAGATGCTTTCTGTTGTTAGTCGTAAAACTTGGCTTTTCTTTTGTTACCTACGCTGACAGTTTAAGTAGTTTTTCCCCAAACTGCAAATTCTGTTGCTCCACGGGAAGGAATTGCCTACCTTCTTTTTTTCCCCTCCTCTAGGACATCAAGGGGCAGCTTAGACGTCTGGTCCTAGAGACTCTTCCCCACGAAGGGAAGGTGTCCCCCTGCTGGTGGGGGAGAGACCAGGAGGAGGGAGGGTGTCCAAGGTGTATGGAGAGGAGACAGGAGGAGGGCACATCCCCGCAGGGGCCTGAACGTGAGAGGCGACGTGGGCATGGTCTGGGCCCCTAGGACCAAGGAGCATGGGGCCCGAGCTCGCAGGAACAGGAGTAGAACCCGGGACTCCTCACGAGTTCTCCAGGCCCGTGGGGTCCAGTGGGACCAGAGGCAGTGCCTTGAAGACCAGTGACGCCACCAAAGCCCTGAGGACCAACCCTAGGTCACGGGGACTCCGCCTCCCAACATGAAGATATGAAGGATGCCTTCTTAGGGACGTGAGCAGGGCAGCAGCTCCAGGAGACACGCCCTGTAATCTGCGAGAGGCTGGGCACTGCTTAAAAAAGACTGTTTCAGTGGTCTGATTCAAAGGCCAGGCTAACGGCAGTGCTTTGCATTTTCAGGCACGTTTGAGTTCAATGCACAGCGGGTGAGATGTCTCAAGCCCATCACATCTGTTGACCCCAGGTGGGTCTCTGGGTGGCACATCAGCAGAGGGGACACGGACGCCCTTTGAGGTCTGTCCAAATCCCACCACAGGACACTTCTTTGCGTCTGCTCATACGTGGTCTGTGTTCCTGGGATCTGTTCAGAGCTTCCACTGGCGTGAAAACACCTGATGCTACATAAATCAGCATCTCCAAACTATGTTGGACGATCTGGAGGTCTGACTTGGAGACGTTTCTGAACGTTTCTGAGGAGTCGGGGAATCCCTTTTGGTGCCCGAAATGTTTCTCTGTGGATCCTCAAGGCCTTTACGACGGCGTGATTTAGCACGCTACTTCCTTTGTTTTCCTCTCACTCTCCACCCGCCTCCCCCAGTAATCACCCTAGACTTTGTATGGACTGTGCCTGCTTTCCCAGGGGCATCTCTTTCTGCAGGCTCTCAGATGAGAAGACGACTCGACTCACTGACATGAACGAACCTCAAACACCCGATTAAATGGCTCCAGGCACCTTCCGCCCCGGCCCCGCGAGGGCTCCGACCCTCACCCTGTCCTGCCCCTCTGAGCTCTGGGGTCAGGCGGAGCTGAGCCGCTGCAATGACAGAGGAGCACGTCTTGCTCTCTCTTGCTCAGCGCAGAGTCGGGGTGAGGTCTGCAGGTTTGGGCTCGGACGTGGCAGCCATCGGAGCTGGTGAGCTGGACGGAAAGGCCCGGGCACGGCCCTTCCCTCTCCATCCTGTTACCTGCAGCCCCGACCCTGCAGCGGGCAGACAGCAATAACCTATGGCCACGCACGGCTGTGGTAGCTCATTCTGGGAGGTATTGCCCAAGACGTCCGGTGGAATTGATTCACACAGGTCACTTGCAGGACCAACGTTTTTCTTCTTCTTCCATATGTCATACGATTTCCATGACTCCAGCATCTGGGAAGGTCTTTGTAGCTAACTGGGCGTCCCGGTGGACAGGAGGGCAGGGGGCGTTGTGAGAGGGAGTGAGAACAGATGGGGGTCTGCAGACGGAGCTTGAACTTGAGTGCTTCACGGTTCGCAGGGCTGAACACAGAGCCCCACGGGGCATGTTCCTGTAGGGAGCGAAACTGACAAGCTTCCCCGGGGCCGTGCGAGTTTCCCGTGTACTCGGCTGTCAGCGGTCTCCGTGCGGGGCTCACGGACACACTTGCTTCACCCTCCCGCCCCTTTGCCAAGGGCAAGGCTTCAGCCCGGCTTCCTTGAACCCGGGGTTGTGTGAAGGTGGCGATGCTATAAACAGGGAGAGAGGACTTGGCCTCGTTCTTGTTCTTTTTTAGCAGCGCTGTCTCTCCCCTGTAATTTCCCTTCTCCATTTAGGCAGCGCTGCAGCCACAGGAAGCCATGCTCGCCCGGCCAGCGGACCCGGACCCCGGCCATCTGAAGCCTTCTGGTGTTTTGCAGAGATGTCATCTCATCCCACAAATGTCGCCTTCTGTGAAGGGCCAGGCCGTCTGACACACGAGATGGGCCAAGCTGGGACTGGC
This sequence comes from Kogia breviceps, assembly GCF_026419965.1. Taxonomy (NCBI): domain Eukaryota; kingdom Metazoa; phylum Chordata; class Mammalia; order Artiodactyla; family Physeteridae; genus Kogia; species Kogia breviceps. The sequence continues at coordinate 3,293,847 of NC_081325.1, forward strand.
ATGTGGGGTGCGTCAACTGGAGCAGGGAGGGTCCACCCCCCGCTCCTTCTCAGACGTCACAGAACTGCAAGTGAGACGAGACAGCCGGGCTCTAAATTTACCCCGCCTGAGTGACCCCAGCAGCCCCAGGGCAGTCTTTTCTCTCGTGAAGGAGGCCGCTCCCTGCCTTGGTGATTTGCCTTTAGATGTCAGATAAGGTGGGGGGTTGACTTCCGGCCTTTCACGACGGTGTCGTGCGGTGTCGTGCGGTGTCGTGCGGTGCGGTGCGGTGCGGTGCTGTGTTGTGTCTCCCCGCCTGGCTGTCAGGGTCCAGCGCCAGACCGTCCCTAGAAAGAGGACAGCTATTCTTCTAACACTTTCTCCCCGGGTTGACTTCCCGCTCGTTAAGGAGGCGACAGCTGTGACCGTGCGGTTTCTTCGTCCAGCGGTCAGCAGCGGGGAGGCTCGGGGACAGGGTGCTCTCCCTCGTCTCCCCAAGAGCCCAAGTTATCGTGTTCAGAACAGAAGAGGCACACGGACCCCAAGAGAGCACAGATGGTGGGTGCGGTTTGCCTGATTCCCTGGGGCCGGAAGTGCGCGCACACGTGAGTCAGATGAGAACGGCGAAAAGCCGTGCAGTCGCCCGAGGGGTGGGTTCTGTAGGGTGTCACGTGTACAGATCCCCCCAAAGGGGCGACACCAGACATGCTGAAAATCAGCCCGATGGCACCACCAGCGAGGTGGAGTCTGGCTCCCTGAGAGGCGATACGGCTGTGCACACCAAGGATGGTGACACGGTGACATCGGCCACCAGCTTTGGCTCCAGTGCTCCCGCAGAGCCCCGCAGCTGCCTCGGGACTGGGTTAAAAGTCTCGTTTTCAGAGGGTACCTTTGGGGCCAACACTGATCAAGGCCTCACCATCAGTAAAATAGGGATGACAGCGTTTGCCTCACACATTTATTGTGGAAGTAAAGTCTGAAAACTAAGTGCGTCATAAACGGCAGCTGCTATTATGCTTATTCCACATTCCTCGGATCGGAATGCATTAACTAAGTTTTTCATTTTTCAGTTAGCGTTGATACTTTTATGTTGCATGTTTGAGGTGCAGCTGTCTCATTTCCAACACTGAAAGGATAACACACAATTGCGAGCATCAGGTTGAGGGTTGCCAGGTCAAATGCAGGGCACCCAGTTAAATTTGATTTTTGGTTAAAGAACAGAACATTGTTTAGTATAAGTATGTCCCCAAGATTGCATGGGATATACTTATACTGAGGAATTATCCATTGTTTTTCTGGATTTCAGTTTTACCTGGATTTTTTTTTTCTTTTGTTTTTGCGGTACGCGGGCCTCACACTGCTGTGGCCTCTCCCGTTGCGGAGCACAGGCTCCGGACGCGCGGGCTCAGCGGCCATGGCTCACGGGCCCAGCCGCTCCGCGGCACGTGGGATCCCCCCGGACCGGGGCACGAACCCGCGTCCCCCGCATCGGCAGGCGGACTCCCAACCACTGCGCCACCAGGGAAGCCCCTACCTGGATTTTTATTTGCTAAATTTGGCAACTCCGGTCAGGTCAGATGAAGCACCGGTTAGTTTGGGAGTGATTGACGTGTCTTAGGAAGGCACACCGCTCAGCACGTAGAATGTTCCCGAATCCAGAGCTCAGATACAGCCCTGGAGGGGTGAGCATGACCATGAACCCGCAAAGCCAGACCAGGGCACTTGATAGCCTGCTGGGCTCCAGGACTCTCTGTGCTGTTTCCTCCAAGTAACTTGATTTTATTTGTAACTAAACAGTCTGCAGCCAGGCAGGAGTGGTGGAGTCCATAAATGACCGGCTTCCATGAGGTCTGGATGACGTACCCAAACCCCATGGGTTCGCCAAGGAAAGCAGGTCAGGAGGCAGAGTCAGGGTTAAAACTCAGGCTACTCTGATTCCAGAAGCCTTGCTCCAGATACCTGGGGAGAGATGTCTCAGAGCCTGGGGCTAAGTGACCGTGTGAGATGCAGAAAATGAGTCCCTCTCACATGATGCTCTTTGAAAAATGGAGCACTTTGGTGGTGGATCTGTGTGGCTGTGTAATTGTTTGTAGCTTTTTCATGTCTCTTATGTAACTCCAGGTAACACCTGGTGGCCAGAGAAACGCTTGTTGCAATATCCAAAACGTCCAAGAAACGTTTACTAAGAGTTTTTGTCGGAACATATCTGTAACAATGAGATTTGCCCGATGGGGTGTCGTTCTGGTTGTGCTGGGTACAAAAGTCAGTGCTGCTCACCTAAGATTTAACACATTCGTACAAATAACAAATTGTTAGGTCTCTGAAAGAAAAATAGTCTGGTTTCTTACATGGGCTTACCCAGGTAGCCACTGGACCTGGCAATGCAAGGGTGGTTGAAAATTTTATGGCCAATGAACAACAGAGCATTTGAACATAGGAGGCAATGATGTGGGAAACAGAAGAAAATGGGACCTGTTGAAGGAGAATCCGGATGTCATCATTAGGATCCTACAAATGATCCCCCAGACAGGTTGAGGGAAAAATCTAGAATAAAAAACTAAAATTGAGAGAAGGCTGACTTACATCAAATAGTGATTTTAGCTCCAGGTTTTCAAATATTCTGTTTCATATCTCAAATCGAATTGAAGTTTCCACTTTATAGTTTCTGGTGAAAAGAATAACCGACCAGTCATGTTCCGCAGTGCAGCACACAAGCTCCTGCATCCGGAAGTCTGGTGTCTCACTCTCCTCTGTCGACCTGGACACCCTTGACTTAATGGGGCAGCTATTTTGTCTTCGAGGCAGAAGGACTTCACATCGTCTACATGTCCTTTGGCTGCTGTTCTTGGTGCAGTGGTTTCCAACAGTCATGTCTGGGAAACGTGAGGACGCTGGCGGTCCTGCCCATTCACTGAAGCCAACGCTGGTTCCAATGGCTGCCCAAGTCAGGGTGGTCTTCACGGTGTGACGGAGGACAGGACAAAACCCCCGTGATGTGCCTTGGACCCCCAGTGATCAATTTCACTATTCGAACACTTAGCCAGGAATTCTTTCATCTATTTCTTCCACAGATATTCCCTAAGCACCTACTAGGTGCCATGCCTGTGTCAGGCACTAGGAAATGAGGAAGAAGACAGGCCTTTAACCAGCCTCCTAAGAGCTGGATGTTTGTCAGAGAAGACAGACGGTTATTGGTAAACAAACGACAGTAAAGGGAAACCATGAGGCTCTGCATTGGGTGGGAGGGGGGGGGTTCTGTTAGAATCTGGTGGCCAGAGACAGCTTGCTGCTGGAACTCCAGGATTTGAAACATCTCTGAAAGGCTTTGGATCCATCTCTGCGCTACACATGCTCTCCGAATTCTTTCCTCCTGAGTGGCAGCTGACACTTGACTTAGTGAAAAGCAGGTAACTGGCTGTTCGGTGAGGTGAAAGGTCACCCGCTCTTGGTTGCCTTCAGGCCTACAGCAAACCACCCTCGCTGATAAAATGGGTGCTGGCGGCAGTTACCGTAGGAACAGCTCACAGAGCTTTTCATCTTCGAGGCAGTATCCCGATGAGAAGGTAACTTTGTCTTTTATTCACCGGAAGGAGAGGGGGAATTTCACACTGCTTCTGTGGTACAGCTGCCCAAGGGGCCTCTTTCCTGCTTCCCTCAATTTCCCTTTGTCTCTGATTCTGAGAAAAAGCCCCCAGCTCCCCTACCTTTATTCTTCCGAAGAATTTTTCACCATTTTTATTTTATCACGGGTGTTCCAGGTTCAGAACCCTAACATTTTGGAAAACAAACTGTATTCAATGGCTGGAAAAGTCTGGGTCTTCCCAGATGAAAGGAACGGAGAGCCTTCATTGTTCAAGTCAATAACTCCTGAGCTTGGTCTCGGGACAGGATGTGCATTTCTCTCCAAACTCCGGAAAGCGCTTGAGGAACTTCTGACAAGCAGCAGGTGTGCACGAATCCCTTCAATTCTGGAGGACAGGCCCCCCCCCCCCGGGTGAGGGGTGCTTTCTGCAGTGCGTTAAGGGGGTTGAACATTTTCTTCTAACCCTACAGGCCAAATCAAGGAACTTTCCCCATTTCTCAGGCTCTTGTCACCTCCTCTCATCAGACAAAAAAGCTACTTTTTCTTGGAATTCTGGTGATGGTCCACGCTCCTCAACAATTTTGACCGTTTTCAGCTGCTGCTGCTGCTGCTTCTACAAGGCAGGAAAATGGAAACTCTCACAAGCAGCTCCCCCCCAGCCAGCTGCAACACACATATGTACACACACATTCACACACGCACACAACACACATATGCGCACACTCACACGTGCACGCATACACTCAGCACACGTGCACACTTGTGCACACACGCACGCGCTCAGCACACGCACACACTCAATACACATAGGCGCACACTCACATGCACACATATAGGCGCACACATATACATGCAGACACACACACAGAGCCTGATGTAATGAAAATCCCAAGGCTTCTCGCAAGCAAGGAGGGATCTCAGGTCACGGGCTTACTTTAAAACATGAACGACTGTAATTTGTAGTATCTTGTACACAGCGAAGAAACGTTTTTTTATTTTTAAATCTTCAAATATCTTCCTCCCAGCAAACTCCAAACAATGTCATTTTTCTCTCTTCACCGTGGGGCCAGCAGAACCAACATCACAACCATTTCACAGTTGGGGAAACTTGCCCAGAAGCTGGTGGCTTACCCTGGTGCTGTGTTGGTGGTAGTGTCAGGATCCGGGTTTCTAACCCAGTGGTCGGTTCCAGCAGGATCTGCGGCTTCCCTCGGTGTTAAGTTATGCTTTATTTGGGGAGACGTTCAAGTTCCCCAATACCACATGATTTTAGAAATCTAGACCAAAGAGCTCACCAGGCCATTTATTGTTTTGACCTCTTGAATTCCAAGCCTCTTGTTTTTTTATTCGGTCACAGAATCCAGGTGTTTCAGGGCTGGAGTTCAACCTAGGATTCAGATACTGTAACTCTCTGAGTCCCATCACTGAGATCTTCCAAAAACTATGACAGGAAATGTTTGTTGGGGGGAGGACTTAGAGTGACGTGCGGATTTCTGTGCTGGACAACTTTTGTGCTTTTCCACGCTGTGAAGTCTTGGCCTCAGCACACAAGCCACCCCGTGGAACTACTGTGTCATGCTCATGACTAGCTGTTTTTTTTCCCCCCCTAAATTAGTGATTCATAATTTATATTGGTCTTGCGAATACACATTCTCAGATTGTGGTGACATCCACAAACCATTTGACTGAATTCAGTAAAAATAAAGGAAAAGAAACCCCAAAGGACGAAAAGGACAGCTGAACTCCATCAAGCGCTGATCTGTGTGGACGTGATCACAGAGAGCTACTTTGTGCTTCCCCCTTTCTGGCCATCATTTCAATGTCATAAAGACCAGTGATTTAATTATCCAAGTGGACCCTTGTGTCCCATCTCTTTGCCCTACAAAATGTGCTTGTCATGAAAGGGCACTTAGTTTTTAGCACGATTAAAATACTAAACACTTGAACGAAACATTTTCCTGAGGGTTTATCTCTTACAAAAAAAATTCAGTTTCCTAGACACTGGAGCGCCTGTTTCATTAACGATCATAAGTAGTTTACAATTTAAGAAGAAAAGGTAGTGACTTACTCTGGCTTTGAAAGGGTTTTGCGCTGCAGCTTGTTATTGGCTGTGGGTCGCTGAGGTCAAAGGTCAGAACTTGGCAGATGCTGGTGGTGAAGCTCTCGGCCTCTGCCTCCTGGTTTGTGGACGTGACGGTGCAGGAAGGGAGAAGGGGACGGGTGGTGACCCGCGAGTGACCAGACCTCTCTGCCCAAGGATGGCTGTCCCTCCCCTTTCACCGAAGCTTCCAGGAGTGTGCATTTTGATTTTAGGGCAAGGGTTTCATTTACTCACGGGGCACAGAGGAGGACCCCAAACTCTGGACCGCTGTCTGGAAGCTCTGATGCTGTGCAGCCCTGAGGGCACGCTTCACCTTTTCTGGAGAGAAAGTTGTCTTTCGTGCCACCTTGCTGGGCAATTTGTGAAAGACAAAAATAAGCAAGGCTGCTAACTTCTCCGCGCCGTCCGGCGGCAGCTGGAAGTTTCCCCGCCAGAGGGTGGGGCGCCCGACGGGGCTTTGAAGACACTCTCGCGAGAGGCGTCGGGCCGCACGGGGGGGGGCTGCGCCTCCAGTCGGGGCCCGTCTCTCTGCTTGTGTTTCTCTTTCATCCCCGGGGTATCTTCTCCCTGCAGTGTGGACGGAGGCCACTGCCCACAATGAGCCCCTTGTCTCCCCCGAGGGCTCCCTCCCAGCTCCAGGTGACGGGAGGGGCTTTACCCTCAGTTCAAGGGCAGCAAAACTCAACACTCGCCCAGAGAAACCGCTGAACTCGAAATCAGTTATCAGACACTCTCCTCTCCGGCGATAAAAGGATGGAGAGGAGCCGCCTCGCCTCTCACTAAATAACCGTGGAAAACTGCAGAGAAGGCGCTGACTTTTCTTTCCCTCTCCCAGGTTTACAGCTCAAGGCTCAGATCTTGGTAAAGATCCACCAGGTGAAATTTCGTTTTCCTGGGCTGATTGGTGAACTTCCTGAAAGTCTAAACAAGGATGACTATTTTTTCAGAATGTTCTAAAGTTTTAAAAAAGTTCAGCTTGATAATTTACAAAGAGGGACAACTCAGACAGCCTGCTGTTTCTGGGATCACACGCGCACTGCTCCATGAGCCCTGACCTCACCCCGATATTAGCTCCGGGGGCATTGGCTTCCTTCCCACATCTGGCTCAGCATCTCCCCTGACCCTCAGCCTCCTCCTTCCACTTTCCTTTCACGCTCCAGGGGCCTCTCGAGCTGTCACGTGCGGTGGCTCCTGAACCCGTGCCCATGGTGCTGAGTCATAAGGACACAGGTAGCAGATCCAAGGACCCCGTGACACCCGTACTTGCAGCGGACAATTTTCAGGAACTTGAATTTTAAGGCTAATAAAAAATAGAGTAAGAATCTTTAAAATAATACAGTAGCGTCAATAATTTGTGTATTTCCTGCTAACTGTGTCTGATGATTTGGGGTCCGTGTTGAACCGGGGCTGAGCCTAGGAGCGTGTGTCCAGAAGGTCACCCCAAAGAAGGGACCTCCAGGCTGAGATGTGAAGGGAGGCTGAGGGTTCACTGGGCGAGGCTCGGGAAGAACAGGGCAGGGCCTGGGGGTGGAGGGGGCACCGCCCATCCGAGGACCCAGAGGACACACGGGAGGGATGCGGAGAGGCTGGGAGTAGTCGCCTTGAGGAGGAGCCTGATCCCTCAGGGCCCTGGAGGCCCCAGGAAGGAGTCTGAACTTGGTCCTCAGAGCACAAAGGAGTCTGTGCCTGGTCTCAGTTCCCAGCTTGGAGCCCCAGGTTACTAGATAAAGGAGTACTGGACAAGTGTTCTTCCTGCGTGAACACAGGAAGGGGGGTGGTATCCCTTTGAAGTTTACCTAACGGGGTGAGGGCCGGCGGACAGTTTGGTGTCCTGAGGTCTCAGACACACCACACACTCAGCGTTCAAATCGGTGCTTCAGTTGGGCGTGGAAATAAACGGACTGACGCACAGACTTGACTGGGGCCGAGGCCCCACTGCCTCTGGTTCCTGGTCTCGGCCGCAAGCAGCTCAGGGTCTGGGCTGGGGTGTCCCAAGAGGTCCTACGCGCTCTGGATTGCGATGTTTGAGTGATAAATGGTAACGGCTTCACGCAGGAATGTCAGGAAAGTTTGCGTAGATGTTGACTTTTTTCAAGAAATGTTAGAACCTGAGTAGAAGGGATTTTTTCGAAGGCTGCTGGGTTTTAAAAAGCAAGGAGATGGGGCCTCCCTGGTGGCGCAGTGGTCGAGAGTCCGCCTGCCGATGCGGGGGATGCGGGTTCGTGCCCCGGTCCGGGAGGATCCCACGTGCCGCGGAGCGGCTGGGCCCGTGAGCCGTGGCCGCTGAGCCTGCGCGTCCGGAGCCTGTGCTCCGCAATGGGAGACGCCACGACAGTGAGAGGCCCGCATACCGCAAAAAAGTAAAAATAAAAATTAAAAAAAGCAAGGAGATGAAGAATGTCCTGTGCGTGGACACAAATTAAAGATACATGAACAGTACATATAAACCACGTAAGGGGCTCTAACATACGCAAAGAAAGCATTTTAAAAACACTTTTTGGAACAAGAATTTCTGAGCCATAGAACTTTCATGCAGTTCTGCACCCAAAAGGCATGTCTTTTTTTTTTTTTTTTAACCAGCATTATGTGACAATCTTTATTTCGACAAATAAGTGCACTATAAAAAAATTTGACCTGAAATGTAAAAAAAAGCAGCTAAAAATAAATATGTTTACACATTATTGTAGAAATAATACAAAAGAGTGTTAAAATTCTCAGTGAGGAAAAACCAAAACATGTCCAATTGTGTAAAGGCTCTTCCCTTGCCAGAAATGGGAATAAAACTGAGGACCCAGTTTGGTTTCACTGCTGAAAAATGTACCAAATAACTTAGAAAAACCAGTCGAGGTCAAACGTGGTTTGACCCAATGTTGAGTCTCCAGTGTCGGAAACAAAAGATTTGTTTTTTTCCGGCATCAGAGAAATCAGATCAGAATCCCAGCCACACAGCGGGTCCAGGACCTGCACGTGTCAACCTGAGCGGTTCTTATGGGAAGGGGAGGGGCGAGCTGAGACGGAGTGTGGACCAGCCCCTTCGAGGGGAGGGGCCACGAAGACCCACGCCCCCCAAACCGGAAGAAAAGCCAACGGCCCAAAGGACAGGGCAACGATGAAATAGTAACCTTCTCCTACGGGTGGTTTCCAGATCCAAGTCCATCTGTGAAGAGTCAGATGGAGGGTTGAATGTGCTGAAATGTGTTTGGACTGCAAATCGGTACCAGTAATCGTCTGGAATTGTCAGCCTCGATTACCTGGGTCGTCTCCTCAATTTTCTGCCCCCCTTTTCAGGACAGGTCTATCTGAGCAGCTCATTCAGGGTTCGTACGGCCTCACCGTCACCAGGAACAATACTGAAATGCCTCTGTTAAGCCAAGAGGAAACGGTCTGATGCCATCCTTCTCTGCTGAGGTTCGGAAACCAAACGCGATAGGTTAAGTGGTAGAAGATACACACATGGTTGTATAATAAGCAGCAGATTGTTAGAAGCGCGTGGGGTAAACATTTAACGTATGCGCCCAGGCCGAGGGTCAGGTCAGACACCTCTGGAGTGGGTCCAGTTGCAGGGTCGTTGTGTTTGGCCAAGGGTGGGGTTAACGTAATTGCCATCTTCTGAGCAGCCTGGGAGGAAGCCGGAGGAAGCGTGCTCTCAGGAGGCTACTGTGGTAGCGCGTGGGCCAGTGCCCTGAGCGGAACTTGCGTCTCTAGGATGCGAGCTTCTCCTCTTGCGAGGGAACCTCGCCAGGTCCACTTGAGGGAAACACGGAGGCTACGCGGGTGGGTGCGTGTCTCTCCGGCGGTTCCTGTGTTTGGGGTCACAGGTCTCTTAGAGAAACTAATAGAAACAATGATTGTCTCTTCGGAAGACACACGTGCCGAACATGGACACGCACGTCTGCGCGTCTAATTCGGGGACTCGGCAGTGCGTGGTGCGGTCTGTGCGGGCAGCTGCTCTGCCTGCAGCCAGCGTCATACCCCGCGCGTAGGAGAGGCTCAACTGTGTCCACTAAACAGGTAGAGTGAATTCAGCAAAACAGAGGTCTACTGAAGGCCTCCACGTGTCAGGAACAGGTCAGGTGAGATGGTCCACAGCTGATACGGTGATACACGAGGTGGTGACGAGTACCAAGGGGGAACGAAGCAGGAGAGGGGCCTGGGCAGCCCGGGGGCGTGGGCGGGACGGCCACTGTAAGTGGTGGCTGGAGAGAACCGCTCTGCGAAGGTGACCCCCGAGGACGGGCCTGCGGGAAGTGAGGACACGGCCCTCGGCGCCTCGTGAGCGGCTGGATGGAGGCGGGGGACAGGAGCTGGGGTTTGCTGGGCGACCGCGTGATGGGCTCTGCCACAGCCACCAAAGGCACCAGCCAGCGCCCCAGGGAGCCTCCACCCAGAGTTCCAGACGGGGGTGCCTGGGAGTGGGGGTGCGTGGAAGCATCGCCAAACCTCTAGGCCTAGTGAGTCCTGCAAACAAGCTCAACTTCGGAAATAAATAGCAGCGGACGTGGCCTGTCGCCTTGGAGGTGTTTTTGATTCCTTGGGACAGCCTCAGACGGACGAGCGAAGAGGATGCAGCACCAGATTCAGGAATCGTGCGCTCGGTTGACCGCGTCAGCTGCCCCGCCTGTTTTGCTCCTTGACTTTCTCTCAGCTGCAGTGGAAAATGGACAACGTTTGGGAAATCTGTGTCATGTTAGCGATTGTAAAGAGAGACGCGTGGATCAGGATGAACCCTGGGTAATCAACTCGGGAAATATTTAGCAGTAAAGTTAGTTTCACCTAACTCACCTAACTCTAATATGTTTGCATTTCCTTTTTACTTCTGGAACAGAATCATTTGAAAAGCTTGCATGGGCACTTTGGAACGCCGCTAGAACTAGAAGAAAGGACTTCAATATCAGGATGCTTTGTCGTATTACTGGCAAATCTTGGGCGTGTCAGAAATAATGTATAAAGGTGTTTTCCTAAGAGCTTTACACCCGTGACCCACAACTTTCAACATCATTGGCTGAGACATGACGCCAAGGACTGAATCCAAACAAATTGCATTTGACACGAGTTTTACGGAGAAGAGGCATAGAGACAAAATGCTCAAGCCCTATGTACTTTAATACTTAAAACAGTGTATTGTCTAAAAAAGAAAATGAATGTTTGGCTGTCTTTGCTAAGTGTAGGTTTCTAGTGAAGTGTTTATTTAAGAAATAGTTATCAAGCACCTACAGTGTAGAAGTTTCTGTTTAGATACTGATGTATGAGGAAGTTGCTTAGATGACTTTTTAAGAGTTTCTTTGAGAGTCCTTTTCCCCATGTATAACTCCATCTCATTTTTAAAAGCAAAGCTGCAATCGTGATACTCTCATTCACTGACTCAGGGGTTTCCAGACTTTCTTGGTTCCCGGCACCCTTAGAGTTTCACTCATTTTTTCACGGCACACTCCTCTGGGCCCAAAGAAATGCCTGACGGTTCTGTTTGCTAAGTAGTTAGGTCCAAATAACCTAAGTATTTAGGTCCTAAAAGTAGCCGTTTGCAAAAATACTGCACATAAATCGCAAGAAGGAAAAATTCTTTTATTTCATTCTTAAACAGCCCCAGTTAGCTGCTAATGGCACTGTGCAGCCTCTCAGACTTGGAATCACACTGGCCTCTACCAGTCTTATTTCCTATCTGTGTGGATTTTCATAGTGTACTTGCTTTTTTATCTCCGCAGTTGAAACCCAGCTTCGCAAAGATACAACACGTTGAAAGAAACGTGGTGTGACTTCACGCTGAAACTGTGAACTCCCCCTTGGACTGGAGGTTTATGCAGCGTCCAAACAGGTCAGTACCGCCCTGTGTTTCTTCCTCAAAAAATTAAATCTCCCACGATGTCCCTGATGATATTGGCATCTTGGGGAACGACGTTTGGGAACCATGTGCTTACATTTGTTCTACTTACGTCTAACGGAGCATTTCTTTAATGTGTGATTCAATGTAACAACTTCTGAAGCAATAATAATACCGAAGGCTACGTTCCACTAGGACAGCATCTCCGGGGCACTGTTGGGAAAGCCAGGTGTCTCCTGGCAGGGCTGTTCCACAGAACTTTCTGTGAGGGTGCATTGTTCTCCGTGTGTGCCCTCCAGGACCACGGGCCTGCTCATTGCAGCCCCCCAGAACTTGAAACGTGCACGTTGTGACTGAAGAACAGAAGTTGTGTTTTACTGACCTTAATTAAATAATTAATTGATTTTTATTTCTTTTTAAAAATCCCTTTATGTTATTGGTTTTATTTTTATTAGAGTGTAGTTGACTTACAGTGTTGTGTTAGTTTCTGCTGTACAGCAAAGTGAATCAGTTAGACATATACGTATAGGCACTCTTTTTTTAGGTTCCTTTCCCCTATAGGCCACAACAGAGTATCGAGTGGAGTTCCCTGTGCTCTACAGTAGGTCCTTATTAGTTTTCTATTTTATATATAGTAGTGTGCATATGTCGATCCCAATCTCCCAATTCATCCCTCCACCCCTCCACCCTCTGGTAGCCATAAGTTTGTTTTCTGCATCTGTGACTCTCAGCCATAGAAAAGAATGAAATAACGCCATTTGCAGCAACATGGATGCAATTAGAGATCATCACACTAAGTGAAGTAAGTCAGAAAGAGAAAGACAGAGATCATATATCGCTTATATGTGGAATCTAAAAAATGATAGAAATGAACTTATTTACAAAACAAAGAGTCACAGACGTAGAAGACTGATTAATTTAAATTTAAATAATCACACATAGCTGGTGGCTAAGATATTGGACACTGCAGTGAAACTGTCTCAGGCTTTAGTTTCTTGGTACGATGTAAGGTGAAATATGTCCTACCTTAAAGATATTTTATTTATATTAAATTCATAAAGTTATTGCTGAATGAACCAAGGTTGCATTTATTTATTATATGCATTCAGAATGCATGTGTGAAAGCTGGCATTGGGCTCACTGAGAATCACTGAAAAAGGCAATCATTTTAATTCTTGTAGGATTTAGGAAGATGTAACCAGAGTCATCTACCACGTACAAAGGGGGATCGCACCCCTTGCTTCTTCTTGGCTGTTTCCATAACCTGGCTTTAAATCTGAAAACCTTACTAGGTTTACCCTAGAGTTTAGATAGACATACCTTGGCATGTTCACAGAATTACTGATCATTGCTTTTTTTAAAACTTTTTTAAAAAATAAATTTATTCATTTTTGGCTGCACTGGGTCTTTGTTGCTGCGCGTGGGCTTTCTGCAGTTGCTGTGAGCGGGGGCTACTCTTCGTTGTGGTGCATGAGCTTCTCACTGTGGTGGCTTCTCTTGTTGCGGAGCACGGGCTCTAGGCGAGCGGGCTTCAGTAGTTGTGGCTCACGGGCTCTAGAGTGCAGGCTCAGTAGTTGTGGCGCACAGGCTTAGTTACTCCGTGGCGTGTGGGATCTTCCTGGACCCGGGCTCGAACCCGTGTCCCCTGCATTAGCAGGCGGATTCTGAACCACTGCGCCACCAGGGAAGTCCTGATAATTGCTCTTATTGAGGAATGTTCACGTTTAAATTTTTAATTCTTAATTTTTGTTCTGCCTTATACTTGTAGAATTACGTTTGGAATATGTCACTTTTTTCTCCTTCGTGGGCTCTTTGGAGTCTTTCATCTTATATTTTGACTTGTGTGTGTTTTGCTTCTTTTCTTTTGACCTTCTCTCTCTCTTGTGCCTTCCTACCCGGCCCCTGCCTGCCCCGTCGCCACCCCTGAACAGTCATAGTTGTCTACTGCTAGGTAAAACAAAACAAAACACAAAACTTAACTTTTTAAAGCAATACCGTTTCACGACTTCTCATGATTCTGGGGTTCTCTGGGGCTCTGCTGGTCCCTCGATTCTGCGCCACCCCCCATCCTGCTGAGGGCTCAGTCGGCCTCTTACCCTCTGAGGCTTCTCTCCAACCCTGGGAGCCAGTGTTTCAAAATCCAGCCGAGTTTCTTACCTGGTGGCTAAGTTCTAACGTTGCAAAGCAGAAGCTGCCAGATCTTCCTAACACATAGTCCCAGGACAGGTGCAGTGTCACCTCCACCCTTCCCTTTGGTTGTGAGAAGTCAAAAGGCCAGCTCAGCATCAGGGGGCCGGGCAGTGGATCCCACCTCTTGCTGGGAGGCTACAGAGATTATAACCAGCTTCGGTCCCTCACAACAGCTAAGCCACTTTTCTTTTCTTTTCTGTTCATTAATACTTGGAGGTTTGGTGAGATCCATTTGTCGGACAGAGGGAGAGACTGAATGTTAATTTAGAAGTGAAGGACTATTTATAACCCTACAAACCTACCAAGAAAGAAAAGGAAAAGGGAGAAAATTCTCAGATAAGGATGACTATTACATTAGATAATCTGAACTTAAAATTTCTGGTTGTATGCAATTCACATCCCAATTTGTTCCCTTCTTTTTGTGTATCCACGGCTCATTTCCTACTGTCAGACAGACTCCTAACATATAAACGGGGAACGCTTCTCTACTTCAAGTAACAGAAAAGCGCATTAGAGTGACTTAAATGAATAGGGGCTTTTCTCATGAAACAAGAGCCCGGAGGTCAGTGGCTGCTGGCATTTGGTCAGCAGCTCAGTGACATTAGGGCCAGTGATGAGTTAATTTCTGTGGCCTTTCTGCTCCTGGCTGCCAGAAGGCTGCTGCACATTCGGCCACCGTGTCCACATCCTGGCGGAAGGAAGGGATGGAGTCAGGGAGAGGGCTAGGACCCACCCGCAAAGCACAAGCACCCCCAGGACGCAGGGGAGACCAGGCTTCTGTCTCACCCAGCTGACCGTCGTCGCAGGGCCCCTCCCAGCTGGGACGAGGTTTCAGAGGAGGAAGGGTTATGAACGGAGGTGGGGCGTACAGGCCACCGCCTGGGGACGGCCCCAGCGACGCCGCGTCCCGGCGCTCAGGGCGACGTGGCCCCTTTCTGCCCAGTGTGCAGTGGACCGAGTGAGCGGCCACTAGTGGGCGGGCCGTGGACACAGGAACGCAGGCCACCTCTGATTCGGTTCAGGGGAGCCCGAGCCCCCAGCCTCAGGGGCTCCGCTTCAGAATGGCGTGACGTGGGCCAGTGGTTGCCGCCGTGAAGGCAAGCCTGTGAAGAGGCTCCCTCTTGGACGTGGGCCTGCTGGGGTCTGCCGGCCACCGCACGAGGGGCCTGGGGTGCTCCCTTCAGCCCCGCTCGAGCCTTCTGGTGCCTGCGGTGCTGGCCACCAGCCTGGCCGCAGCCTCAGGAGGGGACGTGGGCCAGACACACCCGCGGAGCCCCATCAGACCCCCCCATGTCCAGAAACTGTCACGCAGTAAAAGTTTGCTGTCCTAAGTGGCCGAGTTTTAGGCTGACATGTCACACACACAACAATAGAGTTAAGACATCAGCCGTGTCAGTTACACCTGTACGTGATAATATTAAAAAAAAATAAAACCCCCAAATCTTCTGGATGAGAAGCTAATCAGCAGTTTCCTGAAAGCTTAGGTAAATTAAGTACACGGATTCTCTTTGCCCTCCAAGTTACTTATCTCTTCAAAGAATACTAGCCTAATAAAGCATCGGATAAAGTTTATGGAAATTACGTTGTTCTAGGAATGCTGGCTTAAATGTCTCGTGGGTGTGTTCTAACGCAGCTGTCCACGCCCAGATCCTGGTTTCTTTATTTGCAAGACTGAGTCTTCAGGAGGCTTTCTTGTGGACCACTGGCCGTCAGTTCTAAGCGTTTTTTGTTTTTTTTTTTTTTTTTTTTTTTTTTTTTTTGCGGTACGCGGGCCTCTCACTGCTGTGGCCCCTCCCGTTGCGGAGCACAGGCTCCGGACGCGCAGGCGCAGCGGCCACGGCTCACGGGCCCAGCCGCTCCGCGGCACGTGGGATCTTCCCGGACCGGGGCACGAACCCGCGTCCCCTGCATCGGCAGGCGGACTCTCAACCACTGCGCCACCAGGGAAGCCCTAAGCGGTATTTTTGATGTTTGCACGTACTTGATGAGTGACCGGGTCCTGAGAGAGGCTGACAGTCCCACGGGGCTGATTCCATTCCACTAGTTTCCAATCGTCCGTCTGTCTGCCCTCACGCCGTTGTCCACGGCGCTTGGCGCGCGCGTGAGCTTTTCGGGGCTAATGACGAAAGAGGATGTGAACTCGAAACAGCACATATCTGCTAGTTAACAGTGGCTGGATGCATGGAGACTGTCTCTGGTGCCGTGACCATCCTCTCTCCCGCCAAACGGTTTTGTCCCGTGGAGCAACGTGCAGGGCTCGCTTTCCATCCTGGAAACATTCCCTGCTAAGCAGATTTGGTCTCATCGTTCTTATTTCTCACGTGGCAAACGTTTTTTCTCCTACCAACGTGCGTCTCTGTGTGCATATGCATAAAATGAGGCGTCGGCCAGAAATGGAGATGGGCTTGTGCGCACGGGCTGCCTCTGCTAGTGCTAATGTGTCTGCATCTGTCTGGCCTCACCCTGGGTTACTGGGACTCTACCCGGAGACAACATCTCAGATTCATTATAATGTGAGGGACGTAGGAGTCCCTCAAGACATGCTCCCAGAAGATTATGACTTTCCAGTCTTTGTTCTGTGGCGATCAACATAGAATCAGCCGAGGTAATTTTACCACGTTTATAATTAACTACTCAGAAAAAGGAAAGAATTAGAATATATACATTCTGATAGAATTTCATGCAGCCAGGTAGATGCCGATATAACGTTTCCCTTTTCTCAACGTAGAATGGCCCCAAAGAGTAATTTCACTAGGCCATAAAGCTCCTCTTTCTTTTTAAGCGAATATGGTTTCTTTTCCAATAGATAAGAAAAGACATTCAGCGGCGTCAGGTTATGTGAGGTGAGGAAGTCAGGGGAGGCTAAAAGGACAGACGGTACCCAGTGAACACAGCTGGATGGCCCAGGTGCTGCTGGCACCGCCTTTATCTGGCGTGTGATAGCAGGACACAGGGCGGGCTGAAATCGCTTTTTCAGGATTGAACAAGGACATTCTCATCGCTGTCCTCAGGTCATTGGAGGTTCTGTTTATTTTCTGCCTCTTCCCCCCTTGACACTTATTTCTAGTTTCCAAGGAAGATGTTCCCCCTCCTCCAAGGTGGTGGTCAGTACACAAAGAATTGCCTGTCTGGCACATGTGACTATTTTTCACATGATCATTATCATAGTAACTGTTATTTACCACGTTAAAGATACTCCCGTTCAGATGCTTTGACTATTACGAACCCTCGTCATTTTTAAGCCCGTGA
The DNA here is from genome assembly GCF_026419965.1 of Kogia breviceps. Lineage (NCBI taxonomy): Eukaryota > Metazoa > Chordata > Mammalia > Artiodactyla > Physeteridae > Kogia > Kogia breviceps. The sequence goes on from NC_081325.1 coordinate 3,310,767, forward strand.
CTTATCCCAAATGACATGTTAGGTCGACTGGAGTCTTTAGTGACTATTGGAGAAATAAAACAGAGCAAAAAGAAAAAAACACTCCACAAACCCATAACCACAGAAGAAAACTCCAGTGTCCTGTGCTGGGGTTTCAATGTAGGATAAAGTAAATTCACACAGAGTTGCTAAAATCCAGCTTCACCTCCAGGAATGGTTAACACCCTAGCTGTCTATGAGGTTGGAGGAGAAGGAGTTTGGCTCCTATAGTGATATTTAGTTGCTCTAATGCTCAGTCCTTGGGTCATTATTTAGATATTTTGTAAATACACATCATCATCATCATTTCTCTAGTATTTGTTTATTTGTGGCATGAAAATAGTAATTTGAAACTTTATACAGTATCATCTAATAATTAATCCAGGATCTGAAAACATTTCTACCTAGTGTTTTACATGAATTTTTTTTTTTTTTTTTGCGCTACGCGGGCCTCTCACTGCTGCGGCCTCTCCCGCTGCGGAGCACAGGCTCCGGACGCGCAGGCTCGGCGGCCACGGCTCACGGGCCCAGCCGCTCCGCGGCACGTGGGATCCTCCCGGACCGGGGCACGAACCCGCGTCCCCCGCATCGGCGGGCGGACTCCCAACCACTGCACCACCAGGGAAGCCCTCCATGAAATCTTTTTTTTAAAAAGAGAAATTCGATTGCTTTAAAAAAAATCTGCAGCCCCTGCAGCTGCATCAATTGCTTTTTGTGACATGAATGTTCAATTCATTCAGATCTCCTGGAAAAAGAGACCTTACACGGGCAATGCTAATATCTCACCAATGTTGTAAAAACCTGCTAAAATTCATAATGCTTCAAGGAGGGTACTGTATTCATTTGATGTCATGTGCAGGTGGGAAAGCTAATTTTATAGGGCTTTTTTTTTTTTTAAACTTTCCTATCCCAGACCTCCCTTGGAATTTGGAAATATTATCTTATATGAGCTCCAAATTTTCTTTATTACAATAATATATTTTCTCATGTAAGTTGGTTTATTGGGTGGCACTAACTTTACCACTTTGAATGGAAGAATAAGACCCATCATCCTGTCACGTGACTTGTCATTCTACATCACCTGCTTCTAAGCATCCTTGGTCCCAAGGATGCTAGGGTTCTGGGGGCCACACGCCCTGGGGGCTGAGCTCCCTGAAATAGAAGCCGTGTTTGTCGTTTTTGTCACTAACATGACTTAGTATCGTGGCATCAGTCAGGTGTGGCCTTGCCAGATGGTAAACATGTAAAAAGAATACAGCTTCCTTCTGGCAGTAAAAGAGATTAGTTGATGGAAGTTAGCTCTGAAAAGATAGGGTTGGAGAATGAAATCAAAGGGTTTGTTTATAAGGGTCTAGAGATAATCTGCTATATTCATTATAAAGAGGGCTCAGCCTGTGGGATTTCAGTCCTGGTAAAATCATTTGGGGAAACCATGCGGCTCCTGGTTCCGTGCCTCAGACCTTTTCTGTGGAAGATGTCCGCGTGTGCTTCATAGAAAAATTCTCCCTGATAGGTGAGCGGATCTCTGATTCCTGGAAATTTTTAATTAAAAAAATTGAATAGATATATCTGCCTTCGGAAATTCATACTTTTATCTTGAACGTAGGGACGGTTTGTTATCATTGAGATAACCTACATGTTTTTGGTGTTCAAAATATATGCCATACTTAAGAGAATCTGATATTAAGAGAATCTGACCTATTATATTATGTTAAAGATGTCAACTATGTGATTAAGCTACTGATTTTAGACTTGAGATACTGGAATGTGTAAGAGAATCTGACTAAGCTCTAAAGTACTGGTTATAAATACTTTATAAGATGTGTAAGTTGAAAGGTTATGGAAAATTGGTTTTTTGCAGGCTAATTTTAATACTTTGAATATTAGCTTAAAAAATCTGGTGACTATAGATCAGGGTTTCTGGGCACAAAAAGCCCCCTTTCAACATGAAGACACTCACAGTGACACTTCGTATTGATGCGGAGACAGAAGTCCTGCCCATCGAGAAGTGCCATCTCTGCCTCCTTGCCCTGATGTCCCTGCACCAGGTAGAGCCATACCCGCCACCCAGGTCACCCCTCACCTGCAGCCACCTCTCCTGGGTCACTTTTTTTTTCTTTTAAATTATTTATTTATTTATTTTTGGCTGCGTTGGGTCTTCGCTGCTGCACGTGGGCTTTTCTCTAGTTGCGGCAAGCGGGGGCTACTCTTCATTGTGGTGCGCGGGCTTCTCATTGCGGTGGCTTCTCTTGTTGCAGAGCACGGGCTCTAGGCATGCGGGCTTCAGTAGATGTGGCGCATGGGCTCAGTAGTTGTGGCTCGCAGGCTCTAGGCATGTGGGCTTCAGTAGTTGTGGTGTGTGGGCTCAGTAGTTATGGCTCGCGGGCTCTAGAGTGCAGGCTCAGTAGTTGTGGCGCACGGGCTTAGTTGCTCTGCGGCGTGTGGGATCTTCCCAGACCAGGGCTCGAACCCGTGTCCCCTGCATTGGCAGGCGGATTCTTAACCACTGCACCGCCAGGGAAGCCCTTTCCTGGGTCGCCTTCTGTACTGTGTTGCCATCCTTTACTTCTCTATCTCTCATGTTACCCAGGAGCTTCCTAAGTATTTACTCCTATTTCTACCCAAGCCCCTACCAAAGCTGATGTTTTGTTTGTGTCTTTGTATGAGGCTCTCTGAGTCTAACAGACCCTGTACAGTGCTATACAACCTTGTTCTAGAACCCGGGAAGCGTTACCGTTGAGTTCAGGAGCTGAGACCACGTGGACCACAAGGAGCAGGTGGTCCCACAGCTCCCGGAGGTCCTGATCTACTGGCTCGGCCCGGGCCTCAGGAAGCAAGGTTTAAGAAAGTTCTAGAGGATTCCCGTGTGCAAAGTGCTGGGTTGCAGGGAGGTGATTAGAATCCGGAAGCAGTTTAAAAGCACCAGATTTTTAAAATGAATGCTCAGAATTCTGGTGAGCATGTAGGCAATGAGAAGAGCGAGAAAATGACGGCAATTTGGGGCAAAGACCCTTCCCCTGCACCCGCCCCCCATTCGGAACCTCTGCTAATGGCTCTGGAGCCTGTGAGTATCCGAAGCAGTGGAGGCCTTGGTTTCTGGGGGTCTCAGTGGAGAGAATGATCCTCGCCGGTGTTTCACCCCTGACCTGGGAACGTGTCTGGAAAACTGACAAGGAGCCCAGGCTGAGCGCTAGAAGCAGCAGATCGTGGCTTAGAGAGATATGGGGACCTTTGTGTCACCACAGCCCCCTGAGGCTGTGTAGAGGCCCTGGGCCTCCATGAGACCGAGGAAGAGCTGGACAGGCAGGTGGTGGCAGCAAGACGGGCAGATTCTCTGCATGTGCATGTGACCTAGAGGGAGGGACCACCCTGGATCCATCCCTTCGAGGACATGGCCTTGGCCCCTGGACTTGGCCGGAACACAGCCCTGCCCAAATTGAAGTCCACTCAATATACAGAGGGAGGAAGACCGGCCAGACCCCAGCCTGGAGGAAAAGCTAAAACCCGGTGGGAGAGATATTTAAGTTGAAGTAGTCAATTAAAAAGAGTACTTCACTGTCCAACCCTCAAAACACGATTTCCTAACTAAAGAGTTGATTGACAAATTAAAGATGAGGTGGTCACTGCTGAGACACAACTTTAAGAACCAGAAGGTCCGGTGGATGAATATCTCAAAACAGAGCACAATTATAGAGAGATGGAAAAATGGGGGAAAATGCATTTGGTGGAAATCCAGCCAGCTTTAAGAGTAAAACACTCCATCTCGGTGAGGAAATATTTGGTAACTTGTTTTCAGAAAATAGTGGAAATTATGAGAGATAACTGTTAATGGAATAGAAAAGGGTGGTAGAATTTACATATTAATTAGAGGAAAAAGAATAATTAGAGACAGACTAACAAAACCAAGTACAATTTTTTTTAGAAAGGAATAAATGACAATTTGAAATATTTAGTAGTTCTGAAGGAAGATGGAGTATATAATCAAGGATATTAGCCATTATGGTGGCAAATGGGCTAGATTTTGTACTATAACACAAACCCATTTATGTACAATTTGTAATAATCACACTTAAAATGAACGAACACAGAAACACTTGAACATAAGGGTCAGAAGAGAATAACCAAAAAACAAGGCACGAGGCAATATTAAACAAAATGAAACTCGTAAAACACTGACCAAAAAAGCCCTAAAAAGTGTAAAACAGGAAAGGCAATATGTTAATGTATAATATAATTAATGTCATAACACAGTAAAATAATAATTTGCATTTAATGTTAAGCATTCATGAGACCAAATAGGGAGACAGAGTAATCATGAAAAGAAACCAGTCTCAGACCTCAGAGCATCAAAAACAGCAGCTAACTGTTGGTGGGAATGTAAACTGATACAGCCACTATGGAGAACAGTATGGAGGTTCCTTAAAAAACTACAAATAGAACTACCATATGACCCAGCAATCCCACTACTGGGCACATACCCAGAGAAAACCATAATTCAAAAAGAGTCCTGTACCACAATGTTCATTGCAGCTCTATTTACAATAGCCAGGACATGGAAGCAACCTAAGTGTCCATCGACAGATGAATGGATAAAGAAGATGTGTTACATATATACAATGGAATATTACTCAGCCATAAAAAGAAATGAAGTTGAGTTATTTGTAGTGAGGTGGATGGACCTGGAGTCTGTCATACAGAGTGAAGTAAGTCAGAAAGAGAAAAACAAATGCCATATGCTAACACATATATACGGATTCTTAAAAAAAAAAAAAATGGTTCTGAAGAACCTAGGGGCAGGACAGGAATAAAGACACAGACGTAGAGAATGGACTTGAGGACACGGGGAGGGGGAAGGGTAAGCTGGGACAAAGTGAGAGAGTGGCATGGACATATATACACTACCAAACGTAAAACAGCTAGCTAGTGGGAAGCAGCCGCATAGCACAGGGAGATCAGCTCAGTGCTTTGTGACCCCCTAGAGGGGTGGGAGGGAGGGAGACGCAAGAGGGAGGAGATATGGGGATATATGTATACGTATAGCTGATTCACTTTGTTATAAAGCAGAAACTAACACACCATTGTAAAGCAATTATACTCCAATAAAGATGTTAAAAAAAAGCAGCTAATTATGCAAGACCAAAACTGTGCAAATGCTATATATGATGAGAGCATGTTTATAACAGGAAATTCGAATATATCTTTTTCAAGAATGGACAGATCTAGTAGACAAACAAAAAGTGAAGCCTGGAGAAATTGAATAACACAATCAACAAACAAAATTATAGTTGTAAATGTAAGCGCGCATCTCCCAAGTAGAGGTTATATGTTTCTTGTACGACTTTCACACAAAAGGTATTCATTCGTTAACCGTGGAGAAAAACTTAGTAGAGATTTTCAGGCCACAGAGTCTGTTAAGAGGTCGTTAAAAACATCTTACTGCTGGGCTTCCCTGGTGGCGCAGTGGTTGAGAATCCGCCTGCCGATGCAGGAGACACGGGTTCGTGCCCTGGTCCGGGAAGATCCCACATGCCGCGGAGCAACTAAGCCCGTGAGCCATGGCCGCTGAGCCTGTGCGTCCGGAGCCTGTGCTCCGCAACGGGAGAGGCCACAACAGTGAGAGGCCCGCATACCGCAAAAAAAAAACAAAAAACAAAAAACAAAAAAAAAACATCTTACTGCTTGAAAACTAAGAAACACTCCCATAACATCTTTGGATCAAACACAGAATAAAAAGTGAGATCACAAACTACCTAGAAAGCAACCAGGAGGAAACCTCATACCAAATGTGGTGGGCACAGCTGAACTCAGAACAACTTATAGCTCAAATCACTTTGTTATTAAGGAAGAAATACTCAATATAAAGGAATTAAGGAAAGATAATATCAAAAAAATCACCTGAAGGTATTAGAAAAGGAAAAACCAAATAAACCCAAGAAACCGGAAAGGGAGAATGACTAACGATCAAAGCTGAATTTAATGAAATAAAAAATGCACAGCAAAGAAATTCAGAAAAGGTAATTTAAACCAAAAACCTGTTTTTCTTAAAGACCAGCAAAATAGAGCTTCGCAAGTGTTCTGATTCATGAAAAAGAAAAAAAATAAAACTAAAAAAGTGAACACACTTTGACAGACCATTCATTACGTGGACTCAGCTTGAAAAAACAAATTATAAAGACAGAACTAAAATGGAGTGTAATTCCCACCAGGCAGGAGATGCTGACCAAGGAGGTTGTTTAAAATAGGAGAGACAAGCATTTTTGCTACTGACGAGCAGGTCTCTTAAAGACTTTTCTAGCTTATCATATGATGATTCATTGACTAAAACTAAACTTTAAAGTATCTTTAAACTTGGAAGATGAGGGAGTCAATTTGTTTATAGTGGTGACATTCGGTATAATGGTTATTGGTGAGCTACACGTGCAAGGACTATAGCCTGGGCAATCTGTAACCCAAGGCTATTAATGGCGCCACAATCCACAGTTTAATAATTTGCTTTCAATGTGTGTTTACATTTGAAAGTATTGCTAAGTTGGCAGAGAAGACTAATATCAGTCAAGACAGATCTAGAAAGCAGAAAACTGTCAAGTGTTTAGCGATATGCTAAGGGATTAAATACGTGGAATTTCTCTGATTTTGAACAATAGTAACAACATAACCTGGAACTAGAGAAAACAATCTTATGTCACGGGTCAAAGAAGCAATGGTTTCTGTTACTATATACAATGCTTTTTCAATATTTGATACTTATTCTATATGTGATGCTTATCCACCTAAAATGAAACTTGAGCTTGAAAATGGACAAAAATAAGAATAACTTGATATAAATGGAAAACAGCATTTAGGGAAAGAGCTAAAAAGTCTTGATACAACTTTTTTCTGTGCCTTTACACCTCTTCCATAGACATCTGAAGTCGCCATCTGAAAGAAAAGAGAACAGAACAACGCAAAAAACTTTTAAAGAAACACAGAGACACACATAGTAGTAAAGTAGTTCACCCATGTAAGCACTTTGACATTCTCTGTCCCATACGATCTCCTTAAAAACCCTGAAGAGCACGGCGGGTGTGCTTTTCCTTATACACGTGAAGGAACTAAGCTTCGTGTACACTGAATTGAGGAGGGCCACGTGCAGACCAGTGGCAACTGGAGACGCACTGTCGTTTGGACAATTCTTTCATCTCCTTGGTTAAATGTGTTCCTCAGCGTTTTATTCTTTGCATGCTATTTTAAATGGAATTATCTTACTAATTTCATTTTCAGATTGTTTATTCCTGGTGTACAGAAACATAAATTTTTGTGTGTGTTTATCTCGTATCCTGCGACTTTGCTGAAGTCATTTATTATCTTTGGTCATTTTTTTTTTGTGGATTCTTTGTAATTTTCTAGATGCAAAATTTTGTCATCCGTAAATAGAGTTAGTTTTAAACATCCTTTCCAGTTTGATGTCTTTTTTTCCTTGCCTAAATTCTCTGGTTAGGGCTTCCAGTACGATTACAAATAGCCATGGTGAAAAGTAGGCAACATTGTCTTGTTCCTAATTTAGGCACTGATTTTAGTCTTTCGCCACTGAATATGATCTCAGCTGATGTTTTTTCCTAAATGTTCTTTATCATGTTGAAGAGTTCTTGACTGTTCCTAGTTTGCTGAGTGTTTTTGTCGTGAGAGGGTAATGAAGACTGTCAAATGCTTTTTCCATAGCTACTGAGATGATTATTCGGAATATTGCACGGATTTTCTTAGGTTGAAACACCCTTGCATTCCTGGGATAAATTTGAGAAGCTTTGGCCAGTGTTTCTTCAAATATTCTTTCTTCCCCTCTCTGTCTCTCTTCTCCTTCTGGGCCTCCCATAATTCATACATTTTGGTATTTTTGATAGTGAGCCATAGGACCCTAAGGCTTTGTTCATATTTTTCCTTTTTCTTTTTCTTACTGCTTCTCAGACGGGGTAATTTCAGTCGAACTATCTTTAAGTTCACTGATTATCTCTTCTGCCTCTTTGAATCTGCTGTTGAATACCTCTAGTAAAATTTTAAATTTCCTCTGTTTTATTTTCAGCTCCAGAAGTTTTATTTCATTCTTTTTTATAATTTCTAGCTCTTTTTAAAATTTATGCTATATTTTTTTACTCACTCACTCACTTATTGTCCACCTGATTTCCTTCTGTTCTTTGTCTGTGGTTGCTTTCAGTTCTTTGAGCATTTTTAAGACAGTTTAGAGACTTTTTCTAGTAAGTCCAATGTTTGGGATGTTTTTGTTAATTTCTCTTTTTATTTTCCCTGTGAATGGGTCATACTTTCCTGCTTCTCTGTATGCTTTGTAATTTTTGTTGAGAACTGGATGTTTTGAATGCTGTGATGTGGTGACTAAAAATCGGATTCTACTTCCTCTCCAGGGGTTCCTGTTGTTACTTGAGAAAAGCTGCACTGTTGCTTTGTTTAGTGACTTTTCCAAACCATTTTTGAAAAGAGCATATTCTTTGTCACATGTGGTCACTGGAGTATCCGTTTTGTTATCTCTGCAGCCAATCAATGACTTCCCAGAGATTTCCTTAAATATGTGGGTCCAATAAGAAAAGAAACAACTGTACCGGTCGCTTTAAATTTCCAAGGACCAATGCAGGTGGAGAAGCCACTTGAGTCAGTGGGCATTGATAGAATGACCAGTCTCTGTGCTGGCCTCCTGGCTATCAAAAGCAAAGCTCGAAATGGACAATTCCTGTTTTTGGAGGACTCCCTAAGTTTTTAGTGAAAGATATCTTAACAAAATATATACTTTTAGTATGTAATAATAACTCTCCACAAGAGAGTTATTTTTGCTATTTTTATTTTCTGATTATTAACAGGGTTTAGAGGGAGCAATTCCTGATGTAGGTCTAATAGAAAACTAGTTTTAAAAGTCTCATAAGAGGGAGAACGTAGACATAATCTTGAATCAAACTCTCATTTTATATGATACCTAAAAATGGTAATTGAATAAGAATCCAATTTCATGTTTTGTTAAGTAAGAATTAATTCTGAATTAATTATAAGTATATCGTACATGTTAATATGTCAAAATCCTAAGTGTTTTGCATTAAATTCTTATAAATCTGAATTCATGGTAAAAGCCATGTTGTATAAAATTTAGCTCCTGTATTCATTAACTCTTTTAAGAAGCAAATGTTTCAGTTAAGGAGAAATGTTTCTGAGGCCATTATGCATCTCACATGTGTGTCTGGATTAATTTTGCGTTTGAAATATTTTATGCAACTGGATAAAACTTACATTAACCACAGATAATTAAAAAATAGTATAATATGAAAATTCACTTTAGGTGTGTATAGTTTTCTGCTCCGCTCTGTGCCAGTTGAAAAGTTTACAAAATTTTATGAGGAGAGAATTATATAGATGCATACATATATATGTGTATGTGTATCTTTAAAATTTTCCTTTCCGAGAGTAGAAAAGAAATGTTACCTTAAAGAAAATCGTAATTATCCCAAGGCTCTGGACATCTCTTTAAAGATCCTGCTGGGCAGTGAGGTTGATTGGGTGAGACCATCACGTGACACGAGCATCGGCTACAGGCCAAATCCGTCCTGATGGTGTTAACAGAGCGGGTGAATTATTTAACTGGGAGACTATGATTCTCAGCTTAGATACGAATTTTCTAGCTACTGAAACTATGTTTCATTCTCACTTTAAACACACCTGGCAAGAGAGACTCAGCATGAACAGACGTGTGCAGCTGTGACAGCTCCTTCTCTGAGAACCTCCACCTTTGTTTTCTCCTTTGAGAGGTGAATGTGGTTCCTAGAGTTCTTCTAAGGAGCCGTCGGCATTTTGCCTGGGTCGCCGTCCTTTTGAGGCCTGTTTTGCTCGCTGATCTGCCGTCTCTCAGCAAGTCTCTTCTTCCCCCCTTTCCCGTGCGTGGCATCCAGGACGGAGGCCCCGCAGCCTCAAGCCTCAGCCAGACTCTGCCCGGCGAATGTGCGCAGCTGCGACCGGGCGGGCGGGGACTTCGCAGCTGCTCCGCCGCGCAATGCAATGAGCACGGGAAACATTCCAGTGGGAAACTCATACTGCTTTAGGGAGAACTCACTGGGAGGGAAAACAGGTGAGACCCCATGATCTCATCCAGTGGAAACCAGGGCACCGCCCTGCCTTATCTTCGGATAGTTTCCTCCTGAACACACCGTGGTGTGACTTTTCCTCTTTTCTCCGATGTGGCTAGGGGTGTGTTTTCAATTCACTTGCACCGTGAGGTGCCAAAAGATGACTGCGGGAGTTTGTGATGTGTTTGCTTCAGAGCTTCCTGGGCTCCGTACGGAGCACTTTTGCTCGAGGAGAATTGGAGAGCACCCCCTCACCCCACAATAAAAAGAACGGAGTCACGCACTTGCTGCGACACAGATGAGCCTGGAGATGATCGTACTAAGTGAGGGAAGCGAGACAACGACAGATGTCGTGCGGTATCACTTATATGTGGAACCTGGAAAAAATACTGTCTGATACAGACGAACTTGTATACCAAACAGAAATCGATCCACAGACGTAGAAAATAAAGGGGAAAAGGGGGAGGGATAAATTAGGAGTTTGAGATGAACATATATACACTACTATATATAAAATAATCAACAAGGACCTACTGTATAGCACAGGGAACTCTACTCAATATTTTGTAATAACCTATAAGGGAAAAGAATCTGAAAAAGTATATATATATACACACACACACACACACACACATATATATGAACTGATCATTTTGTTGTACACCTGAAACTAACACAACATTGTAAATCAACTATACTTCAATAAAAAAATGAGCTCCAGGTCTCTTCTTAAAACTTTTATAAAGTGAAAAGTGAGTTTCAGTAGAGAGTCAACTGCACGGCGGGACTCAGGACGGGTGATGGATGGCCAAGCAGCCTCTCTCTCTCTCTCTCTTTCTTTCTTTCTTTCTTTCTCTTTTCCCTTCTTTCTCCTCTCACAGAGGAGAAAGTGTGTAGCCCGTCTGCGGGCCCACGGACCCCTTCCTCAAAGCATTTGTGCTACATTTATATATTTATTGGTTTCAGAAATCAGCAGAAGATTCTGATACGTGTTGAATGTGACTGAAAAGAAGCTGCCAAAATTGTGCCCCAAGAAGAACAAGGCTTTGTACTTCATCAGAGAGTCTGGTGGCTTTCATGAGCCAGACGGCAGCAGTGCTTATGAAGTGGTTTCACAAAGGTAAGTGACGCTCAGGGTCAGGGTCAGGATCAGGAACTGAGGAGGAGCTGGTGTTTGGGGCATGGAGGCCATCCCATCGCCTCTGCTCTGGAGCTAGGGATGCTCCGAGAGCCGCCAGGGCCAGACTGGGTGACTTCACAGCGGGTCACACAAGGTGGAGAGCTGCCTGAGACCGGCAGCGCAGATGCCCTGTGAGCTTTGGAGTGAATGGGGTGCAGGGAAGTGAGGCTCTCAGAGCCAGTCTGCATGAGCAGCTACCAGTCTTGGTGACTAGGCGATTCTACATGGCTCCTGTCTTGTTTTCTTGGAGCGAGTAGTCTGGTTATTTGGCTTGGTGTCAGTGTTATTTGTCACAGGGACAGGAAGGTATTTGGGGTTTATTTTCGAGACTGCGTTACCTTGCCGTATGGGCATCTCATGATGGCTTATCATGGTTATTACACTTACGTTATATGGCTTTTCCATGAGATCGTGAAAACATAATGGCACATTATTTTTTTATCATGATAAACATGTTGCTTCGTAGCAATTTTCTGGCAAATTTTAAGGTGAAATGGACAGTATTTTGGGTTTATTTTCGAGACTACGTTACCGTGCCGTATGGGCATCTCATGGCTTATCATGGTTATTACACTTACGTTATATGGCTTTTCCATGAGATCGTGAAAACATAATAGCACATTATTTTCTTATCACGATAAACATGTTGCTTCGTAGCAATTTTCTGGCAAATTTTAAGGTGAAATGGACAGTAGATCGACGAAACAAAACGATCTCAAAAGCTTCTCTCCTCAACTCCACCAGCCTCATGGAAAAGCCCTCTGATCACAGAATTACACAAATGGCCAAGAAGCTTGGCACTTGGGGGTGATGCTGGCGGGAGGGGCTGGCAGGATTTAGTAGTGAGACTAAATGCTGTGCTGGAGGGGAATGGACCACACTGACCCTTTGTGCAGGGTTATGCTTTGTCTGAGGTTGCTGTTTGCCCTATGGAAGGCCACCTGTGGAGGACTCAATGGAAGGCTTCCACTGGCCTCAGAGGTCATGGTATATTCACAGTAGTTTTTTTTTTTTTTTTTTTTTTTTTTTTTTTAATGTGTGTGTGTCATTGCACAAACGTTCAGATTTTGCGAACTCTGCTAAACCATATTATTTACTCAGGCATAGATAAAGACCATTCAGTTAACTAATCACGTTTAGCAAATGCTTCTTTTGCAGAGTACCTTACCAAGCCCTGCAAGATTCCTTGCAATTACGAAGACCATTTGTGGTTCCTGAAAGCCAGGCATAGCAGATTTAGTATTCCAAGGCAAAGACACTGTATATAAGCAAAGTAGGTTAATAACCCAGTTTATGTATTTAGATGTATTTTCAGAAGCACATATGATTTCTTTTCTCTTGACAAACTAGGACCTGTCCTGAGAAGCAGAAAGCCAGATGATGAGGGTCTAGAATCATGTCATACGAAGAGAGTCGGGAGAATTAGGCATTTTTAGCCTGGGGAAGAGAATACACAATGGAGGCAAGATAGCTGTCTTTAAACATTTGAGAAGCTGTCAGGTGCGAAAAGGATTAGACTGATTCTGTGAAACTCTAGAGGGCATAAATATGGTGGAAGTTTCAAGGAAGCAGTTTTGGGTCGAAAGAAATGTCTAACAATTTGAGTTACACATAAACAAGTGATGCGTTCTAAAACACTGCAGGGTGGTTTCAAGGAAGGAATTTCTCTGCACAATTGATCCATGGACACTCGGATTAGATATTTCTTAAGATACCTTTCTTTTATATTTAAAGATTTATTATTTATTTATTTTATTTAATTTTGGCTGCGTCGGATCTTAGTTGAGGCACGCGGGATCTTTCGTTGCTGCGCACAGGCCATTCATTGTGGTGCGCGAGCTTCTCTCTAGTTGCGGCGTGCAGGTTTTCTCTCCTCTAGTTAAGCCGCGTGAGCTCAGTAGTTGCGGCGCACGGGCTCAGTTGCCCCACGGCATGTGGGATCTCAGTTCCCTGACCAGGGATCAAATCCGTGTCCCCTGCATCGTGAGGCGGACTCCTTACCACTGGACCACCGGGGAAGTCCCTCTTAAGGTACCTTTCAACCCAACATTCTATGATTCTTGGACACTCAAATTCCACTTTGCACAAAGAGTTGGTTCTGTTGCTCACAATCGGTGTCAATAGCAAAGCCGCAGCTGTCCCAGTATCCAAATGTAAACAGGGCATAGTGGCCCTTTGACACAGTATCCAGTGAGCTCTCGTCCCCAGTCTACAGCCAAAGGCCTTCCTGGTGGGTTTAGGTTTCTGTTTTTGGCCCAGAACATCACAGCTGTGGTGGTCCAGGCTGGTCCTTCTGCCTGGAATTTCTCCGTTCTGCTTCCCTGTATCAACTGTGTAATCTCAATGCCACTGTCTCTCCTTCTGGGGAAACCGTGTCTGGTCAGCGGGGACCCCGCCACCCTTTGAAAAGCCCGCATAGCACCGTGCTCTGCCCTTTCGCGATTCCTCGCTCCCGCTGGAGTTCCTTTCTTCACGTTTGTCTTTCCTATCGGACTTGAACCTTGTGAGGGCCGAGGCAGGCCACAGACTCACGGCCGTATCGGCAGCATCTTAGCACGCCTCCAGGCACAAAGTTTCTCATTAGAAATACCTGCTAGGTGAAGGTTATCCTCGTGCATTTTGAGGTTCTCATGTATCCCGATAGCAAGTGTACTTTTGAAATGTCAAGAACTCGGGTGTTGTGTGTGGTACCAGAGTGCATCTCCGAGAGGGCTGTGGACGTTTAGGAATTGGAAAGCTTTTGAAGGTTTTTAAGAGTTTGGTATCCTTACAGTACTGTTACCAGCAGGGTTTCATTCCCAGGGAGATGCCTTCGGTGTTCTTGGGGCAGCTGGGCCCACAAGTCACCTCGACTCTCCACCCAAGAGCAACAGAAAGCACGGTCAGAATTGCCTGACTTGGGGGCCGAGTGAGCCTGGAAGGGAAAGAAGTGCTCATAGCGAGAAAAGGCAAGAATTTCAAGTGGTTTCCCTGAGCTTCTTGGGAGTTCGGGGACAAGAGAGCCTGGTTTTCTGAGCTGTGTGACTCCACACGACCAAACTCTTCCTCCCGTCCAGCCCGTCCTGTTTCTCCCGAGGAAGGCGTGGGCCCCGTGGCGGGCAGCCACACAGATGGAACGCACGGCCCAGGCTCGCGCACAATACCCTCAGGGCCGCCCGCTGACAGAGCAGCAAGTTACTTTACCCAGGGAAGAGGTGGTAATAACGGTTACGGCCCCTTTTGTAGCCATTGCCACTGTCCTAGGACTATCAGCCCAAAACATGGCTTTCGCAGTGAAAATGAGAGAAGGGATGGGCCCGGAGCCCCCACTGGGGCTGTGGCCCGAGGACACGCCAGGCCTGGTCTCACTTGGGGGTGGGACTGCAGATGCTTTTTCCCAGGCCTGAGGTTGTGTCTGTGCTGAGTCCTCCTTGCTCTCCGCTGGTCCTGGTCAAGTGTCAGCAAGCATTTCCTGAGAAATTGAGGGGGCCGCTGTGATGAGTAAGAATCTGCACTGATGGTCTTCGGGGGCTTCAAGGTACAAAGCCTGGGCCCGTGGGCCTCGGGGCCTTGTTTGGGGACACACAGATTAAACGTGTGACCTTAGTCCCATTAGCAAGATACGCAGGTCAGTAGAGCCTGCAGGTGTGTGCGTGTGTCTGAGTCCCGTAGGAAGCAACACGTTCTTGTCTTCCTGTAAAGCAGCGTATGGGAGGTGGAGCAGAGCTTCTTCCCAAGGCAGCGGTGCTGGGAGCAGGCCGGTGGCGGGGACTCGAGAACCGTGACGGGTGTGAGTGCCACGCGGCGCCGACGGCCTACGGCGGGGTAGGAGCCTGGCAAACAGCCTCTTGGATCCTGCAGCTTGAGGAGCAGTGCAGTCAAGTCAGAGAAGAGGAATAAATGAAAAGTGACCAGTGAGAAGACTGTCAAAATAATTATCTGCGAAAGAATAAGGAAGAGATCTGGCTTCTGGATGAGCAGCTGTCCTCCTGGAACCAGTGTCTCTGCTGGCACGTCTGTTTCTGATGTGACCCCGGCTGGAGGTGCTGAGAGGACCCTCTAATCCCAAGGAGACTTTTTGCGAATGGCTGCCTCTGTGTGTGTGTGTGTGTGTGTGTGTGTGTGTGCGCACGTGTGTGGGGGTGTGTGTATTCCTGCAGGAGCCCACAGCCCAAGTGGACACAGAATCCTTGTCTCCAGGGCTATCAGCCTGTCACATTTGATGAGTCCTAGATTTGAAAAGGAAAAGAGAAACAAATCACTCACATCCAACCAGTAAGCAATATGCAGGCTGAAAAAGAAAACAGGCTACATGACTGGCGCTTTCTCTCTCTATCTCTCTCTCTCTCTCTTGCTCTCTGTGCAGTAAAAGCAAAAGTCACCTGAATTCAAAGTTGGAACAGGGCTGCGTCCTCTGCAAAGCCTGGGATGTCCGAGGTTCTGCTGTGTTGCTCATTCTGGCAAAGACAGAGGGAGGTGACTCAGGACAAATGGCAGCTGCGTGGAATCCTGGCACTAAATGTAGCCAGAAACCCCGCGATCCTGTGGCTGGCTGAGTCCACTGCTGGGCAGGGTCCATCCACAGGGACCCTTCTGGGCCTTCAAGGACTCTGGCAGAGAGCCAGGCGGTGCTGGAAAGGCTTTCAAGTCTTTTTCTCGTTTTCTAAAACTCAGGCACTTTTTACTTCTGTTAAAGGCTGGAATGTTTCCCTTGCCCGTGGCTTTCCATTACCTGATTCGAACAAGAACAGCGTGTGAGAAAACTGTCACCTCTAAGGGGAAAGTCTCTCTCCTCGTGGGCAGGTTGGGCTCCCAAACCTTGTAAGATATTCCCCTGGAGGGTGACTCACACCCACTCACCCCCATGACCCTTCCCCATCCCTCCAGAGGGAGTAACGTTTGGTGTCAAAGAAGGGGGAGAATTTCCCACAGAGGTGCAGCTTTCTGACAGAGAGCGCACGCAGTGCCTGAACACTCGGCGAAAACGACTCACAAGTTTGAGAGTGAGAAGGAGAAGAGAGGACCACTGAGGTGAAGGCTGGGGAGGCCTGTGTGTTTTTCGGCATGTTCCAGAAGTTCTATGCGGTTGACTCGCCTGAAGCAAACCTGTTAAAAGAAATGTTCAGGATTTTAAGCCCATCAAGCCCTTTGCCTTCCAAGAAAGAGAGTTCAAAAAGAAAGTGTGCAATGTTCAAAGCAGGACTATTTACAGTAGCCAAGACATGGAAGCATCCTAAATGTCCATCGACAGATGAATGGATAAAGATGTGATGTATGTACACAATGGAACACTACTCAGCCATAAAAAGGGAGGAAATAATGCCATTTGCAGCAACATGGACGGACCTAGAGATTATCATGCTAGGTGAAGTAAGTCAGATAGAGAAAGACAAATACCTTATGATATTGCTTGTATCTGGAATCTAAAACAGTGATACAAATGAACTTATTTACAAAACAGAAACAGACTCACAGATGTAGCAAACACATTTATGGTTACCAAAGGGGGAAGCGGGGGAGGGATACATTAGGAGTTTGGGGTTAACACACACACACTACTATATACAAAATAGATAACCAACAAGGACCTACTGTAGAGCACCGGGAACTCTACTCAATACTCTGTAGTAACCTAGAACGGAAAATAATCTGAAAAAGAATATGTATGTATTAACTGAATCACTTTGCTGTACACCTGAAACTAATGCACTGTAAGTCACCTGTAGCCCAGGATAAAATAAAAACGAAATCAAAGCAAAGAAAATGGGCAAGAAACTGGAATCCTGATCTTGCCTGTGACCTCCGTCGTTTGTATTTCATGTTCCCAATGTTTATGTAAATAACGTTATGCCCTCCCCGTCTCCCTTGATGGGCTCTACAGCAGTTGGGAAGGTGAGATCATAGTTCTGTCCTCCCTCTGCCGTGGGGTGTAGGTGGCAGCCCCTCCCAGGGACGAGTGAGGGGAGGGGTCCCCTCGCAGAGGACGTGGGGTGTGTGCTGACTCAGCTGCTCAGCCCCAGGACGTAGGCCTGGCCCAGGACAGAGCGGGGCTGAGCCCCCGAAAGCGCCCAGTGTTCACACAGACGTGCTTCTGGGCTCGGCCTCCAGCTCTCCGTCCCCGTCCCTCCCCCGCCGAGTCCCCCTGCCTTGTTCTCCCCCAAGGCCCAGCCCTGCCCCCCGTGGCCTCTCGCTCCATCCGGCGCCGCTGTGATGCGGGCCCTACCGCGGCCTCAGCTCCCGGTCAAGAGTCTCATTGCTCCACCCTTGACTTAGAGTGTCTGCCGGAGCTCTGAGGCCTTATACGCAACATGTCACCCTACCTCAGAGGCAGAATTCCCCCAGACCAAAGCTACTCATTTATCTCTTAGCAGTAAGCTGCTGTGTGCCAGACCGTGTGCTGGAGGGAAAAGGTAAGCCAACTGTTAACACACAAGCAGCTGCAGCATCCTTTCTGGAAGCGGGGGCTTTGGAGAAGGAAAGGCGCGGGGTGTTGTCGCTTTTGAGCTGTCTGAACTTAGGCAAACTACACAACTTCTC
The DNA here is from genome assembly GCF_026419965.1 of Kogia breviceps. Taxonomy (NCBI): domain Eukaryota; kingdom Metazoa; phylum Chordata; class Mammalia; order Artiodactyla; family Physeteridae; genus Kogia; species Kogia breviceps. The sequence goes on from NC_081325.1 coordinate 3,328,575, forward strand.
AAAACGTCAATTTAGTCACAGAAGGTGGGGCCTCCCCCGATAGTCTCGAAGTGCCGCGGCAAGAATTTAACGTGAGAGCGTGAGTGAGACACCCGAATGAAGCTGGCGTAGAGTTGAGACCAGTGAGTACGGGTTACGAACGACAGAGAGGGGTGTAGCGCTCACAGCAAGGGTGCACGGGGGTTGATGAGAGGAGGCGGGGTCGAATGCAGGCATCACCTCCTGTGTTAAGCTAAAGACGCTCCGCTTTATCCTGGAAGCTCTGGGAGTGCTGCAGGAATTTAAGCAGGAAAACGGCAGGATCAGATCTGCATTTTAGGCAGGACACGTTGGCAACTGCGAGTCCGGGCTTGGACTGGTGCCAGGCCGCAGGCAGCGAGGCCAGTTAGGGGCCGTCGCAGGAAAGCTGGCCGAGCGGCGGTGAGGGCTGGATTAAGGTAACGGCTTTGGGGGTAGAGAGGCTGGCTCGGATGTGAGTGGATATTAAGGACGGAGAAGCCGTAGGACGTGGTAACTTGACATGAAGCTAAATGAGAAGGAGGGTCTGGGATGTCTGCCAAGCTTCTGCTGTGGGCGAGTGGATGGAGGGTAGCATCTTGCAATAAAATAAAGAAGATTGAAAGAGGAAAACATTTCAATGATGGGTCCGGTTTGAAACCTAATGAATTTTCTATTCGATTAATTTAATGGAAACGGGGCTTTTCTTCCAGACGTAAGTAGACAAACTCCGGGAGATGCTGAGTGGTGCGGTCAGTTCAGAGGAAGCGTCGGGTGTCAGGCGAGAAGAACCAAAGGCAAAGACCTGGGGAGTAATGGATATTTAAGGAAGGAAGGGGACCGATTGGTGACGTGGGCTATCTAATGAGTCATGGCGCTCAGAAGAGAATCAGGAAGAGCTGGTGTCACAGGAGGTGTGGACGAGGGAGGGATTGATGTTGTCACAGACAGAAACATAAGTCAGACGTTGGACCCTGAAGAGAGCTACGGCCTCGGAGCTGAGGAAGGAACACAGGTGTAGTTGTAAATAACGTGGGATGGGGTGGATCTCCGATATAGTCTACTGCGTCAAGAAGCCTTACCGTGGAAAGGGGAGAGGAGGAGAGAAAGGAACTTAGAAAGGATTTGAATTTGAAGAAAGTAGCTTTTAGATTGGCTTTTGGAGCCAGTGTGTGAGAACGCTGTGACTGTGTGTGTGTGTGCGTGTGTGCGCGTGCGCGTGTTCTAGAAGGAAACTCAGTGGATGCGAGAAGGTAGGAGATAAAGGAGGAGAGGGCGACGGAGCACTGCCCTTGTGGAGGGGGCAGGGACAGTAGCAGAGGACCGGTGGCGGCAGGGGCCCTGCAAGGAGGGGCTGGGGCGAAGGAGAAGGAGCAAAGGCCAGTGCATATGCATAGATTCATTTTATTAACTTTTTAAATTTTATTTTTAAATTTTTATTAAATTTTGAGTTTTTTTTTATTGGAGTATAGTTGCTTTACAATGTTGTGTTGGTCTCAAAGTGAATCAGTTATATGTATCCATATGTCCCCTCTCTTTTGGATTTCCTTCCCATTTAGGTCACCACAGAGCACTGAGTAGACTTCCCTGTGCTATGCAGTAGATTCTCATTAGTCATCTATTGTATACATAGTATCACTCGTGTACATGTGTCCACCCCAGTCTCCCAATTCATCCTTCCCCCTTCCCCCCTTCATAGATTCATTTTAATGGAGCTGGTAAATACTTCTTGCCTGTTACTCTGTATTTGTTTCTGTTATTCGGGGCAAGTTTATCCACCGAGACTGCGGAGGAGGTGGACTTGAGGGTAGACATAGCCCTGTAAGTAGCTTTTCAGAGGAATAAGGGGAGGGAATGGCTAGTAGTTATTGACTATTTACTGTGCTCTGGTCAGAATCTCAATTGCTTAAAATTTATTAACTCTTTTAATCCTCACGATAACTCTATAAGGCAGGTACAATCATCATCCCTCTTTTACAGAAAAGGAAACTGAGACACAGAGCTCTTTAAATACATGGACAGATATCTTGACAGAGGAGGACTTGAACTCAAAATTTGGACTCAGCAGACCAGCCTTTAATGGATTCGTGTACACATGGGGCACTAATATTTCATTCATTCACTCAGCAAATGCCAATCGAGTAATCTGTACGTGCCAAGCCCTTGTTTCCATCACGAGGGATGCACTGACAAAATAGTAAAGGTGCTTATGTTCGTATTTTACGGATGGAAGATTGACAAGGAGCGAAATAGAAAAATACACTGTGTAGTTTGCAGTTGGCAATAAGTGATACAGAAACAAAGGAAAACACAGAACAGGCGAAGGGGCTGGTGGAACTCACTTGGGATGGGAGCGGCTTAGCCCTGTAGACATCGGCTAGAAGGCGTTCCAGCGCCCGAGGCGTCACTGTGACCACATGTATATCTTTCTTATAAATCACAATATCACAATAGTTCTTTTTCTGTCTGAAAATGAATACAGGTCACAGGTCACTTCTGATGTCAAGTCCTGCCTGAACCCCAAGGGAGTCAACTGCTTCCTACTTTGGGATTCACACACCCCTTTGCTTCATGACATGTTGTTTTGTGTATTTTAAGTTCTAAACCAATACTGTGGGCCTCTGAGAAAGGTTTTTAAAAGATTCGTTCTCTGTCATGGCCCCCAGAGTGTCACTATTTAATCATGGTTATCCTCATTTTTTCTCTCCATCTCTAATTTTTTTTTAAATATCTTTATTGGAGTATAATTGCTTCACGCTGGTGTGTTAGTTTCTGCTTTATAACAAAGTGAATCAGCTATACATATACATATATCCCCATATCTCCTCCCTCTTGCGTCTCCCTCCCTCCCTCCCTATCCCACCCCTCTAGGGGGTCACAGAGCACCCAGCTGATCTCCCTGTGCTATGCGGCTGCTTCCCACTAGCTAGCTATTTTACATTTGGTAGTGTATATATGTCCTTGCCACTCTCTCACTTCGTCCCAGCTTACCCTTCCCCCTCCCCGTATCCTCAAGTCCATGCTCTACGTCTGTGTCTTTATTCCTGTCCTGCCCCTAGGTTGTTCAGAACCTTTTTTATTTTTTTAGATTCCATATATATGTGTTAGCATACGGTGTTTGTTTTTCTCTTTCTGACCTACTTCGCTCTGTATGACAGACTCCAGGTCCATCCACCTCACTACAAATAACTCAATTTCGTTTCTTTTCATGGCTGAGTCATATTCCACTGCATATATGTGCCACATCTTCTTTATCCGTTCAGCTGTCGGTGGACACTTAGGTTGCTTCCATGTTAGTGCTCTCCTTAACATATGTGAGTATTCAGAAAAGTTTGCTGAAAGCAAAAAAATTAATTAAGTTCCAGACAGAGCGTCTTCCAAAGCCTGTCAGTATGATGCTGGAATATCTCAATGGTATAACCTAATGCTGACAGTGACCTCTAGAAAGGAGCATCATTTATTTCCAGTGACAGTTTAAATTAATAAGCTGGTGGATTTTATCAGTGAGGCAGCTACAGATTTCCAACTTCTGGATTCCTCAGAGCTGGGAAGGGCCCAGAAGGGGGTCCTGGGACTTTATCGTGTGTCTGGGCCACCAGAGATGCGGCCTCAACGTGGGTGTCTTTCTGTAAACGCGCTGACACCGCGCAAGGCTCTCCGGTTGCCTCGGGGACCCTGTCTTGGCTCAGAGGCCAGCCTCTCTTATCCCGATTCCAACCTGTCCTCTCCGATCTCGGGGAGGGGAGGAGGGAGACAGGAGAAGGTGCTTTCTTAGTTGCTCTCTGATGGGAGAAGCCTCGGCTAAGCGGCCCCATCTCAAGTCTGTGGAACGATCAGGGTAGGAATAGCAAAGAAAAGGAATCTTTTTTTTTTTTTTTTAAGTTCCTATGAAATCATAATAAGAAAGAAGGGACAATTTAAGCCTCTTTCCTTCTCCTTGATTGTGAGTCAGCAATTTTGGAGAGCTCTGACCACTCCTCCTCCCAAAGGAAGATGCCTGGTGTAAAATGGCTAAGCCAGCCAAGCCTCCCGGCCATGCGTCTGGAGCATCCTTTACAGCACGTCCGTGGCCCTTCAGATCTTGCTGTTGTTACTGGGGACCATTTCCAGCAGCTGTGAAGGAATCCTGTAAAAACCCTTACAAAGTCGGCACAAAGCACACCCGGACCATCGCCAGCACGTCTCAGCTCTTTTGGGGGGAGCTTTCCTGCGGTGTAGCCCTGAGGTGCCTGAGCAGAGAGTTGTTTTCGTCTTAAGAAACCACCACCCTGGCCTCACTCAGCCTGGCTCTCCCTTCCTGAAGAATTCCTATTTCCTTTCCACCCTGCTTGAAGAGAGTGAGTCAACCCATTTTCTAACGCTTTTTACTGGTATCCTCACATTAAAACTTCAGAGATACAGAGCTATTTTCAAACATAACACAGTGACATAGGATTTTTTTTTTTTTTTTTTTTTTTGCTAATATTTTCACTAATGACTCTTTTGATATTCCCAGGAGGTCTAAAGGTAAAGAAATTGAAGTGTAACGGGATGGTTTTTAAGGTCATACATTTGTTAGGGCTACAGTTAAAGGCAGAATCTCTGCTCCATGCCGCCTGAACCGGGACAGCGCGGGAGACCGCCGAGGGGGGGACACAGGTGTGCAGCCGTGGTGCCGCGGCCTCTTCGCGTTCAGGGACTTGTTAGTTGCGAGGTGTAGCACGCCGATTTCATGTGCGAGCGGGTGGAGGCCTGGGGGTAAGGCAGTGTCCTCGGGGTGATACAGCAGTGAGCTGCAGACTGCCGTAGACGTAGACCTGATCGAGCCACGCTCCGAGCCGTGTTGTAACACCCATGTCTGCTGGCCGGAGCTGTTTCCCTGGGACCGTCGTCACTGCCTTTGGCCGTCCAGGTGACACCCTTGCCAAAGCGCCTGACTTTGGGCTCAGCCCAGGGTTTACTGGGCGCACTCGTCAGCTTTGGGCCACGGCAGGAGGCAGTCTCATTGGGGGGGAATAGCTTACGCTGGAACATCCAGGGGACACTTTTCTCTACTCGGTTCGCTGGAGGGGGGTGCCTTTCGTGCCCCATACACAGACGGGATCGCTCCCATACCTTAGTACCTTGGGATCAGCACTCTGGCTGTCTTACGTGCCCCACCTGTAACATGGGCCTGGGACAGAGCCAGGGCTTAGGAGGAAGCATTCCAAAGTTTGTAACGTTGTAGCTACTTCGTGGGGGGGGGGGGGAAGCTATTTTCACTCAAAATAGTGTTATCTCTTTACTTCGGTGGGGTGGAACTCAATATGCGGGTCTGAGATCGTGTTCTTTTATAAAGAAACTTCAGAGCTCATTGAAAGTGTTATCAGTTACCAACTTACGACGGATAAAAAAAGACTGTAATATTTACAAAGCAGTTAAAGTATCAGGCTACAAATTGTGAACTTTCCTGGTACTGATAATTGATGTTTCTGGTGAAACTCAATTCGGTGCCTTCGATGATACCGGGAAAGTCCATAAAACTTCAAACATCTATAAACAAGTCAGCTTCCCTACTTCAAATATCCTAATGTGCCGTGTGCACTTCAGTTTTTCCACGTTTACTGAGAAAGCAAAGTCAACCCACAGGTGGCGGTTTGAAG